>NW_024081033.1:258239-746936 GCF_003009895.1 Hyaena hyaena
GTTATGCTGAGCGAAATAAGTCAGGCAGAGAAGGACAAATATCATATGTTTGCACGTATAGGAGGATTAGGAGGAACTTAACTGAGGGACAAGGGGGAGAAGAAGGGGGGAAATGGTGGGGGAAAGGGAGAGAGGCAAACCATGAGAGACTCTTGAATGCTGACAAAAACTGAGGACTGATGGATGTGTGGGGGGGTGGGCATGGTGGAGGGCACTTGTGGGGATGAGCACTGGGTGTTATGTGGAAACTAACTTGACAATAAACGATTTGTAAAAAAAAAAAAAAAAAGGTGATAAAAAAAAAAAGAAAAAAGAAAAAAAGAAATGTGCTGAAGATCTTAACAGATACTTCACCAAAGGAGATTTGCAGATGGCAAATGAGCATATGAAAAAAGATGCTCCACATCATGTCATCAGGGAAGTACAAACTAAAACAACGAGAAACCACTACATACCTTTTAGAATGACCAAAATGCAGAACACGGACAACAAACGTTGGTAAGTGTATGGAGCGATAGGAATCCTAATTTGTTCCTAATGGACATAAAACATGGTACAGCCACCTTGCAAGAGAGTTTGGTGGTTTCTTACAAAACTAAACAAATTCTTACCCAGATGATCCAGCATTCAGGTCCTTGGTATTTTTCAAAATGAGTTGAAAATGTATGTCCACATAAAAGTTTGCATGTGGGTGTTTATAGCAGCTTTATTCATAACCCAAAACATGGTAACACCCAAGTGCCACCTGTAGATGAATGGAGAGATAAATTACAGTACATCCAGAATATGGAATATTATTCAGTGCTAAAAGGAAGTGAACTGTCAAGCCATGCAATGACATGGAAAAAAACTTAGATGCACATTATTAAGTGAAAGAAGCCAAACTGAAAAGGCTGTCTACTATATGATTCCAACTATATGACCTCTGGAAAATGCAAGTCTATGGAGAGATTAGGAAGTTCTGTGGTTTCCAGAGAGAAGGAGGGGTGAATAGTCAGGGCAGAGATGATTTTTAGGGAGGCCAGACTATTCCATATGATTATATTATGGTGTATACATGTCATTATGAATTTGTCTGACCCGTAGTATGTACAACACCAAGAGTGTACCTAATGTAAACTACAGACTTAGGGTAATAATGATAATGATACTTCAGTGGAGGTTTATCAGTTGTAATAAACGTACCACTCTGGTGGGAGATTTGATAATGGGGGTACCTATTGCAGATATGGGGACAGGTTACATATATATATATGAAGTGTCTATACCTCATTCTCAATTTTGTCATGAACCTAAAACTGCCCTAAAAATTAAAATTTATTGAAAGAAATTTATCTTCCTGTAGAATAACTCTTGATACTATCATCTAGATTAGGGTTCTCTTTAGTATATAGATATAGGTATACAAGATTTATATACAAAATATGTTCATTATAAAGAATTAGCTTATCTAATTATCAATGCTGACAACTCCCACAATCTGCCATCTGCAAGCTGGAGACCCAGGAAAGCTGGTATAGTCCCAGCCCCAATTCAAAGACCTGAGGACCTGAGTAACCAATGGCATCAGTTGTAGTCCACGTCTAAAGGCTAGAGACCAGGAACACCAATGGTACAAGTCAGGCTGACACCAGGAGACCAATGCTCCAGCTAATTTGAGCAGAGAGAGTGAGTTCTCCTTTCATTCACCTTTCTGTACTATTTAACTCTTCAAAGGGTTGGATAGTACCCACCATACTCAGGAGGGCAGTTTGCTTACTCAGTGATTCAAACACTACTCTCATCCAGAAATATCCTTAAAGACACACCCAGAAATAAATGTTTAGCCGAATATCTGGGCACCCACACATGACAAAGATCTTTAAGATTAAGAGCTGACTTTTCATTAGACACCATATGATGACATATTTCAGGTACTGAAAGAAAAATATCATCATTCAACAATTCTGTATCTGGAAAAATTATTTTCAAAAAAAAGGGAGAAAATAAGATATTCCCAGGTAAATAAAAACTGACAGAATTGGTCACTAGCAGTCTGGCCTACGAAAAAATACTAACAGGAGTAATTCTGCTAAAATAAAAGAAAACAAGACAGTAAAATGAATCCACAAACAAATAAAGAGTACCAGTAAAAAAAGAAAAAGAAAAAGAAAAAAAAGGAAATAAAAGCCTACATAGGTAAATATAAGGGAAAGAATAAATTCATTTTTATTTGTAACTCTCTTTTTCTCCTGCTTTAAAAAGTAGTAGTCAAGACTGTGATATGGACATAAGGATAGACATACTGATCAATGGAATAAAATTGAGAATCTAAAATAAACCTTCATATTTACAGTCAAGTGCGATTTTCACTATGGACGCCAAGAAATGTCAATGGGAGAAAGAGTAATCTTTTCAAGAAGTGGTGCTGGGACAGCTGGATAGCATATTCAAAACAGTAGAGTTGGAGTCTTACCTTACACTCTATATAATATGCTATATGGTAATAATTAATTCAAAATGGATCAGGACCTTAATATTAGCACTAAGCCTATAAACTCTAAGAAGAAAATATAGTTATAAACCTTTGTGAGTTTGGACAGGCAACAGATTCTGAGATATGTCCCAACAAGACCAGCAACAAAGGAAAAAACCAATACAGTAGACTTCATCAAAATGAACAGCTTTTGTGTATCAAAGGACACTATCAAGAAAGTGAAAAGACAACCCAAAGAGTGGTAGAAAATATTTGCAAACCATATGTTGGATAGAGTCTAGAATCCATAATGCATAAATAATCTTTGCAAATCAGTAATAAAAAGTACAAACAATCCAATTAAGAAATGGACAAATGACTTGAATAGACATTTCTCCAAAAAAGATATACACTGGCCAACAAACACATGAGAAGTTGCTCAACATCATTAGCCATTAGGAAAATACAAATCAAAACCACAATGAGATACCACCTCACCTCCCCTACACTGGTAATAATTTAAAAAAGAAAGAGGGGTACTGGTGAGGATGTAAAGAAATCAGAACTGTCACTACATTATAAGGAGAAATATAAACTGGTACAGCCACTGTGAATAAGTTTGTTGGGTCATCAAAGCTATCATATGACCCAGCAATTCTACTCCTAGGTATATAACCAGAGCACTTAAAATGTATTCAAACGAAAACTGGTACGCAAATATTCACAGCAACAAAACTCATACTAGCCAGAAGGTGGAAGCCATGCAAATGTCCATCAAGTGATGAATGGATAACAAAATGTAATATATCCATATAATAGCATACTGCAAGCTTCCTTCTGACAATTCAAGAAATTAAGTATTGATGCAGGACACAACATGGATGAAACTTGAAACATACTTGTAAAAGAGGCTTTTTACAAAAGACCACACATGTGACTCCACTGATAGGAAATGTTGAGAATAGGTTAAATCTCTAGAAATTGAATGAAGACTAATTATTTCCAGGGACTAGAAGAAGAAGAGAATGGAGAGCAACTGCTAATTGAGTATAGAGTTTCTCTAAGTATTTAATGAACTTAAATATTATTGATGACTGCACAACTCTGTGAGCATACCCAAAACCACTGAATTGTACATTTTAAAGGGATGGATTTTATGGTATGAGAATTATAACTCAATAAATCTGTTATTTTTTAAAGGTAAAAAAGCAAAACAAAAAACTACATGTGAATTAGATTTTCAGTCCCCTCAACAACAACAAATGCAGCAGGAAAATTTTCCTGCCATCTATAAAGAAAGACTAAGTTCCATGAATATCACACCTCTCATATTTTGTCTATAAGACAAAAGAAGAGTTAGAGTAGTTGATATGGACAGTGAATAAAAAAATAAAATGAAAACATTCTGCTAAATGAAAGGAAAAAGGAAAAATACATCAGATGCTTTTTTTTAAAGAATGAAAACATTCTGCTTAATAAATGTAAAAAGGAAAATATTTAAGAGGATATTACAGTATCAAAATGGACCATCAATAGTTTTTTCAGCACCAACAAATTGTTGGAAATCTGGCAAGGACCCTTATCCATTTCAGAAAATACTAGTAATGTATGGCAAAATATAACTGTGCCTGAGTGCCCTTGAAAATGTATCATAATCTACGCCTGTTTAACAGGTGAAACACCATCTGTATAGCGCTCATGTATCATTAACTGTCATGCTGTAATAAATTACACAAACAGTTTTGCCCAATGTACTTTTGCTAAAAAAATGAATTCCACTGATGATGCCTGAAGATGCTACAGGATTGATTTTGGCAGTCACCCTCAATGTTGATGAACACAGGCATAAAACTGCCCCCAGTCACCACACTATGGGCAGGCTGGGGTGAGCAAAACAAAAACAAGGGCCAAGTCATCCCTGTTAACCAACAAAGACAAACAGAAGGTTGCACACTCCCCTCAGTATACAGGCGTGCAAAATTACAGCTTCCCTAGTTTCCTATATCAGTTCAACCTAGCATTCAGACCCATGTTCCAATGTTAGCCCTATAAAAGCACCAGCACCAATGACAAACTTTACTACCCATTCAGCTTAACTTTGCCATTATTGGATTTAAATCTGCTCAAGTATGGATTTCAACCCAGTTGAACCAGCTGTACAACCAATGTTGTACCAACATTCCTGCCTCTTGACCACATCTCTTCTTGTTCGCAGTGCTGATTTCCAAAGTGGTGGGTTAGAAGAAATCTGGCTTAGCATCATAGGGTTTTCTGGTCTGAATACCATCCTTGAATCCCCACTGGCCTCCATAGAGATGCAATTTTCCCACCTAGTCCTGAGCATCTGACAGCATTTGCCTCTACTGCTGGTATCCCAAATTCTCTGTCTTGTGATCTGTACTGTTAGACAATCAATTTGCTGTTGCTCTTGAGAAGCATAATGGTCTGTCTACACCACTCCCTACCACCACTACCAGCACCAGCACTGACCTGGTCAACACTCCCTGGCTTACCCTGGTAGGGCTGGTTCTCTCAAGTCAGCTATGTGCTACAACTTGTTCTATATATGTACATGCTGCCCAGTTCACAGTCGCCACCATGGGACCCCTTTTTCCCTTTCCCCTCTCTAGAGCAAGAGCCTAAAAAAAAAAAAAAAAAAAAAGCACACCAGCACCAAAATTCTCATCTATATTTTGTATTTCCCTTGCATGTGTATCTTGGCTGAAGCAGAGGGGTAAAAATCTAGAGAACATAGTATATTTTTGTACATCTTTCCATTCTGCAGAAACCAAGAAGCTCATGATGGTGAGCAGTGCTGTCCCAGGCCCTCTGTGCCTACAGGCAGCATGCCACCTTTCTGATCTAGCACGGCTGTCACAATTCAGCAAGGGGACTTTCAGGAAGTCATCTCATCCAAGACATCCCCACTGAAATCATTCAACTGATTTAGATTATTTCTCCCTATCCAAAAGGGTAGAAGGAACTCTCAGTGAGGCCAAATAATAGAAGAGTAACACATAAAAGAAAACTGTCATAGTTTAACATAAAATTATGACATTTAAAAAAATTTTTTTAATGTTTATTTATTTTAGAGAGAGGGGACAAGGGGCAGAGAAAGAGGAAGACACAGATTCCATAGCAGGCTTCAGGCTCTGAGATGTCAGCACAGAGCCCGATGTAGGGCTCCATGAGATCATGACCTGAGCCGAAGTCATATGCTTAACCTACTGACCCACCCATGTGCCCCAAATTATGACATATTCTATTACAAATATCACCTATCATTGATTCACTGTTATTATTGTCACTTTTTTATTACTCTTATTATTTTCTTCCATCTCTTTCCCAGCATGACAGTTGTTAGGATGATAGCAGTAACTCACTGAAGAGGTCATCAGCTCCCAATATCACAGACTGGGGAAATCCTGGGCCCTCCTTTGCCCCTCCCTCCAGGAAAACCTGGGTAGAGAGAGCCAGGACATTAAGCTCCACACAAGCATGGAAAAAATAACCCCATTAGAAGAGTCAGTTAAAAGAGTAACACTTGACTTACTTAAGGTCACATTTTGAATGTAGATAAAGTATGAGGGGAAAGCCTGTATGTGAAAAAAATTATTATAGAGCCTACAAATTTTGCTCATGAGACAAACTGAAGGTTACCTGAGACAAGGGGATTTTTAGTTACTTACTGAAAATTCAGTCTCCTAATTTTTTCCCAAGGTTTACAGAGGACCTAGGTCTTTATCTTGGAACCCTCAAGTCACCAATGCGGCAATTGAAATATATTAAGTATTTACTAAAATTCTGTTGCTTTGGTTTTAATTGAAAAGAACTAAACTTAGCTGATTAAAAACTGGCAAATTATAAGTAATCATAGAAAGGGATAGAAGAAACAGGAAAATTATTAGCAGGAGACATTTTGTCTGAAGCCTTTTTAACATTGGAGGTAACAGATCTTCATGGACAATAACTGCTCTATTATAGGACTGTACAGTACTTCACATCCATAATGATAATTCTGAGTTGCCAAGAAAAAGCACAATTATGAGCAAAACTCTAAAAGGCAAGAGTGCATGACAGAGTTTTGGAAGTTTTTGTGGTTGTTATCATTTCTTTGTTAAATATGCAATGGTTGAAAATAAGAAGGTTCAGTTTCTGGAAGGCATGTTTTAGCTCTCTGGAAGTTTTATTTATTCAGTTCATTCTCTGAATACACTAGACAGACAAAATCCTATTGTGCTTATCTGGAAGGTAATGCTAATAAAAGTGGGAAATATTATTCTGGAAAAACTCCCATTCATAAGAATCCTGACAACAATAGATCTGGAGATATTTATAAGCCAACAATTTTAAATAAGCAATATTTTCTCATTTGTTCCTAATGAAGCAAAATTCTGGTAGGTACATGTCTAGAGGGGAAAAATGTGCCTTTTATGTGACCACATTTGGCAAATAAAGCTAGAGCACTCTGATGCAAAGAGGAAGATGAATTACAAGGTTGAGTTGTGCTTTTTAATAGACTAGAATATACAGAAGGTAAGTTCTAATGAAAAATACCAAGGATATATTACATATAAACTATCCAAGGTTGTTTTTAAATTATCAGTCCATTGATCAGTAGACTCAGAAATGAACCAGAATTTAACTGTGATCAACTGGAATGTACATGAAATGGTAAAAAACTGGGGGTTTCCCTAAGATGATTATTACAATTTAGCCTTATTTGCATATTACTTATTTTAATTCATTTGATTCATTTGATGCTGTCCTATGATAGGCATTGTGTATTGTGTTGCATATAAAGCAAGTCAACAAGTTGTAGCCTGGGGCCCCTGACTATCCACAGATATAGAATGTCTGGTTGTTCCAATGATACTATTTTTATAGGTTCCCTGGAATCTAAAGTACAGGAGATACTCCATCAGAAGATTTTGGAGTTTTTTAGTTAAATTTCTTTTTTTTAAGTTTACTTATTTTGAGAGAGAGTGTGTGAGTGGGGGAGGGACAGAGAGAGAAAGAGGAAAGAATCCCAAGCAGTTGACAGTGTGGAGCCCAATGTGGGGCTCAAACTCATGAGCAGTGAGATCTTGACCTGAGCCAAAGTTGTATGCTTAACTGACTACGCCACCATGGTGCTCCTCATTAAATTTTTTAACAACTTGGACTATGGTCCAAATAAAGGAAAATTATCAATCCTGCAAATCAGTCCATGGGACAGCACCCCAGTCAGTCTTTCAGGTCTCCCAAAGTTAATATTATTTCTTCTTCCCACACAGCTTTGTTCCTTGTTTTCTGCTTGGCAAAACTGACTAATCCTTTAAGGCTCAAATCAACTGTAACTGTTTCTCTGAAGCCCTCTTTGGAATTCCCTTAATCAGAACTAATCACGTCATAATGTGCCTCCTTATAGCATTCTACACGTGCCTTCTTTATTAAGGCACTTAAGAGGTTGCAGTGAATCGTTATTAGTTTATGTTCCATATGAGTTTATGGATGTTAATAACAGTGCCTTATTCGTTTCCATATCACCATCTTCCAGAACTAGACCAACTTACAAGAGATTCACAGTAGTATTGGATTGGTAATGAGAATGCACCCCGACCAGGGAGCATAAGCGTCTGCTCAAGTAAGGAAGTTCAAATTTCCTTCCCAAGGATGTTCCTAAAAAGAGCTGATAAGCACTGCGCATTCAATCAGAGAGGAATGAACAAAGCCTTGATTCTCCTTAACAAGTATTCAAGGGCTGTTTTGCCACTGAAGAGCCCATAGAAGTAAGAGACTCATAGAAAACCTCAATATATGATGGATGTAAGACAGGAAGAGCAATTCAGCACTGACTCTCTGGGCTGATAGAGAAGCTCTGAGCCTTGAGGAATGAGAAATGACCTAGAGGGACCCACAGGAGGGTAGTCTGGTTGAGGAAAGGAGTTTCATTCCCAAGTCCCACTGCACCGTATTTGTGTTAGTGCTAAAAGACAAAACCACCGCCACTGTGGTCAGTTAAAAAAATTTTTTTAACCTATTTACAATCCTCTTTTAGTAATTTATTTTATAAGTGGTTTAAGGACAGATTATCTCTCAAAGACTCATTTTTCTCACTTAGAAATGTTGATGATTTTCTCATGTGATTTTTTGTGAGGATTAAATTAATATATATGAATGTTCTTGGTGCATACTCATCATAATGTCAGTAAATGTTGGTTGGATGAGTAATTTGGCAAGGGCGAGAATATTTTAATCATTGCGCGGAGGCCTTGTTGACATGGAAGAACTTGAAACCATTTAAAATGTTTCCTGAGACCTTGAAACAAGCTCGCCTCATTCATATATGGAGAGTGACTGAGTCTTCCACAGTTTGGTTTACCACCACCAAGGATGAAAGTCAGAGCAGGGAGCAATCTTGAAGATGATTCACTGATACTAACCAATTCACTGATGCTAACCAATCTTTTATTTTAAATATCGTATATTAAAGAAACACTTACTGAGAGCTTTGCAGTTCTTTGCAATGAACTGTGATCACCGCTTTATTACAATGAGACCAATCAGCCATGTGTCTTTTCTGTTTCTTCTGTTGTTGGAAATCTTCCTAAAATACGTTAGTCCTCTTTTCTGCCTTAGCAGATGCTGTCCTGCAAATATAATTGAATCTTTCTATGATGAGTGAGCATCTTGTGCTGCCTTGGGGGGATCATTTTGTGTCTCCAGAATTGCAGTATAGTGTTGTAGTTGTAAATATAAAGAATAAAGAAGATTGGTCTGTGACTATTTGACCTCAGGACATACCTTGATAGTCTTTCAAAAAAAGAAAATCCTTTCTTACAGCTTATTTTCTTGTGAATTTTCTCTTTACTAAAATTAAGCACAGAAGTAACGCGATCCTAGTTAATTGAAGCTTTATTGGATTCCCATTGATGGGCGGTGTAATGTACCTTATTTTGGAATAATAGCTTTGGGATGGGAATGTAGGAAATGGTCTAGCAAATGCACCCCCGGGTTATTTATCACAGGGAGGAATTTCATATAAACATTTTCTATTAACTGTTAAAGGCTTGGAAACACTTAGGGAGTTGCTGGAGAGTTTTGATGAGTGGCTTTCTCAAATGTATTGATAAATGCCTGTGTCTTTCATAAGGGGCTGGCATCATTTCCTTGTTCTTCTGAAAATCTTTGATTCAGAATATGAAACTGCCAGGCCATGCTTCATTTATCTCAGCCTATTGTCTACAAAGTGTGACTTGATAATTGGAAAGCCCTTGATCTTTAATGATTACTCTAATGCCTTCATGTGCTTCTCACAGCCCCTCTGAGCCACACAGCAGTCCAGAAAGCATTAAATATAAGCAGCAGGGCTATTTTAATAGAAATGCTTTGCTACAGTGGTTTTGTAATGTGAACACATTTTTACTTTAAGAACGAGGCTGTTCAAAATGATGGCTTTTGCCTCAAAATGTATCCAGCATGTGCAATGTCTTTACAGGAGGAAATATCCAAGTATAGGTACCACAATTAGTAAATAAAAGTCTAGAGTGTCTGCCATAGGGATAGGTAACCACCAATTTGATTGATTAACTGACGATTTGCTACACAGAATCTAGATAAGCAGGTTAGAAACTACATTAACTTGAAGCTCTGCTTTCCTACCTCACCCCCCTCATGAATCATTTAGTTGCTGATGGTTATGTGCTTGATTAAATTATGCACTTGATTAAATGATATTCTCTCGGTCTAAAGTTTTAATTCAGAAACGTCTAACGAGGGTGCAACTTGCCCTCGCAAAATGAAGGCTCTGATCTCTGCTATTACTCACTTACATACAATCCAGTAGTGCTACTTCTCTCTCTTTCACCTGCATTATAAAGAGTGCCTTTATATTTAAAATTCTACTGAACAAGATTTCACCATCTACCACATTTCACTCTTTCCTCATAAGGGGAATGCATTTAACTCACATACCTGGAATCAGGATTATTTTATTGGATCCTTGATTTCCCCGAAGGTAGGCCTGGCCTAAATTCCTTCTCCTGTAAGCTCAGAGGGAGCTTACACAAAAGGCTGATTATGTCCCTACTTATACACACTCCTTCACAGGCGTCACACACCAGGAGGACATCCCAGTTAGAAAGGTAGAAATCTGACCCACTTTTCAATCCACTTCTTTGTGACTCAATGTATTAGCATACCCAAGTGAGCTTGAAAGATCTGGGATGTCCTACAATGGCCCCAAACCCCCTTTCCTCCTTAGTCCCTCACAAGTGGGATGTCATGGTGGGTGACTTCCCACATTCCCAGAGCAATCAAAAGTAATTAGGAGTTCCTTTTCTGTGCTGTTGAAATTCTAGATTTCCCTACTCTTCTCCACCTCATAAAATAGACGCAATGGGGAAAAGTAGCATTCTTTAGATTTTCAGGCGACTCTTTTCAGAGATTAGGATAGTCAACAGTTGTATGAAAATTGCCTTTTTTTATAAAAGGAGTAGGCTTACAATTCAGAATCAAAGCTAAGGTTATCAGAGCAGGAAAAGACACTCCTCCTTTGGTTAGACTTCACTCACTCTTCTAGATCCTGAGTTGACAAAAGCACTCTGAGATTTTTATGAGGAAACCTGAAAATTCACAGGAAAATTAAAAGAGAATTAATTGCCAGGTATAAAAATTACAATGCAAATTTGGCCTTCAAGGTAGCCTGGGGCAGTGGTTCTCAAAGTGTGGCCTACAGTCAGCATTAGCATCACCTGGGAACTGGTTGCAGGCCCTTTACCCCTTGATGTTTTTTTAACTGTTATTTATTTATTTAGAAAGAGAAAGAATGAAGGGGGAACAAAACGGCGAGGGGTGGTGCAGGGGACAGGATCCCAAGGGAGCTCTGTGCTGACAGCAGAGAGTCTGACATGGGACTTGAACCCACAAGCCATGTGACCGTGACCTGAGCTGAAGCTGCACACACAGCCGATTGAGCCACCCAGGCACCCCCCTGTACCCCTTGATTTTTATGTGCTGGAGGTGAAGCCTAGCAACCTGTGTTTGGCAAATTCTCCAGGTGATTACAAACTACCCAAAGTCACAAAACCACAGCCTTTGTGAAAATGCCTTCCATTGTTCTATAGCAAAGCTACTCATTTAGCTCAGGGGAAAACTGTCAGGATGCTTAGCTCCCTTAAGTGCACTAGTGGGAAGATTCAAAGAGGCATCCTCTAACAGGTGAATTGTTTGCAAGCTGTTGCCTGAAAGGGAGAGTGGGGGGCATTTAGGAAATGAAGTTCAATGTGTACAAGTAGGAGTAACTGAAGGAAATTTTAGAGCCATTCTTTTCTATAAGAAGGATGAAAATAAGGTAGATAGAGATAACCACACATTTGGAATTAAACTGAATACATCCTTTACATTAGGGTTTACCATAACTATGCACAATTCTAGCAAGAGAGAAAGGTGGAAAAACAGTGAGCCAGATAAGAAAATACGTGTTTTTCTTTGAAATGTCCTTACTAAGAATTTCACCCTGTAGACTGATCCAGAAATGATTTCAGTGTGGGGAAAGTTTAATCCACCTCAGGAGTCTCTTCAGTGTTGTAACAGAGCCAAGAGACTATTCTGGCTTTAGCCCGAGCCCATGAAGCAGAATTTCTGAAAAGTTATTTTATGTTTTAGAACTTCAAATTCTTCCTTGAATTCATTTCATCTGGTGAAAAGCACTCTTCATAGCTCTCAAAAAAATGTTCCTTCATAATAATCATAACACATCTAAATACAGTGAAACTTTGCGGAAAGGACCAATTACTATTAAATCTGCAAATTGCCTTAAAATTAAGATTTAAATCCTAGGGATTAGATATTATGGGGAATGTTGAAAAGCTCTGTGTATTGGAAAAAAACAATGTGCACCACCTGAGTGTTCTAATTATTTATGCCTCCTTTAACCAATGTTTATTTACAGTTGGCTTTAGGAAACTGTTTTGGACCTAGAAGCATGACAGTGGGCAAAATGAATCCCATGACCTCCTGGAAGTTATTTCTAAGGAAGGAGACAGACAAAAACGAATAAGTACATAATATGATATCACAGAGCGATGAGTACAATGAAGGGATATGAAGTAGGGTGAGGAGAGAGAGAGTAGCTCTGTACCGCTGCTCTCGTGACAAAGATCATTCTCTTCGTGACTGCCATTCTCAGATTCCTCCTTTGGCATTTGGCTACCTCGTTTTGGAAAATATTACAGTTTTTTCTTCTTACTCCAGTAATTGGGTCAAAAATGGGCATCCCATCCCAATACGGAGCCTCATGGGCTGGCGAGCAACAGTACTATCACCTGACATGAAAATAGACCATCTAAGGCAATTAGACCCCTTCTCTCCCCATGTTTCATACTAAAAATAGGAGAAGAAATTGCCAGTCTGGAGTTTAAGAGATAGGGAGAGGACAGCCAGCCGGGAAGGGGCCATTAACGCTATTCCTGGGAACCAGGGGAGCCTCAGGAAACACGTGGGGGCCACGGTACTAGCATGCACGGTCAGTGCTGTTCCTGGGTCAGTCTCAGAGAAGACACTGCAAAGAATTCCCTCCACACACTCTCCATTGGGCCTGGAAGTATCTCAGGTGGAACCAGCATATCAATCCTGAATCCTGGAGGGAGCATCCTAAGGAACTAAAATGCTTTCTCAACCCCTGGAATAGGTTCAATTCCTCTGTTCCGTGTTCTCATAGCTGCCCGTGTTCTCATAGCTGCTTACACGTCACTGACATTTAACATTCATCACACCAGAATGACTTGTTCTCTGTCTGTACCCCCCACTCTACTGTAACCTTCATGCAGTCAAGTGCACTGTTCTGCCTTATCAATCCCCATATTTCCTGTCCTCAGCAGAATTCCTAGAAAATATAAGGTGTGCTCAGCAGAATTCCTAGAAAATGTAAGGTGTGCTCAAAAAACAGAGTAAAATGTGTAGGTTGTTACTGTTGTTATTGTTTTTATAAAGATGATCTCTTTACTATTTTTTTCCCCTTCTCTCTCCCAAAATGAACAATTGGAAGTGTTAGATCAGTATCTGAATTCACTGGAGTGTTTAAGGTGAACCCTCCAAATATGAAGCATGCCTGCAAAAACAAAAACAAAAACAAAAAAAAAACAGAACTAACACCAATTCTTCTCAAGCTATTCCAAAAAATAGAAAGCGAAGGAAAACTCCCAGACTCATTTTATGAAGCCAGCTTCACTCTGATTCCCAAGCCAGACAGAGATCCAGCTAAAAAAGAGAACTACAGGCCAATATCCTTGATTAATACAGATGCAAAAATCCTCAACAAGATACTTGCAAATCAAATTCAACAGCACATAAAAAGAATTATCCACCAAGATCAAGTGGGATTCATTCCCAACATTCATAAATCAATCAGTGTGATACATCACATCAACAAAAGAAAAGATAAAAACCATATGATCCTGTCGATAGATGCAGAAAAAGCATTTGACAAAATACAGCATCCCTTCTTAATAAAGACTCTAGAGAAAGTCGGGATAGAAGGAACCTACTTAAACATCATCAAAGCCATCTATGAGAAGCCTTCAGTTAACATCATCCTCAACGGGGAAAAACTGAGAGCTTTCGCCCTGAGATCAGGAACACGACAGGGATGTCCACTCTCACCACTGTTGTTTAACATAGTGCTGGAAGTCCTAGCATCAGCCATCAGACAACAAAAGGAAATCAAAGGCATCAGAATTGGCAAAGAGGAAGTCAAACTTTCACTCTTCGCAGATGACATGATACTCTACATCGAAAACCCGACAGACTCCACCAGAAGCCTACTAGAACTGATCCAAGAATTCAGCCAAGTTGCAGGGTACAAAATCAACGTACAGAAATCGGTTGCATTTTTATACACCAACAATGAAGCAACAGAAAGAGAAATCAAGAAACTGATCCCATTCACAATTGCACAAAAAACCATAAAATACCTCGGAATAAACCTAACCAAGGATACAAGAGATCTGTATGATGAAAACTATAGAAAACTTATGAAGGAAATTGAAGAAGACACAAAGAAATGGAAAAACATTCCATGCTCATGGATAGGAAGAATAAATATAGTTAAGATGTCATTACTACCTAAAGCACTCTACACATTCAATGCAATTCCAATCAAAATTGCACCAGCATACTTCTCAAAACTAGAACAAACTATCCAAAAATTTGTATGGAACCACAAAAGACCCCGAATAGCCAAAGTAATACTGAAAAATAAAACCAAAACGGGAGGTATCACCATCCCAGACTTCAGCCTCTACTACAAAGCTGTCATCCTCAAGACAGTATGGTATTGGCACAAAAACAGACACATAGACCAATGGAACAGAATTGAGAACTCAGAAGTGGACCCAAAAGTATACAGCCAACTGATCTTTGACAAAGCAGGAAAGAATATCCAATGGAAAAAAGACAGCCTTTTTAACAGATGGTGTTGGGAGAACTGGACAGCAACATGCAGAAGAATGAAACTAGATCATTTTCTCACACCATGCACAAAAATCAACTCAAAATGGATAAAGGACCTGAACGTGAGACAGGAAACTATCAACACCCTAGAGGAGAAAGCAGGAAACAACCTCCTTGACCTCCACCGCAGCAACTTCTTACTTGACACATCCCCAAAAGCAAGGGAATCAAGAGCAAAAATAAACTGTTGGGACCTCATCAAGATTAAAAGCTTCTGCACAGCCAAGGAAACAACCCAGAAAATTAATAGGCAACCAACGGAATGGGAAAAGATAGTTGCAAATGACATATCAGATAAAGGGTTAATATCCAGAATCTATAAGGAACTCACCAAACTACACGCCCGAAAAACAAACAACCCAGTGAAGAAATGGGCAGAAGACATGAACAGACACTTCTCCAAAGAGGACATCCAGATGGCCAACAGACACATGAAACGATGCTCAGCATCCCTCCTCATCAGGGAAATACAAATCAAAACCACACTGAGATACCACCTCACGCCAGTCAGAGTGGCTAAAATGAGCAAATCAGAGAACTCTAGATGCTGGCGAGGATGTGGAGAAACGGGCACCCTCCTACACTGTTGGTGGGAATGTAAACTGGTACAGCCCCTCTGGAAAACAGTGTGGAGGTTCCTCAGGAAACTAACAATAGAACTCCCTTATGACCCAGCAATAGCACTGCTAGGAATTTACCCAAGGGATACAGAAATGCTGAGGCATAGGAGCACATGTACCCCAATGTTCATAGCAGCACTCTCCACAATAGCTAAAACATGGAAAGAGCCTAAGTGTCCATCAACAGATGAATGGATCAAGAAGATGTGGTTTATCTATACCATGGAATACTACATGGCAATGAGAAACAATGAAATCTGGCCATGTGTAGCAACATGGATGGACCTTGAGGGTGTTATGCTGAGCGAAATAAGTCAGGCAGAGAAGGACAAATACCATATGTTTGCACGTATAGGAGGATTAGGAGGAACTTGACGGAGGAACAAGGGGGAGAAGAAGGGCGGAAATGGTGGGGGAAAGGGAGAGAGGCAAACCATGAGAGACTCTTGAATGCTGACAAAAACTGAGGACTGATGGATGTGGGGGGGGGTAGGGGGGATGGGCACGGAGAGAGGTACTTGTGGGGATGAGCACTGGGTGTTATATTAAAACCAACTTGACAATAAACTATTTGTTAAAAATAAATAAATAAATAAACCTGTAAAATAAAAAAAATGTTTTCTGCTGTTTAATGAAAATTGTTGCCTAGCCTTTATTTTGCTATCTGTTCTTATAAGTGCCTTATTTCCTCTGCCTTCCTCATTTACTTGCATATATTTTAAAAGTGCCTACATTTTTCCAAAGATGGGCCCAGTTATTTATTCAATGGATGTGTTAAAATTAGATTTAGAAACAATTTCTCATTAGGAAATTCCCAATTGAAAAATTTCTCAATTTCTACGGGAGTAGGTGCCAGTATATAATGAGTATATACTGTACTGAGATCATCCAATTTAATGACCAGACAGTACCAAAAAAAAAAAAAAAGAAGAAAGAAAGAAAGAAAAGAAAGTTACTATAACCTGTCTTTGAAGGACAATATCCTCTTACAATCACACCTTTGTTTAAATTCCAGATAAATGCAGTATAACTTTCCCTTGTAATTTTCTCAAAGATTGTACATAGAGAAAAACAGTCTGCGTACGGTATGACAATCCTTTTAGGGGTCAGTGTGCATTAGAAAACATAAAGTATCAGGCAGGTTGTTCATGACTACTTCTAGATCCTTAGGTTACAAATCGTTGGCGATATTTAGCATGCGTCCCACATCATGCACAAGTGGCAGGAGCAGAAAACCAGAATGCTGCATCCCACTATTTCTGATACAAGCTTGTACAAGGACAGAAGACACCCTGAATTGCAATTGCAGGGCCTGCATTTAACCTGCCTGTGGGATTCAGATTCATCCAGAAGGCATAGGGATTTCAGTAAGCTCCAGTAGGTGATGATACATAATATACGTTTCAACTGAATGAGAAATATAATCCACGATAGGGGATTTCACAGTATAGGTATCCCCTGCTTTTCAGAAGTTTGCATTATGCGACATTGCTTTTATGAAAGACCTACGTTAGTTACCTTTTTTGTTAACCCAAAGAACGCTAAAGAAGATTTTCACTTTTACGAAAAAAAGGTGAAAAGCAAAAATAGCGTTCAGCCTAAGTTTTGAAGCTGGCCATTACAGAGGCAGTTTGCACCCGGATGGGAGAGTGCACAGCGCTCACCATCTCAGCATCAAGCTGCTAGAGCTTTGAACTGTGTCTTTGAGTATCTGGGCTTTATTTGATTTATTTTGTCCATCTGCTAACAAGATGTGTCCTAAGGTATCAGCAAAGCCTAAGACTGGTAATTTTGGGGGGGTCTGGGAATGCCTCACAATTTTTCCATATAAATTAATGGCCATTGATACTTTGCTTTATGCCACTTTGGCTTATGAATGGCTTCAGAGGAACACTCTACTTCCAGATAGTGGGGGAAATCTGTATTGCCATGTACAAGCGATAACTTTACTTATGCCTATCCAAAAATAGCTTGTAGATTGTTCACACTCTTAGCCTGCCATTTTTTTAAGTGTACTATTTATTTGGAGAAAGTGTGCCCGTGCATGCAAGAGAGGCAGCAGGGGCAGAGAGAAAGGGAGAGAGAGAATCTGTACTGTCAGAGCAAGCCCAATGCGGGACTCCAACTCATGAACCATGAGATCATGACCAGAGCCAAAGTTGGACACTTAACCAACTGAGCCACCCAGACATGCATGTGTCAAATCCATCTTACCATGTGCAGCACTCATGCTATGTGATAGTGACCCTGAGGAAGGAAACATATTTCAGTCAGAAATGGGAGATCTATTGATAGAAACAACTTATATTCTATGGCTCTTTGATTAATTATCTCATGTAGGGTGAGTGATTGTAAAAGCCAAGAATGTGGAGATATGGTCCATGCTGGGCCCAGTAGTAGCAACAAATATCGAGAGGTCCTTGGTTCTGTCTGTCCATCTCCCTCTCCAGTTTCTGCGACATTCATACATCAGAGCAGCGCCTGCATTAAAGAGTCAATCCTAAAAAAATGTCATGGCTACAGTCATCAAACAGACTATAAATGGATTCTTTAAACCCTATTATGAGCTGAATTGTCTCCCTGCCCCCCCCCCCAAAATGCACACATTGATGTCCTAACCCTCAAGGTGCCTATGTTTGGGCATAGGATCTGTAAGGAGGTAATTAAATTTAACTGAAGTCATAAGGGTAGGGTCCTGACCCCATAGGTCTGGTGTCTTTATAAGAAGAGGAATGCCAAGGGCACCTGGGTGGCTCCGTCAGTTAAGCAACCATCTACAGCTCAGTTCATGATCTCACAGTTCCTGAATTCAAGCTCCACATTGGGCTTTCTGCTGTCAGCACAGAGCCTGCTTCAGATCCTCTGTCCCCCTCTCTCTCTGACCCTCCCCTGCTCTCACTCTCTCTCTCTCAAAAATAAATAAATATTAAAAAAGAAGAAGAGGAGGAGGAATCCCAGGGATGTGTGTGCACAGAGGAAAGGTGATAACTATGCCACGGTGCTGCTCTGATTACTCTCTAAGATTCAAAACTTCCTGGCCCCTCCTTCCACGGCTTCTTTCCTGGTGCATATTGTTTTCCTTTCAGTTGCCTCTTTTCCACTGTCTCTCTTTTACCCAGGCCGCCTCCACTCCATACTTCCCTTCCCAGCAGGCATCTGTGTGGAACTGAGACAAAGTGATTGTTTACCAACATCCCAACCTTTCTCAGTTGGTGATGACTTTCATATTCAGGTGATCAGATAGCCGCAAGTGAAATCGATGAATCTCCACAGTATTTGTCCACGTGGGTCTAATATTCCTGAAATAATAATGACTAACATTTATTAAATTATTTCTGTGTTCACTCAGATCTTTTAGGAGATTTACAGACATTAGCTCAGTAAATCCTTATATCATTAGTAACATGCCCACAATCAGAAAGCGAGGAGGTTGTCTGACCTTCAGGCACACTCTGTTCAAGATCTGAACCTAGTTCAGAACAGTGTTACTCTAGAGTCTAAATCTAGATTTTAACTGCCACTTTTTACTTGCTCTAGGAAGCCATCTGCGACATACAGAAATAGCAGTAAGTTTTTCAGTCAAGTGGCTTAATTTCGAGTATCAGCTGTATTCCTTATTATTTGTCAAATCTTAGGAAAAACACTTCACTTCAATTACCTCATCTTTCTCAGAGAGGGAAATTACTATCTATCTGATAAGGTTATCATGAGGATTAATTGAAATGGCATGTGTGAAACACTTCGTGAACACTAACATCCAAATCTGAATGGTTATTAGAAAGTATTGTGCTAAAGGTAAAGCAACATACAATTTGGAATTTAAAGACCAGAATTTGAGTGTTCACTCCTTTCTAAACTTCACTACACTTCACCTATTAAGTAGAAATAGGAAATGATGGGTTTCTCAAGGATACTGCTGTGTTGTGGTTAGGTTTCTAGCTTCACAGTCTAGCCTACCAATTTCCCTGGAGTAAGTTAGTGTTTCATTCATGTCTATTTGGTAAAATGATACCTAGTATTTAAAATGATGTTGTAAGGATTAAATGACAAATATATTTTAATGTGCTTTGAAAAATATAAGAGATTATGTAAATATTGTTTGAATCTTGAAGGATGATCATACAACATCTAAAATAGGACAGCTAGTCCCTTTGGGAGGACCCTGACCTCAAACTCTCAAGTAATCAGAGATGGGGTAGATATGACCATCAGATAAAAATGTATGATGTTATTAAGTTATTCATATTTTGAATGAAAGAAAGATCACTGCTACTATTTCTTGATTCCTAGAGATAGTATTCAACAGGTCATTCTTCAGGAGGCCAAGCAAATTAATGATTGCCCTGAGAAAATGTTCAACCTTTTTTTAATAGCTGTTTTTAATAACCAACAGCTATAAGAAACCAACTCTCTTGCAAATAAACCTGATGATGATTCTGCAAGATCGAGATTGTTTTTGATTAATGTGTTTCGCATTTTCTAACCTCTCCACTAATGTTCTGGTCATCTGTTGCTGTCTACCAAACTGCATAGTATAATTTAGTGTCTTAAAACAAGCATTTTAGAGGTGCCTGGGTGGCTCAGTCGGTTGGACATCTGACTCTTGATTTCCACTCAGATGATGATCTCACAGCTGGTGAGATCGAGTCTCGGGTCATGCTCTGTGCTGACCAAGCCCAGAGCCTGCTTGGATTCTCTCTTTCCTTCTCTCCTTGTGCCCATCCTCCACTCAATGTTCTCTTTCTCTCTCTCAAAATAAATAAACATTTTTTTAGCAGCCATTTTATTTACCTGTGATTTAGGGGTCAGGAATTTAAGAAGGACTCAGCTGAGTAGTTGGTCTTGGATCTGTGCGTGGCAAGTGGAGCCAGAGGATCTATTTGAAGGTGGATGCTTTATTCACACATCCAGCACCTGTCCCTTGGCCTATCTCTCCACCCAGTGCTTCTGTTATAATCTGCCATCATCTGTTGGTCAAGGCAGATACAGGGCCTGCCCATGTTCCAATGGGGGGGAGAAATCAACTCAACCAGGTGATGAGGGAGTAGCAAGATCACATGACAGAAAAGTGTGTGGGATAGGAGTTTGTTGAGGCCATCTTTGGAAATTAAAGTCTGCCGCAGCTACCACGAAAAGCTTAATTGAAAGAAATAACCCAAATAACATTATTATACACTGACTGTTGCTTTGAGGCATGTGATTACTAACTTGCAACCTAACAAAACACAGATTTTCTGATATTTATTCATGCATTTATTCGTCAAATAGTCATATACCTCCTATGTAACTATCACCAAACCAGCTCCTCAGAATAAAAATAAGACTCAGTCTCTGCCTGTGGAGGCTCACAGCCCAGTGGGAATGTTGACCTATTCAAATTATAATACAGTATCACTTACATAAAGAGATGTATGTAAAACTTCCCTAGTAGTTACTCAATGATAAATAATAAGAGTTCAGCTGTATTCTGTATTAAATAGGAATATAGACTCTTTTCCATGACACTGAATTTCCACCCCTACTGGTCTTTCTTTCTAGCTTACTTATAGCTTCTAAAATCAGTACAGTAGAGGTGAATTTAACTGTCTTCTGGTTGCTGTATGTACTTTTGTTCTACCTAATAAATATAAATATCTTTGAATTCAAACACAGAGTCCCTGGATTACTCTAGCATAATTTTAAGCGCATAAATTGTAATCAACAAATATTCACATTCTCAAAATCTGAGCTGTTATTTAACATTCAGATGTGTAGGGGCCTGGTTACTCAGAGCTTGGTGAAAAATCTGATACCTATAAAATCTATCTTTTTCTTTCTCTCTCTCCCTTTCCTTTCTTTTCTTTCTCTCCTTTCTTTCTGTCTTTCTTTCTTTCTTTCTTTTCTTTCTTTCTTTCTTTCTTTCTTTCTTTCTTTCTTTCTTTCTTTCTTTCTTTCTTTCTTCTCTTTATTCCTCCCTCCCTTTCCTCTCCTCTCCTCTCCTCTCCTCACCTCTCCTTCCTTCCTTCCTTCCTTCCTTCCTTCCTTCCTTCCTTCCTTCCTTCCTTCTTTCCTTCCTTCCTTCCTTCAACAAATTGTAATAAAGGTCACAAGAGTGACAGAGAAGCACAGGAAATTTCTACACACAAAAAAAGAGTAAAAGTTTCCAAGGATATTTCTAGCATTAAAAATCCCCTCAAGGGAAAAGAACCCCACTTTTATGTTTCAGAACAAACTCTCAAAGACAAAGAATAAAACACAAAAATGTCTCAAATAGTTACACAGCTGGAAACTATTCAAAATGCAATTTAATGGCAAATTCTCCAAGAGAAAAATCATATTTTCAGGCTTACTCCATTTGTTCATCTGCTGATAAATAGTTCCATCATTATTATAGTGAACAGGTGACAGAAGTCATGGGTGAGTAGATAGTTGGTCATGAGTTAGAGCCATTTTTTTGTGGATACAAGTATCTATGTGATAATCAGGCAAGAAAATGGATTTAATTGCATATTAGTGTATCCTTGTAGTAAATTCATTTCTTTCTTTTTTTGCAGACTAACAAAGCAATTAACTTCTTGTCCAGACAGGAAGCTTTGAAGAAACTACTGGGGGTGGTGTGCATGATTGTAACAGTGTCAGTTCTCTCCATGGGTTTTGTTTTTTTTTCTACAGAATATTTTTTGTAAATATACATAAAATGATGTTGTAAACATCATATTTGCAATTCCACACAATAGAACCATTTGTGTAGCTTATTTCAAATATTTTGATAGTTTAACACTTTTTTTTAGAGGTGTGTCATTCTTTTTCCATTGGAACATAGGGCCCTGGGAGGCATAGATGACCCCAACCAAGTTACACTGTTATATCCAGATCGCAGTATCTTCAACAACCAGAGACCACCGGGGAGACCGAGTCATGCATGCAAAGGCAAAGGGCTTTATTACAGGCTCGAGCTCGGGCTCCCAGACCTCACCAACGCAGTGGATCCGTGCTGAGAGCCCCGAGCAAAGGCAGAGTAGGGTTTTTATGGGGTTTGTGACGGGGGAGTTACAGAAGTTGTGGCATGGGAACAGTGATCCAGTCATAATTATTCAACATTATTGACAGCGGGTTTAACCATACACGTTGTCTAGAGTATTCGTTACTTTTGGCGGGATCCAATTACAACATTTAGAGTACCTTTAAATTCAACCAATCACAGAGCGAGCCTAGGGTCTTGTTCGGCGACTAACGGGTTAACTTTAACATTAGGTAACAGGGTCTTATCTATAATTTCTATCGCCAGGCCTCTCCCTCAGTAATGTGGAGGGTGGTCGCTGGCCTTCCCTGATTGGGTGTTGCAAGGGTGGTTTCTCCTGCCTTGGGCAATGTGTAACTGCCTGATAGTTTCGGGAAAGCTGAAACTTAGGCCTTCTAGTTTAGAGGGGAAACTTAAAGCCTGTCATGGAGTCAGTTTGGTTGAGACTTGTGTCCTTACAATACCTAAGATTTAGTGTTTATTTTCTTTCTTTTGTACTAGAACAGTACACATATTATTGAATATTAATTTCCTTTTTAAAAGCATCAGAGTTTTGTACTTAATTTATCTGCTGAAATTGAAGACCACTTCCAACTTGTCTTGGAATTAATTTCACTCTCCTGTGATAACATAAAGGTTCTAATGTCAAGTCGGAATAAAACAGTACACCTTAAACTACCAGTGTATAATTATAGAGAGAATAGTCCACAGTTTTAATGGAGACAATACAGTTTCTCCAAGAAAGAAAACATGTCTTCGGATCTGAAACCTAATCAATAAGAGAGCCTAGGGTGTAAATCAACAACTCCCTCCATCCCCTCCAGGCTCCTGGCTCCCTGGTGTTCCCAGCCTCCCAGTCAGCTTCCTTAAACAATACTGCCTTTACAACTGCCTTATTCTTTTCTCAACAAACATATTTTCTAAAAGCAAGTGCTTCCCTCTCTTTGCCATCATTCCTCTGGTTTTAGCAACTGGGTTTCTTCAGGACCCACGCACCACTGCGAGAGCAGGGCAGGGTAAATCTTCGGAGGACAGCACTTTTCCTTGCTTTTAAGGTTCTTTACAAGTTGTGGTTTAATATCTGTAAGTGAAATAGATCCTTTTCCCATGATCCCTGTAATAATATGCCTTATTACATCTGAAATCGAATCATTAAATTCCTTGCACCCATCCCTGCTGTATTCTGAGACTCAGTCCTCATGTTTTGGATATTATAAGTTGAATTTTTAACCCCAAAATAAAACGACATTAAAACTTATTTAGGGAGAGCCTGGGTGGCTCAGTCGGTTAAGCGTCCAACTTCAGCTCAGGTCATGATCTCACAGTTTGAGCGTTCAAGCCCCTGCATCAGGCTCTGTGCCGACAGCTCAGAGCCTGGAGCCTGCTTCAGATTCTGTGTCTCCCTCTCTCTCTGCCTCTCCCCTGTTCATGCTCTGTCCAACTCTCTCTCTCAAAAATAAATAAACATTAAAAAAACTTCTTTAGGATTGAAGTGCCTGGGTGGGTCATTGATTATGCATCCAACTCTTGATTTTGGCTCAGGTCATGATTTCACAGTTCATGAGCTTAAGCCCTACACCAGCCTCTATGCTGACAGCAGGGAACCTGCTTGTGCTCTCTCTCTCTCTTTCAAAAAAAAAAAAAAAAACCCCACTTATTTAGGATAATGTATTTTAGATACACACCTATTTAGATAGTATAATTTAAAATGGTTTATTTGTCTTGAATGTGATGTTAAATTAAATATGAAATGGAGCTTAGGAAACTTTTTGTTCAAGGTCAGATTGACAGTGGGGATGTGAGTATATATTGGTGAATTGTGCCTTGTCTCTCTACACGTAAATTTACCAGCATATGTGTACATCTGTAAATAAATTTATGCCCAATCATTGAATCTGTGCCAGACTTTATATCCACATTAGTGACTGTCTTAGAATTTCTTTATGGCAAGGCTCCATCTGGTTGGAATGATGAGTTTAGAAGCTCATCTAGGACTATATTTACTTAGCAGGTTCACGTTGTACTTAGACTGGATGTTTCTTTGGATTAGTTAGTGGGACCCAATGTTGACAACAGTAGGGAGTGCACCAAGACAGTGATGTGCTTGGAATCAGTGATCCCTTGGTGATGGACCACTGATTAAGATGGAAGGAACATCCCTTTAGCAACCCTACTTTGGAATCCCATCCCCTCCTTTCTCTTCTGCAAGCATTTCTAAAAGATTAATCAAATGTTTGTTGCCATTCCCCAGCCCAAAGATTTGCACTGTTAACCAATGCATGGAAAATAATGTCCCTAATCATAGCCGTCTATACCCCTTTCCCAGCCTCCTCCTCACCTTTAGTGCTCTGGCTTTAAGAAATCAAGGAAATTCCTTAGAGCCCCTGCAGAGACTTCATTCTGAACTACAGAAAAACTGAATTGGTGAGTCTGAATAAGCAAGTGGATGAGTGAGACTTTAGTGCTTTCTTTAGGAACCCCACCTGAGCTTTTCTCTTTCTTGACCCACAGCACTAATGTCCTTACCTTCCTTACCTTCCAGGATACTGTTAGAAGTGTTATTGGAGGAAAGGACCAGAGCTCAGGAAATTCCCAGACACATGCCTCTGAGGAAATAGGGTCAATAATGCAATCATTATATTCTATTAAGTAGCAGTAGGTGGTACATGAAAAAAGGTTGGAATGTGGCAGAACAATCCTTGTGATCCTTTGATGACAATGAAGTGGCCAGTTAAGAGTGAGTTTAGTGTAGGATGCATCATAGAAAATCTACAACTGACATTGTGGCAAGCCTCCCTGTACTCACTTCTTCTTTTCTAGTGCCTGTGGTTACATCATCCTCTTTGTTCTTATTTTTCTCTTAGTGAGTCACTGCCCAGTTGTGAGAACCACTGTCTTGGACACTTACACCTAGTAGACATAGGTCTGGGTGGGCCCTTGTGAGAGCAAGACCCTGGTCCCACTCAGTGGGTAGAGATGTTGCCCTGTACAGCCAAGACAAACCAGTGAGAAGTAGTAATGCACTATGGAAATAATACTGACTTTGGCATCCAACAGACCACTTCAAATCCTGGCTGCCTCTTTCAGGTTGTGTTCCTTTGATAATTTTTCTACATTTTTCTGGGGCTTAGTGTTATTCATCTGCAAAATAAGGGCAATAATCTTTTGCAGTGCTCTGGGAAGTATAATACTGTGTATGATGCTTTTGTGTATTATAAATCTCAATCAATAGCATATTAAATAATGCTTTCATTATTTAATAAATATGACTCTACTTGCTCTCATCTTATTTTTCTCCTTTCTTTTCTCCTATCCATTACTACCATGGTCTGAAGAAAATGGGAAAAAGTCAAGCACAGAATTCTGTCCCAATTCATTTATACTTTGAAACAGCAAAAGACACTATCAAAGAAGACCCCTTTGATCAGAAAGAACTTTGCCCTTGCCAGAAAAAAACAAAGATTAAATTATTGAAGAAAGAGATCTTCATTAACCTCCACAGGGAAGAAGGTAGCTCTTCTGACCCAAAAGGCTATTTTCTTCTCTGCCTAGGGAAAGAAACAATGCTCCATTTTTATCATAAGTCAGGTCCTTTGCTAAGGGGCCAAAATCTCTGTTCCTCTCAATCTCCTACCTCTTCCAGGCTTCTATTCTAAGTGAGACCTGTCATCATACACACCTTTGATGAGGGAACCTAAGGCAAGCTGAGGGCAAAGCACAAGCTAGTATCGCCTCCCCTCCCCCCAAAGTGGGATGTTTGTGACATCCCCCAGGCACTCCTGGCTGCCCAGGAACAAAGGAAAGGACAGAAAACAAATGGTTAAACTGAGAGTCTCCATCAGTTTACCAATATCTTAGTACAATTACAAGGAAAGGACAATCTTATCAACAGCCTAATGTCCAGGAAGTCCCTAGTGTCTTAATGTTAATGCTTTGCTAGAAGGAAAAACAACCTTAGCTTGACATAGCTCGGCCTCCAGTAATCTGTGAGTCTTTAGCACATGGAAAATCCCTTTAAGAAACGTCCTCTTGTCTTTACCTCCCCCAACTCCATAGTATATAACCAATCTCTCTTCACAGGCCCAGTGCAGCTCTTTCTGCCCAGGGGTCCTGTCCACGCGCTTTAATAAAATCACCTTTTTGTACCAAAGACATCTTCAAGAATTATGTCTTGGCCATCGGCTCCAAATCCCCATCACCCCAAAACCCCATCACCTTCAATCCCTTTATGTGACCAAGGGCTACAACTATGCTTTTCTCCCCTTTTTTTGTGGGAGCAAAGATTCATAAGCTTTAAATATGAGAAGAGAAACCTGAATGGGGAAATAATGTGTAAATTTCCATTTTCATCACTATAAAAATATTTTCCTTTGCCATTCATCACCCCCCACACACAGAATAAGTGTTTTTCTGTTCCATTATATTTCACATTAAGTACAAATAAATTATTTTTAAAAAGAGAGAGAAATGTTAGAAAATGTGGATTTCTGTTTAACTCTGGCCCTGTTTGACTTGTCACTACTTTTTGTTGTTGATCAGTAGAGATGAGCATCTAAAAAATTAATGAAAGCACAAGACCTGAATCTTCACTAGATCTTACTCTAATTTTGAATAAAAATCATCAAGGAAACATTTGATTAGTAAACCCCTAGATATATATATATATATAAAGAGAGAGAGAGAGAGAGAGTCAGAGTCAGTGCTGAGATAACCAAAAACAGAGTTTTATATTCAGGACTCTATTTGGGGAATAAAATGTCCATCCCCATGATGGGGATTTAGAGTGGTAGGTGTCTAGGGCTGATGACCAAGGAAGAATTCTTGAGATGTCTTTGGTGAAAGAAAGGTGATTGTCTGAAAGCACAGGGACAGGGATGTGACCCCTGGGCAGAAAGTGCACCGGGTTGTGAAAAGTGACTGTTTATATACTATGGAGTTGGGGAGGTAAAGGCAAAAGGGAGGCCTCCAGAAAGACCTTCATATGCTAAAGAGGACTCCTAAGGTGGCAGAGGCCTTGCTATTATTAAGCTAAGGTTGTTTTCCCTCTAGTAAGGCATTAACATTAAGACAGAAGGGGGTTCCTGGAGGAATGTTGTACTCTGTATTTGCCTCAAGTATTTGGCAATGGGATGAAGGTCATAGGAAATTTAATTTTACCTGCCCTTTCCTCCTTGCCCTTGTGCCCCACGTCACTATGGAGGTGAGGGTGATATTGGGGCTCCAGGAAACTGAGTCTATAGGTTTCTGGAGATTAGGTTATTGATAAGATTGTCCTCTTACTGTAATTTACTAAGATATATGTAAACTGATGGAGACTCTTATCTTGCATGACTGTGATCTCTATCATTTGACCATTTGTTTTCCCCTTTCCTTTGTTCTTGGCTAGCCAGAAGTGCCTGAGAATGTCACACACATCCCACTGGATGGGGGTGGGGGGGTGCAGGGTGTCAGCTTGTGCTATGCTTCCTCCTCATCATCGAGAGCTCTTACTATAACAGTACCTGGCTCAGTCCCATCCTGTTTACTGTTAGACTTCACAAGGACACTTACGTTCGTAGCAAACATGCAACTAAACCATAATATGGGGATGAAAGTCACAAACACACCTCTCTCAAGGAACACCTGTTGCCCTGGAGAATTGAGATCAGACCTCAGCCCCTGTTGGGGGCTGATTCCCAGATGCCCCAGCAAGCCTGACACAGGGACAAGGAACAGTCTGCTGACCCCGAGTTTGGGCTTCTTTCATATTTTCCTTATAGCTGGGATAACTTACAATCTCTTGATGTGTTTTATCACATAAGATCAGGCTGGAAAAATATTCCTTTCCATAGAAACTGAAACCCCAGGCAAATATAATGTACAGATTTAGTATTTAAACCATTTTCACCAATGCAGGACAGTTCTTTCCTTATTATAAAACCAAATTCCTCAAACTAAGGGAGATTCACTAGCCATTGCTAAATGCAGAAGTGTCTTCTTTTGTGACAGTCTCATTCAGAGAGTTCTTACTGGGCTGTCTGCCTACTTCTAACCATCAGGAAATGTGCTAATACGGGGGGAGATGGGACGAATTGGAAAGTAGGATACATGGCATGGTTTAAATCCACCCCAGGTTATTATGGAATGAAAAGTTCCATCATCTGACGACTGTTAAGGAGTTTAAAAGAGCTAGTGGCTGCTTTCCAAGTAAAATATTAGTGAAAATATATACAGAGAAATGTCAGCCTAATGGAATTTCTAAAGACCATGTTGGTGCAAAATGGTTCCAGGCCAAGGGTTCAGGTCCCTGATGACGAAATAATCGGAGCCTCCAAGTACTGTCAATCAAAGCGGACCTCGGTTCTACTCACAGTACTACAGAAAGCTGACTGTTTCATCCCAGTAAATACCAACAGAGGCCCTGGTAAATACCAAAGTCCTCCGTTTCCAGCTCGCTGCTGGCTTGTCAGGAGGAGAAAGTAACCCTGCAGTCAGCCCATGCTCCTTCTCTAACCAAACTTATAACTGACTTGAAATGAGAAGAAAGCAGACGTGGGTACCAGTGTGGAGGCAGCTTTTTCAGTGAACCGCTGGTGTGACTCAGGTGGATACCCAGGGAAGGCAAAATACAAAGACTTCACAATCTCTGGGTCTACCAATTATTTCTAGGTCGTTATTTGACTCCAAAGGTTTGGCCAGATTCCTCTAAAAAGTCTCACTGCAGAGAATTAGAAATCTTGCAGATCTCTGAGGTCAGGTTTCCACCGTTTCTCATGGGTTTTGACCCAATGAGCCACGCAGCTGCCACCCAAACTCCCATGTCTACACAAAAATATCCAACTAAAGTAACTGACATCAGTTCTGTCTTTGCAAATAGTAGGAATCCATGAAAAATCTGTGGAAAGTAATTTAGGGTTGCTTACAAATGAATCTCAAGTTCTAGAAGGCAGAGATATGGTACTGTACATTTTGAAGCATTCTTAAACCCTCTTGGCATTGGGAACAGTGGTCTGGGACACATGAATCCGTACTAGGCATATTTTTTCAACCCCATAATCGAGGTTTGAAAAATTCTGGTGAAATATGCCAAAACCAACATGAGATAAAATGAGGGACAAGTCATAGGGAAAGCAGGTTGTGATTCTGGATAAATTGAGGAAACAAATTAATTTACCTCAGAAACATAATCAGTCATCTGAAAACAGAAGAGAACAATAGGTTATATCCTAGCTCTGACTCCAGAGCCATCACAAAATGTGAGATTTCATCATTTAAACACAAGTGGGGACCCCACAGGGGTTCCATCAGGACCCTCATAATTTTAAGCCAAACTTTGTACACCCTTCCAGATTGGACCATCTCCTGCCAGCATTATTGGAGAGAGGTATTACTTCTTCTGCTTCCTATGTCTTCTGATTAGTTCCCAGAGTGGCCCCAGCCAAACCATCAATTTTAATCAAAGACTTTTGCCTTGAAACAAATAAGAGCCCCATCATTTTCACATATGACACCAAGCCAAGAGGAGACAAGAAGGGGGCAATGTGACTATGGAGCAAAATGTACGTATTATATGTTTTTTTCCAGTAACGAAGGAAACTGGAGCATAAAATAGTCATGAGTCGCTGATGATATATAACCCTGAAACTCCCATTACCTAGGAAAAAGAAGCATTGAACTGCATATTATCATGAACGTCTGTTTTGTTCATCCACATAGGAAAATGCTTTTGAATGCAGCATCTTCAGTGATTGGCAGAGAATAATTATTTTGTTCCTGCATAGTTTTGAAAGATTAAAAGGTAGATTAAAAAATAATTTAAAGGTAATAGTGTACATAGTTATTTCTCTTCAATTTGTGTAAATAATCAGTAACCAGAATGGAAAAAAGAAAAAAGCCCTCTTTGATAATACACATTGTTATGCAGGGTGTCTGTCATTTAGGCATAATCAGATGAATTTTTGTTTGCAAATTATAAATTATTCAGAAAGCTTCTTATTACAGTTATGTGGCTGTTTACTGTGGGAGGGAGGGAGCGCGTACTTCATTTTCCTGGTGTACACTCTAAAAATGGAGACAAAAACAAAGCGTTTGGCACATTTAGTGGGAGTGCCTGTTCCGAGCTAAACACAAAGGGAAGACAAATGCAATAATTGAGCTGCATTTATGAAACCAAAATATAATTGCATTTGGGGATTTTGCGGCTGGCTCTTCACGTGTAACTGTCTTTGTACAGCAGGCTCCAGATAGCGTGCTCAGAGACTTACATTTGGAGGCAGGGTCATTGTCCTTTCTGAAGGTCACCATACAGATCTGACAGGAACAAGAACTGTGTCCAAAGGCGAACTGCCACTTTGAGAAGCAATCAAGCAGTTTCCACCGGGCTGATTGCCTCCAACTCCACCTCGAGGCAATTAACAAAGTGGCAGCCAGGTCTTGATTAATCAGCAGAGGCACTAATGAAGCAGCCTTGCCTGAGGTTTCCTGCACTCTCTGATTCCTAACTGCCTCTTTAGTGAATGACTTGGGGCCTCAAGTGAGCCTCAAGCCAGCAGCTCTCATCCTGCTCCGGCACAGACTCTGATGACAGAGGAGAAAGTCCTGCGAAGTGGTGCCTTCGTGTTGTTGGTTGTCTCTCAGAACGCTCCTCATGTAAATATTTAATTTGGGAGCGTGGGATGCCGGGAGACTGGCTTAGGATTTGGGTTGAGAACTTGATTTGCTCGGTGACCGGGTTCGATTGCGGGGGACTCTGAGACTCAGAAGCACTGTATAGCTAGTGGACCTTGGACCAACGTGGGGTTAAAAAAAAATCCACATGTGACATTTGACTCCCCCAAAACTTAATAGCCTACTGCTGATTGGAAGCCTTATGGATAACATCCACAGCCGATTAACACATATTTTGTATTATGTGTACTGTATACTGTATGCATACAATAAAGTCAACTAGGGAAAAGAAAATGTTAAGAAAATCTTAAAGAAGAGAATATAAATTTATAATACTGTACTGTAAAAAAAAATCCATATCCAAGTGGACCCATGCAGTTCAAACCCATGACCTTCAAAGATCGACTGCATGAAATAAAGCATATAGCACATTAACTGTGTGCACAGCTCTGAACACGGTTTGGGCACACAGCAGGCTTCCAGAACACAATAGCAAGATTTGTCTCAACACATGTTCAACAGGCTTTCTGAGTATGGCCAGGAAATAGAAAGTGGACGGTGACTGATGTCATAGATTGGGGCTCTCCAGGGCACAGCCCGAGGCAGCATTCAAGCGTGAGTCTTGTGTTTAGAAGATAATTCCAACAATTTCTAGAAAAGGGGAGGGAAACGCAGCAACCAAGTGTGTTTCATCAAGTTGCGGGCCACTGAGGCTTAACCCCACCAGAGAGCTCAGAAAACTGGTGAGGACATGCACCCAGAGTTGGCCCCAGGGCCAGGCTTGCCAGATTGAATCTCTCAGCTCCTTGGGTCACAGGTTAGGAGCTGCTGGGGCTGAGATAGAAATCCATCTCCAAGCGTGTGGATTTCCTACACGCATGGGCAGACAAGGCTCTAGCACAGCAGCAAAAACTTAAGCAGGGACACTGGAAACACGGATGCCCAGGAGACCATCGTCAGGCTCCTACAGCGTCTGTTTCAACTACAAAACCAGAATATACGTACATTCAAAAAGCATTTATCACCCATTTGTCACTAACACCTTGGATTAAACCCATATTTGTTTGTATCCCGTAAGCGCGCCCTGAGTGGTAGCCCAGAAGCCTAGTAAGTGGCAGGAACCAGTTGTTTGTGACTTTTGTTTTTTTGCTTATTTGTTTTTGAGAAAGGGAGTTTGCAGGTGGGGGAGAGGCAGAAAGAGGGGAACCGAGGATCTGGAGCTGGCTCCACACTGACAGCAGAGAGCCCAATTTGGGGCTCAAATTCACAAACCCTGAGATCATGACCTGAGTGGAAGCCAGACGCTCAACCACCTGAGCCACCTAGGTGCCCCAAGTTGTTTGTGATGTAGAAAACTCCCTAGCTAGTCCACAAAGTAGATTCATGCCCCTAGATACATGAGATGGATGGCAATTATTTTTTTAAATTTGTTCATGTGTATTTACTTCTTTTGAGAGAGAGAGAGAGAGAGCACAAGCAGGGGAGGGGCAGTGGGGGGGAGAGAAAGAGAAAGAGAGAGAATTCCAAGCAGGCTCCATGTTGTCAGCACAGAGCCCCATGCATGATTAGATCCCATGAACTGCGAGATAACCTGAGCCAAAATCAAGAGTCAGATGCTCGACCGACTGAGCCACCCAGGGGCCCCAGGATGGCAAGTGTGTAATGTATGTTTGCAATAACTTTAGTGGTGTTGGTACTGGCTACTATAGATACATTTTCTGGTAGCACATCCCTGGCAAAGTCTACACAATCAAACAGGTTATCACAGCTGAACCAAAACATCTTGTCTCTGCTTGGACCTGACAGTCTGGATTCATATATAAGTATCCACGGTGGACAGTCCTGATACACTCTTGGCCACAGCCATGTTTGGTCTAACATATGCAAATCCAAGTGCAACTGTCCTATCCAAACCAGCACTTCAAGTATCAGTGAGTCCCCCAAAATTCTCAGCCAGTATCCCATTGCTCATCCAATAATTATGGGATTTTTTTTCCCAAATAAATTACTTCTTTTTAACCCAGTAAAGTATTTCATAGGAAACCATAACTTGCTGTTACAAACCAAGCATTCCATAATATTTTCTGCTGCATACAATTTTACAAACAAGGCTTATATGACACATTTGGTGGGTCAAAGCTGTATGTTGAAATAAATTATGAAACTCACAGGGAATATCCAACTGATGTCAGTCATTAGAACCAAAAGTAACTACAGTAAGCAATGCCTCTTACTTCTCATTAATTATTGCCTTTGCAGTTGGAATTGGACTTAGTGCTTTTCACTTCCTGTCCTTAATTGTTGTTTAGAGATGCTGAGGGCAATTAAACAGCTTTTGCTTTCCACTCTAGAAGGGGCTAGATTTGGTGGCAGTTAAAATGTTAGAATCCTGTAAACAAATAGCTTCCTGTTTGTGTCCCATCAGGATACAAGTGCAAGTCTGAATCTATAAAGATCTTGGTGGTCGGTATCCTAGCTGCCTAATTGACTCTCTCTTTCTCCATATGCTGCCAGCAAATAATTAGAACAAACAAAACATGTAACATTTTTACCTTCAAACCACCTGCTTCCTGAGCCTCTCTCAGTCTTCCTGGAGCAGTTGGATTAACACACACACAAACACACACACACACACACACACACACACACACACACACACACCTCTAAATGGAGGGACTTCCAGGATCAAACAGGTTAAAAAGTTCCTGCCACAAAGGTTAAAAAGAGAAATAAGACTATTTTCTCAACAATTCAGATACCTCCTACCTCTGTCTAAATTGTCCATGTAAATTACCTACAAAACGTGATTGCTTTGAACTTTCTTGGAATTGTTTAGATAATAGGTGCATTTCTCAGAAAAAAATTATACCTCAGTGTTTCACTTCATCTCTTAAAGAGTTGATGAGTATAAACGTGGTCACACGCTCTGCAACTCCCCCAATCTGGATGTTCTGTACCCCTTTGCATGAAGTTCAGGCTTCTGCACATTTTTGCTTCCTGAATGGTGCTATGGATTCCCAGGGAGGGGTCCTGAGAAGTAACTGAATATCTTCAGGCTACAGCTGCTGCATGTGGTTGCAGAGAATGTAGACTGCTCACCTCCAGGGGAGCCATTCTTGGGTTTGGTCACCCTGGATTTATACACTTTCCTGCAGATAGCAGTGCAGTGTCGTAAAGGAAGAAGGGCTTTCTCACCAAGAAGCCCTTTGGGCTACTAGGGACATGTTTGCAACCAGTAACAATGTGGGCTCTGGGTTTATTGAAATGCTTATTAGCCTAGTGTTGTGGCTGGATTCCAGGTCCCAGTTCTGACCATAGTACCCTGAACTAGTGTCAATGGTGTCTCCCGAAAATTCATATCTAGGGACCCCTGGGTGGCTCGGTCAGTAAAGTGTCCAACTTTGGCTCAGGTCATGATCTCACGGTTCGTGGGCTCAAGCCTTATGTTGGGCTCTGTGCTTACAGCTCAGAGCTTGCTGTCTGCTTCTCAGTGTCTCCCTCTCTTTCTTCCCCTCTCTGGCTCTCTCTCTCTCTCTCTCTCTCAGAAATAAATAAGCATAAAAATTTTTTTAATTCATATCTAACCCAAACATCAGCATGCAGACTTATTTGGAAATAAAGTCTCGACAGACAGAATTAGCTAAAGATACAGATGAGATCATACTGGATTAAGGTAAACCCTAAATCCAATGACTAGTGTCCTAATAAGATGAGAAGACACATAGAAGGAAGAAGGCCGTGTGAAGATGGAGATTCCAGTCCTCTACCTGGAGATTGGGGTGATGAGTCTGCAAGCCAATGACTGGCAGGCACTGCTGGGAGCCACAGCTGGTGGAGAAAAGGATTCGTCCTTATTACAGGCTTCGGAAGAAGCATGGCCTTGACAACACCTTGATTTTGAACTTCTGGCCTCTAGGACCTTCTCAGTTCCTCAGTATCTTTGCAAGTTTCAATCATGATATAAAAAGAATTTGCTATAGGGACTCCTGGGTGCCTCAGTCTGTTAAGCTTTTGACTCTTGATTTCACGATCTCGCAGTTCTTGGAATCAAACCCCTCTTCAGGCTCTGCACTGACATCTGTGCAGACATGGAACCTGCTTGGGATTCTCTCTGTCTCTCTGTCTCTCTCTGTCTCTCTCTCTCAGCCTCTTCGCCACTCCCTGTTTAGGTTTTCACTCTCTCTCAAAATAAATAAATAAACTTAAAAAAAAGAATTTGCCATAAACCATATTGCCATTATTTTTTAGGAGTCATGTTTTGAAAAAGGAAGGAATTGTAGAGAGATTTTAATAATTTAAAAGACACAAATTATGAATTTTTAAATTTCTTTTCAGTGGAAACCCAACATCCATATTTACTATGGATTGTTAATAGAACATTGACGATTTGGTGAATTTGTTTTTTTTTTTTTTTTCTTATTTGGGGAGACCACCCCTTCCCATATGTTCTATTGAATGGTCTTTCAGGTTTCAACTTTTGTGCCTCTATTGCTCTTTCAATGGAAGAAATTAGCAGGCCTTTCACATTTTTTGAAGGAGGCATCAGCTAGGGTTCATAGAAAAAGTAATGTCTTAGAAACCGTGATGAATGCCAGTTCTCCCAGGGCACATCAGCTCTAAGTGTGCCTGTGTGTGCATGGAGAAAATGGCAGATTTGAATAAACATCCAGAAACATTTTGATAGAGTTCCAGAATCTGCGAGCTACCCACATTTATTGTGTGCTTTATTTGTACTTGATCCAGCTCTTCCAATAATGAAGTCAACCCTTCACTGATGACAACACTATAGGGATAAAGAGTTCTGTTAAAAATGGCCCAATTGTATTCATTCAAAAATGACTTATTCAGCTGTTCATGCAAAGCATGATAGAGACACTGGGGTAGATGCAGAAATGATTCCCTGCCTTTAAGGACTTTATATAGTAGCAAACCAGAAAGACACATGAACAATAACTCACAATAGCATGTTAAAATGAGTCATAAAGTAATCTTACAGGGCATCCCAGTATCCATGGATGTCTGGGCATAGCTTGAAGACTAAAGATCCATTTTGCCGGAATTCAGTTGTATGCTCAGATAAAAGGCATTTAGCATAAAAATAATAATCTCAGGAGAAAGGGTCAAAACAGACCACCTTGACCTGAGAACAAAACCTGGGGATCAAGTTACTCTGAGGAAAGCTCAAGGAAGGTGGCTCAAATGATCACACAACTGAAAAATGCATGGACTACTTACACAAAACATGAAATACCATAAAATAATGTGTATGGAAGAATCCGGTTTTATTGAAGACCAGTAAATACACATCTTGTCTGACCCTCTGTTCTTACACTGTCAGTCTGTCTGTCTCTTAGATACTATCCATACAAACAAGGAAAAGGAATGGTTGGAATTGGGGTACTCTTTATGCTCTATGTTTACATATCTATGTTGGCATTTTTCCTGTAAATACAGTGTATGTTAAAAAAGCAAAAACTTAAACTATTAACATTTCATTTTTTTTTATTTTTTTATTATTATTTTTTTTCACAAATAGTTTATTGTTAACATTTTATTTTAAACAAAAATGGTAATGATTGTTTAATAGCCCATTATATGAACATTTCACAATTTATGTAAATATCCCCCCCTGAATCCCTTTAAGTTACGACATGTTCCTTCTGGCAGCCCTATTTATTATCTCTATCAGTTGTCTGAACTGGAGTCTTTTTGGACCACTTTCTCTTTCTCTACTGTGTTAGCTCCCCAATGCCATAAATCGCTAGGCCATCTTCAACGTAAGCCAGGGCACTCAGTGTCTGCTGGTGAAAGAATTAATATTAATGAATAAGAAATCCCAGTGCTGACCCTGAGCGCACCGTTGAGAGCGAGGGCTTCAATAACAGCTTCAGTAAGTCTAGGACATATAAAGATCAAGTTGGGCTAATGTCCATAAACAGGAAGAAGCATTAATTTGAGTTTCATTTGTACTTACCACAAAGAATAACCATTTATCAGCTTAAGTAAAAGGGTCTGTGACTTGCCAATTACTTTCTTTGTATGAACACGTTAAACATGGCAGGCTCTTGAAAATGTCTACAAAAAAATAAAAGTCAATGATTCATCTCACATGAATTTCCAAACCGTTATTTAGCATTTCTTTATACCAAGAAATGGGCTTAGTGCAGAGGGAATAAAGAAACAAATGAAAAATATAGCCTCAGTTCATAAGGGACTCCTTGGCTAGAAAGGAGATAAGAAAACAATGTGCTGTGAAGAAAATATGTTAGTGGATTCCTGGTACTTTCCATGCATTGTTCTACATGCTAAGGAGATATAGGCATGTTCAATTCGGTACAGGACTCTGTTCAATGAGGAAACTTATCCTTATTGCAAATACATAGCCATAAGTTAATGTGGTACCTGGATGTGACATGAAGAGAGGAAACCTCCTTTAAAATGGAGTTGGAGGGCCTCTGAGTGCTTGTTTGTTTGAGCACCTGACTCTTGATTTTGCCTCAGGTCATAATTCCAGGGTCATGGGAAGGAGTCCCATCTCAGGCTCTGCAAGGAGCATGGAGCCTGCTTAAGATTCTCTCCCTTTCTCCCTCTGTCCCTCTCTCCTCCTTCATGCGCCCTCCTCTCTTTCTCCCTCTCTCTCTAAATACAATACAATACAACACAATACAATACAATACAATACAACACAATACAATACAATACAATACAATACAACACAACACAACACAATACAATACAATACAACACAACACAATACAATACAATACAACGCAATACAATACAATACAACACAATACAAATAAAATGGAATTGGAGACCAGAAGACAGAGCTCTCACACCTACCATTCCTTACAGCCCTTTGCAAAACCAATGGGAAGAGATCTGTTACACATTCCCCTCAGGAAAACACCTATACTTTCCTACCCAGCAGGAGGAAGAAAGATTTTCTCCTTGCCCAGCAACAGCCCAGCCAATGAGAGACTGTCACATCTCAGCCAATGAAAAGCCACTACACTTCGAACTTAGAGTTTATTCCAATGGACTTTTTGTTTATAACAATCCCTCCCAACTCCCTCTTTTCTCCCATAAAGGAGCACTCCTTTCCTTTGTTCTCCAGACTTACCTATATCCTTAACTGCAATTCTCTGCTATTCCAGGATGAACTCATTTTGCTGATAAAATTTTTTTAATGTCAACAAGCTTTATGGTATTTTTTCCCCAAGATACCATAACCTTAGGCTAATCATGTAAACAAAGAAACAAAAATGGTAAGACAAACACAAACTGAGAACTAATCTAGAAAATACCTGGCAGTTACTTCCCAAAAGTATTGAGTTCATGTAAAATAAGAAAAATCCGGACAAATTGTGATAGTCCAGAGAAGACCAGAGAAACATGATAACAAAATGCAGTATGGGGTCCTGAATAGGCTCCTGGAACATGTTGGGAGGTTGGGGGAGAAAAAGAAAAAGAAAAAAGAAAAAAGACATTATTGGAAACCCTGATGAAATTAGAGTAAAATATGAAGTTTAGTTAATAATAAAGTATTAACGGGGGCGCCTGGGTGGCTTAGTTGGTTAAGCTCAGGTCATGATCTCACGGTTCGTGGGTTCGGGCCCCACGTCAGGCTCTGTGCTGACAGCCAGCTCAGAGCCTGGAACCTGCTTCTAATTCTGTGTCTCCCTCTCTCTCTCTGACCCTCCCCTGCTCACGCTGTCTCTATCTCTCTCTCAAAAATAAAACATTAAAAAATTTTTTTTTAAAATAATAATAAAGTACCAACGTTGGTTTCTTAGATTTAACAAATGCACCACAAAAATACGAGGTAATACCCTCAGAGATAGCTGAACAGGTGAGAGGTATTTGGGAAATCGGTGTCTCTGCAATTTTGCATAAACAGAAAACTATTCCAAAATAGAAAGTTTACCAAAAAACAAAAGTGTTAGTATAAGGTATTTACATGAGGTTTCCAGGTTTTCTCTTCAGTTCTAATTTATTATTTTTAAATTATAAAATTACTCTAATTTTATATTCTTCTTATTATTATTCTAATTTATTATTTTTAAATTATAAAAAGAACCTAGGAAATTCATTCTGTGTCCTGGTGATATTTATTTATATCTTCTTATATTAAAAGGCCAGGCTTTTTCCAGAAAAAAAAAAAAGAGTGAACCTTTAGGTCAATGAAAATGTTTTAATATATACTTTTAACACATTTGTCTTTAAAATAAGAGTCATAAAATATGATTTTCAATAATTTTTTGCAGGAAGGTGCCCATATCTGAAGTGCCAAAGGCCCACAAAATCAAGAATATGTCTTTGATGGTGTTTCATTTATGCCATCTTTTATTGAGAAACCAGCCTGGTAATATTAAATTGAGATTGAATTAAGTTAATCTAATGAGATATTTTAGTTGGTAATGGAAATATAAAAGTAGTATAATTAAATAATTTCTTAAAAATTAATTCTTTAGTAAATTCAGAACTAGCAAACATCAAAAGTATATATATACATATATATGTATATCTCAACCATATATGCCAATTTATATATTATATGTAGGTATATAGAATATATATAGCAAACATCAAATATATAAATAATAAAATATGTATTTCAAGGAATTTTCTCTATTCTTTATATTATGCCCTTTTTTCTTTGTCTATTCTTCCTGCCCTCATTTTATTATTCTATACCTTTTTCTTTAAATAGGTGCCTTAAAAATAGGGAGATAGTTAAGGATTTAAAATTAAATGAATATGTGAGCAATTTGCTTGATTTAAGCTAACTTCTATCTAATTTATTAATCAGTAAACACTAACATACTTAAACATGTATAAGGGTTAAGAAAAGAATCTAAATTAGTTTACATAATTTAATCTTTCAATTCACTTGTTCATGTGCAGAAAGCTAATAACAACCCCAGTTATGTAACTCCCTTTGCTAAGCAAAGATTATACATTCTTTGTTAATCACACATGGCCTTAAATTGTGGTCTGGAAACATTGACAACTCCCAATGTCTGTGTGAAATGGAGAATTTTACCATATTGTTGCTGGTTTCTGTGCTGTCTTATATAAAGCAGACTTCATTATTTTTAAATAACATTCCTTATTTCTAAGTGACATAGAACTTCTACCTGTCCTTATTTTTCAAAAGTGAAACCAACACAGCACCCCAAAGCTTGTCTTACAAATAGAACTAGTGGATTCAAATGTGAATGGAAGGTTCTGTGCCCCTCCGTCCATCTAAACATGCACACACACACACACACACACACACACACTCCTGTTTGCTAAGACATTGTCTCTAAGTAAAATGAAAATACTGCTTACAATATTTATATCCCCACTTTCAGTATTCACACCTTTTCTTGTAAAAATTAGAAATGAATGAAAGACAAAAAAAAAGTTACCAGGAACCTGTAGAGTTTCATGTGAAAAAAAAAACAGACTCAAAATTGTAACAAGTGGTGGGAAACCTTATTCCTGTTCAAAATGTCTTTGTGACTGGCCCGAAGACCATGCTAGATAATAAAAGGTAAGCAGCGCATTACCAATAAGTTCCAAACACAAGAATTCGAATCCTGGCTCAGTCACTTACAGGATGGTGCCACCTTTGGACAGATCACTTGGTCTCTCTGGCTTCAATCTCCACTTCTGAAAATGAACATAATTATAATTCCTAACTCAGAAGGGTCTTATGAGAGTTAAATAAATGAAGTTATATATAAAGAAAGCTCTTTGAAAACAATACACACAAGTAATTATTTTTATAATATCTACAACATGTGATTATGTGTGTCTTATGTATATGTACACATATGTTACACATGTCCTAACAAGGTCCATTGAATGTGTGTGTACATAGATTACTTACATCCTTATCACACGTTAGAAAACATCTGCAACAAAACCAAGCCAATTCACCATAACAATCGATCGATGATCGATTTCTAAGTAGGAACTGGTGAGTGAAAAAAAATGAAAAGGTCTTGTAGCCAGCAGAGATTGGGTGTTGGCCAGATCACTGCTGATTCTCCACTGTACGTTACTGTTCTTTTCACCACTCATTAGCGCTCCAGACCAAAGGAAGAGCAGGCAGTTCGCAAGGCTTGCACTAACCTTATAGGTTCCAAATTGTTTTCACCCTTTCCTACTTTGATACAATCCAAAATCTAGTACTATCTGAAAACTCTGCTGGGCAAAACCCAACCATAACTCAAAGTCCAGTGTTGGTAGCTGTTGAAATGTTCAGTCAGCACTTACACTAGCAGAAAGGAGAGTCTATGGAGCCTTCACATTCTTTCCCTTATCAGTTAAGAGCTCTCTCTCACACTCTCTCAAAGACTGTACATGTTGGAACTTAGTGTTGATCCTGTTCTATGATGAGTTGCACTTCTCTGTTTCTCATTCAGAATGTTTGAGATCATTTACGCAAGTGTTCATATATCTAGTGAATAAACAAAGTGAGGAAGGCTATGGTCTCATTTGTGTTCCCCCAGAATTCACATTTGGAAATCCCAATGCCCAGTGTAATGGCATTAAGAGGTGGGGCCTTGGGGAGATGATTAGGTCATAAGAGTGGAGCTCCTATGAATGGGATGAATTCTTTTATAAAAGAGAACCCACAGAGCTCCCTTGCCCCCTTGCCATGTAAGGATGCAGCAAAGACAGCCACTTAGGCACCAAGGAGCAGGTTATCTAGCAGACACCGAATCTGCTAGAGCCTTGTTTTTTGGACTTACCAGAACTGTGAAAAATAAATGCTGTTTATAAGCCACCCAATCTACAGCATTTTTGTGACAGCAGTGTGAATGGACGAAAGAATGAGTTCATATTTCTGTAGGTTGACGCTGAGCTTCAGAAATATTTTAACCATTTCACTATCTCTTTTTTGCCCTCTGGTCATTCACTTTTCACATTTTTCAACCCATTCAGTATCCCAAAACAGGAAAATGAAGGAAAAAAAAAAGGGAGAGCTTTTCTGTTGGACAGTTGGGGACAGGGAGCAGGGATGAGAAATGAGTGATCAAAATGACACTGGAGCATTCTGGGGTGCCTGGGTGGCTCAGTAGTTTAAGTGTCCGACTTCAGCTCAGGTCATGGTCTCGCAGTTCGTGTTCAAGCCCTGTGTCGGGCTCTGTGCTGACAGCTCAGAGCTTGGAGCCTGCTTCAGATTCTGTGTCTTCCTCTCTCTCTGCCCCTTCCCCACTCGTGCTCTGTCTCTTTCATAAATTAATTAATTAATTAATTATAAGGCAGCATTCCTATTTTCTGATCCAGAACTTCTCAAACTTGTCTGATTATTTGAATCATCTGTGATCATCCTTTGGGCAGCTGACCCTAGTCCCCCTCCCCCTCAAAAATAACCTAACATCATAACCTCCAGGGGATCAGCCCAAACTTATATGTTGAGTTTAAGTTTGTTAAGATTTTTAACAAGTATTCTAGGTGATTCTTTTTTTTAAAAATGTTTATTTATTTTTGAGAAAGAGAGAGAGTGCGAACTGGCAAGGGGCAGAGAGAGAGGAAGACAGAGGATCTGAAGGAGCCTCCGCACTGTCAATGCAGAGCCCGATGTGGAGCTCGAACTAACTGACTGAGCCCCCCAGGTGCCCTGTATTCTTGGTGATTCTTTAATCAGACAATTTTGGGAAACTACCCTAGTCTAAAGGAGGAAGGGCTGCTCAAATTTGTTGCCTGTGATGGGTAATTTTGACTGTATTGAACACATATTTTTAACTAATCTGGAGCTAACAAGTATAGTTTCTGTTTGCATTTTTTACTTTGTGGGGAGGAGATTGCAAAAAGAGGAATGATATATCCAAGATTATTACTGAAACTCAAGTTCCTGAGTTCTGTGAACAGAGACATAGGGGAAAGCAGTGGGAGCTTCTTTTGATGTGAGTTGAGACAGTGCCAGGAGGAGGAATGGGCTTCCCATATTATGGTCTGTAGAGAGCTCCCTCAGAGAGCATGAGAGGTCACCCTCCATCCACACTGGACAGAAGACAGAGATTGGAATGTGGCTGTGTGTTATGCTAAAATGCTCTTGGCTTCCCCTCTAACACTTTGAGGAACTTAAAGAATTTTCTTGAAAGGTCAAATATTGAAAAAAATCATTTACTTTTGAAAGAGCCAGAGTCTCCCTCAAGGAACACTGAACTGTCCTGCCTGAATGTAGCCACAAGCTTTGTGAGGAGGGGTGTAATCCTGGATGGACACCAGAAACACCATACGTTTCAAGTAGGAATTTCTTGGAACAGTCACCCTTATTAGCCCAAGATATTCCAGGAAGTTGCTGCCAATACAAGTGAGAGAAATTGCTGAAAGGATCCCCTTGGGCTCTGAGCAACTGCCAAGGGAGGAGTCTCTGAAAGCTTCCAGTACATTGTACTTCAGAGCCATTGGCAGGAGCGCTTGCAGAATACAGCCACAGTTGAAAGGCTACAAAGAACACCAGAGCCAGAGGGTACTAACTGGTATGATCAAGTCTCTCTTATATTATCCTCAGTGACTCTGGGCATCCTGGGGGAAATTAAAGATTCAAGATAAACCTTACATAACTGCATAATCCTACCCATCAACCATCCATCATTCTTCAATGATCAAATATTTACAGAGCCCCTAAATGGTGCCAGAACATTTTCTGGATGCTGGAGATAAGGTAGTAGGAAAGGAGTTGAGAGCTGCATTTTTCCCAGGATTGAGCTTCTTCCAGACAAGTACAGAAGAGAGGGTGAGGAGCGATTATAAGTATGGACCATGGCCACAGGGGTAACACACACGAGTATAAAAAAGATGTTAAGAACAATAAGCTGATCATCTCTTGGAATGAGGAAATTAGAGCTGTATGGATAGAAATTGGTGGTCAAAGAGTGGGATTCTTAAAATCAAGGTCTAGAAGTGATGAATTTATTGTGATGAACAAGGATGTGACCACAGCAGAGGGAGGCAGAGCAGAAAAATAATTTACTGAAAGTAAGGAGGTCAAGGAATGAAGAGGCCAGATTCCCAGATATATCATTCATGTAGATAATAAGTATGCCTCCTTCAGGTAACCAGAATGGGTCTGAAGGTTCTGGAATTTTCCGTTACAGTCTCAATCAAGATCTGTAATACCTGAGTTCCCAATGATGGGTATGGAAAAATCGTGTGTATAGAAATGACAAGCAACAGTCTGGAATCTGTTGTAAAGTTCGTGAATATACACATTAGAGATGCACGAATGCCTGCCTTTCGAAATATTCTCAACTCATCCAAATAAAGGAGCACTGAAATTCTCACTGTAGAGTTTCTCCTTCAGACAAAGATACCCTGTCTCCAGAAGACTTGTTGCAAAATAGACATATTATGTTGCATGGAGAAGTGTGTATTAGGACATTAACATTCACAGGACATTAAGTCGTGACAGTTTAACAGATTGACTAGTCGCATAATCTGGAGCAAGACTCAAGGAAATTAAGGAGGAGAAGGCAAAGGCAGGCTGGGTAGGAATAGCAGCTCCTCGTTGGGGAGCCCAGATTATCCTAACACCTTCAGGGTAGGATGACGGTCTGGAAGACAGCAACTTGTGGCAGGGGGTACATGGCTCCTCTGTAACATGGAGGTAATATCTCACTCGGAGTATGAGATTTAAGTGAAAGAATATGCCTCAAAATTCTGGTGCACATTAGGCAGTCTGTATGTATCAGCTCTTGCTCACCTGCTTCTTACATTGAATGCATATTTGGGTTCCAAGATGATTTTACCCACAAACACACAGACACATGAATGTTAGTCTGAAAACACAGACAAAAGAATCCATATCATTCTACTGCCATGCATCTAACTATTCATTTGACTGGGTCTGTAGTAATCATTTAGCTTCCTTTTGAAAGCTCTTCCGTCTTCAAATAAGATATTTTGCAACTTACTTCAGGAAAGGAACTTTACACAAATGAGAAGATAGTGCATGATTCCATTTATACAAAATTCTAAAACAAGCTAAACTAACTTATGATGGAAAATATGAGAACTGCAATGGCTTTGAGGTAGGGGTGGAGAATGAATGGAAAAAAAGCACATGGGAACTTTTGGACATGATGGTAATGTCTATATCTTGGTAAGGTTTGGGTTGCAAAATTCAATCAATGCACATTTGAGATTTAGATTTGTGAATTTCATTGCATATAGATTTTAAAAATCCTAAAAAATCTAACTGTAGTTAGTGGTATACATAGTAAAGTGTTTAGAAAGGAACTAATATTGGCAACTTACTTTGAAATGCATCAGAAAGAAAAAAGATGGAGGGGTCCCTGGGTGGCTCAGTTGGTTAAGCCTCTGACTCTTGATTTCAGCTCAGGTCATGATCTCCCAGTACATTAGATCGAGCCCCACATCAGGATCCACACTGATAGCACGGAGCCTGCTTGGGATTCTCTCTCACCCTCTCTGTCTCTGCCTTTCCCCTAGTTTGTGTGCTATAAATAAGTAAACATACGAACAAATATTTTTTAAAAAAAGATGGAGAGTAGGGTGCATAAATATGTGATAAAATAATTATAGTAAGAATTTATTAGTAAAATCCAGGTGGTGGATATAGAGCTATCCACTATAAAATTCTTCCAACTTTTCTGTGTATTTGAACATTTTCATAATAAAATAGCAAAAAAAAAAAATAAGTAAATAGTAATAAGATAGTCTCTCACTTGACCTTTCCTGGTTTCTATCCCATTTTTGAGCAAACTGTTGAAATTCTTTCCTTACAGTAGTTGGTAATGAACGTTTTAGAAATGGCAACATTTGAGTTGAAACAAATACATTTTCATCAATAGAGAAGCATGCATTCAGCCTTTAGGTAGTATGTGTGAAAAAACACTTAATATTAGAGACCTTCTTGTCACTTCTTGATAGCTGTCAGCTCCAAGGTGTTCAGCGAACTGTAATTTCCAGGGCTCTCTGACTGAGGGCATACAGAACAATACAGCTGACCTCACAAAAATATTATAGAAATCTGCCTTCCACAAAAAACTAAACGGATATAAGAAGACCAATATTTTAGTTCTTCAAGTGGTCATTCCCCCACAAATATATTTTTATAAATATGGAACCCCTTCTCCCATCCAGCTTATACAACAAAAAGTCTTATGTTACAAATATTCAAAAGATTTTGTGTAATAATCTCAGTTCCCAAAAGATGTTTTCAATTGAGTACCCTGGCTTTTAAAGGTAAAAAGAAAAGAAATGAGCCTCCCGTGTAGAATTTCTGATTCCTTCTTCCTGGAAACATACCTTTCACTCCACCCCTCCCCAGTTTTTCTTCTTATCTCTCTTAATCTTTTACTTTGGGAGTGCTCCAAGGCCCAGTATGGGGGTCTCTTTCTTTTCGGACTTAAAGTTAAGTTTATGATGATCACACATAGTTTCCTAACACCTTAAATGTCTTAAATGTTGTCTAAGTGCTGTTGATCAAAATATATCTTTTTAGCCCAGACCTCTCCTGATTTCCATGTATATATAATCAATTGTCTACTTGGTGCATTCATTTGCAGGTATAATCGTCACATAAAACTTCATATGTGAAACTAAGCTTCTGATCTATCCCCACAAATCTGCTTCTCCTAAGGTCTCATCCCCATTTACATTTACAGCAATTTCCACCTTCCAGATGTTCAAGCAAAAACCTTTGGATTCATCTTTTATTCCTTTCTCACTTAGACCACATTTTGTCATCAACCAATCCTGATAACTCCATCTTCTCAACGTAGCTAGAATTCAACCACTTCTCACATGCTACATCACTACTACCTTGGTCTCAACTACCATGATTTCCCATGTGAATTACCGTAGCCTCCTAAACTGATCTTCCTGCTTCTTCCCTTTCTCCCCTATTCTCGAACCAACCACAGGAATGATCTTGTTAAATATGAGCTGAATTATCTCACTACTCTGTGCAAAATACTCTGGCAGGTTCCTTTTACATGCAAAATAAGACCCAAAGCCATCAAAAAAAGGTGTGCAAAATCCCACACAGTTTGGTACCCATTCCTACCTAATCTCCAGTTGCCTGCCCTTGTTTCACTGAACGTGCCTTCACTGCACGTGGGCCATTTCCTCTGCCTGGGACTATCTCATTCACAAGACTTGCTCTCTTGCCTCCTTGAGATCTTTGCTCAAATTTCAGTGGAGCAGTTGGGTCTTCTCTGTCCCATTGAAAATTACACGCATCTACTCCTCCCCAGTGCTGCTTCTTACCGCCTCCGCCACTGTGTTTTCTCTGTGCCACTCGACACCATGTAACATACTATCTGTATATGTACCTATTTTCTGCCTTCACTGCCACATTAGAGGAGAAGGTTCACCACGGAAGGCATTTTTGCCTATTTTGCTCCTTGCTATAAAGCAATGGATTGAGAACTGAACTTTACAAACGTGATATTATTTCAACTTATCAAGAATAATGAAGGATACGATGGAAGACCACGAATCTGATTCAGCCCAGTCAAATCTATCCCAATAATTTAATTTAGTATCATAGTATTCTGGTAAGAAAAGTTCAAGAAGAGAGTATTCACATACACTCTTTAATCCCACATCTTTCTTGATCTTTTTAATGGTTGATACCACTGATAACTGTTTATTTTATTTATTTATTCCAGCAAATATCTAGCCTCTATTTCCTTTTGTTTTAATCTCAAGTGATCATATGCAACTCCAAATTCTCTAGATACTTTATTTGGCTTTGCCACCATCTGAAACTGACCTAACCCCACTGGGTGGTCAGAATCTTTGGTAAATATCAGTAGCCTTCTATGTAAAAGGTAATTCATAGCAACACACCCGATTCTCACATTGCTACCAGATGGTGTTTGGCAATGAAAACCAGTCTCATGCAACATAATCATGTAATCACCCCAATATAAAGACTTTTAGTAGCAAGAAGGCCCAGCCCTGCAACCTGTTTGCTGTTCAGAAAAGGTCTTTTTCATTCCGACATATCAACTCGCAGCTTATGTGAATGCTTACCCTGCTGGCCCTCACAGGCATTTGTGTCTACGACTTCTATCAAGGTAGCTTTTTGCATTGTATTATAGTTAAAAGTGTGTAGAGAATTCTGGGTTGGAATCTTTACCCTTCTGAGTGCTATTTCTATGACCTTGGGCCAATTCTTAACCTCTCTCTGGTCCAGTTTTCTCACTGATAATGTGGGAGGATGAAAATAACACCTATTTCAATGTACTGTGTTGAGAACTACCTGAAGTAATGAACTTAGAATGTTCTTGCTTATGTAAATATTTATTGAACTTTTCTGCTATGCCAAACACAGCGTTAAGCAATTTACACACATTATCTCATTTATTAGGTAAATATCATCTCCGTTATACACAGAAGGAAACTGAGGCTTGAAATGTGTATGATTTTGCCAAAGTTTCCATAATTAGTAATTAGTGGAGCCAAGATTTCATCCCAAATAGTCCAATATCAGAGGGCAGTTCTTAATCAATAAGGTAGGAAGATGGCAGAGAAGTAAGGAGCTCCGTACATTTCGCTCACCCATATCTCTTAATCAATAAGGTAGGTTGAGCCCTCAATTTCACATAGCTTTAATATACTTGGATGATATTATTCAATTCCTCCTACATTTCCCAGACAACATGTGGCTTTGATTTTCTAATATTTCTCTATGATAAGCAATAGCGGCATGTTTATACGAGACAACCTGCAAAGCTATTATTTTTCTCTCACCCTTTGCTCCATTTACAACAACTGATAACCAAAAAATTCCATCTGATTCTCAAAAGTCATCATTTTTTCTGCATGATTTCTTTCTCTACGAACTATCTAGGTAGTAGGGAAATATGTGCATTTAGGTGTAAAGAAAGCATCAAGGCACAGTGTTTTCATATAGTCTTCAGACTTAGAAAGGTTTCTTCTACAGAACATGTCAACTATCTCTTCTTCAAGCCTCTTAAACAAGCATCCAATGAAATATCATACTGGGTCATTCAGACTTTGGGCCCAGTAGCAGGAATCATATCTTGATAAAGGAAGGATCATATTAGGCAAAAGTATGGAATTTCTTTCTGTAGCAACAGAGCTGAGAGTATGAAGAGTATTTTGAAATAAGATGAATATCATAACCTGAACAGGCTTGAAATCTTGTCAACTTCTATGGCAGAATGCTTTGACTTACACTATAGAAGGAACTTAGAGTTATCTTTGTCACCTCCAATTTTTTCCCAAAATCTTGTATTTACATAGTTTAAGGAAAACATTTACCAGTGATTTACATCTGTGTAACTAATAACTTTATATCTAGAAGGACAAAAATCTTACATTTTATTTACAAACCCAATCATTTATAAATAAGAGCTTTCACGCTGCATGTTCTTTACAAGGCTGAGGAAGACATGGTTTCCATCTAACCTATGGAACATCTAATCTGCCTCTTGAGTATCTATTGCTTTCTTTTTTTCAAATTTTTTAATATTTATTTTTGAGAGAGAGAGAGAGAACCAGAAGGAGAGGGCAGAGAAAGAGGGAGAAGACTGAGACACAGAATCTGAAGTAGGCTCTAGGCTCTGACCTGTCCGCACAGAGCCCAACATAAGGCTTGAACTCACAAACCATGAGATCAAGACCTGAGCCGAAGTCGGACGCTCAACCAACTGAGCCACCCAGGTGCCCCTTGAGTATCTTTTGCTTTCTAATAGCAGTCTCAGTTTTCTTGGATAGAATCGATCTGTAAAGCTTATTTCAGCTTCTTCTCTGTTTGTAGGTTTCAGACTGGCCTATCATAAATTTACATTGAAAGTAGAATTCCCACAATGTTGTGAAGGAGCTTTCCAGGTGAGTCTCTCTTCCAGGATCTAAGGCCTTAGGAATTCTGTGGGAACCACAAAAGTGGTATAGAAGTCTACCTTCCACACATAAAATATATTATATTTGGCTGTTCCCAGATACTAAAGGTAACTGGAGGACAAAAAGGGAAAACGTACAGCAGATTTTTCTCTGTCTCAGAATTAGGAAATTTCTAGTCCTTCAGCCTAGGAACATTGAAGTAAAAAGGTAACATCACAGAGCAGAGCAGTAAAGGCACCTCAGGAGACCCTGTGTTGTGTCACCCTTTCAGGTAAGCTAAACCCTATTGAAGGTTACATGGGAAGTATACAGTCAGGGTGAATTTGAACCTGCATCTGTTGGCTCTTAATATTTCCTGGCTGGGAACATTATTTTTACCCTCCACTCTATGCTCATGTGACAGATTTCACACAGCTTTAGCATACGGTCTCTTCAAAGTGATATACATCAGTCACTTGCAAACCCATCCCTGTGTCGGCCATGTAAGTAGACTCCTTAGTCCATAGTAAAGTAATGGCACTCTCTTTATGCCTCATTGGCAATGAGTTCCAACTGTTTATGGACACTTAGAAGAAAAATCTTTCTGTTGCTACCCTCTGAAATAACAAATTTTTAAAATGTTTTGTTCTTACAACATTTTTGAAATTGTCAATATTTAAAAAATAGTTTCAGGGTGATTGGGAGACAAAATGCCACAGTCCTCAAAGAATGGTTTCCAAAGTGCATGAAGTCCTCTAAATGACTCTGAAGACTCCTTCTGTCCATGTTTTATTTGTGATGTTGGAGGCAGATTTGTTTCCTCACTCCAGCCAGCTTATTGCTATTTTGGGTTAACATACGGTGATATAAACTAATATCTACCTCTCCCGTGAAATACATTGGAGATGTATATGTATAAAATCTTGCAATATAGACTTTGATTTTCATCTAGGGATATTACCATTATTATTGTCATCATCGTCGTCTTTATTATGTTTAGGGCAACTTTGTGACTTATAACAAGATACACATAAAAAGTTCAGGAAACCAAAAGGAAAAAATAATGTATTTTTATATTTCTAAAAATAAAATTTTACTGTTAGACAAAGTGCCTTGGGCCATTTGTGTATGTTTTCCACTTTGTTTCTTTTTGTTATGTGTGTTACTTATTTTTCAGATGAAACCTAAGTTCCTTCTTTACTTTCAAAGTTTGTAAGCTTTAAAATATTTCCATGTATGCCTACTTTTTATTGAACATCTAAAATCTATGCCATCCACTTTAGTTTTTTAACATAGAATTTATATATGGAAAAAAATTTTTACATTATCTGCTTTAAATATCCTCCTTTTATTACATTTTTTGATATATTGTTAATATTTGACTCAAAATGATATTCTTCTTTGACCTTGCTTTTTATGAGTTCAAACAAATATGTGATTATTCTATTTTTATAAGGATGTTTTGCACTATCTAGAATAAAATGCAATTATAATGATAAAAGTATTGAACTTTCACTTCAGTTTGATAGTCAAAATCCCTCTCGTGACATCCTGACACATTTGAACAAATAAAGGTTAAAAATACAAGTGTATATCCAATAATAACCTCTGGACACATGGTGGAAAATCAAGTGTGGAAGTACTGAGAGTCAGGAAGCCTGTGATCCAGTCACCATTGGGGTTTTATATCATCTTAACATTTCTTTTGAAAGTCTCAAAACCACCCACGGCCTCCATTTTCTACTCTCTTAGATGTTACGATAATGCTTCCCTTAATTCTCACAGTACTTGTAATGTATTAAGCACCCCTTATATTCCTGATGTATATCAGATCCTTCTTTATATTCATTCAAGTGTAGTTAATCAGAAGCAGGTTTTGTTTTCTCTGCATCACAGAAGAAGTGACAGAGCTTCAAAGAAGCTCACTAATTTTACTGGTATTTGGCAGAATCAGGGCTTATCTTGACTGATAATAACTTCTGATCCTGCATGTAGTAAGTTGGAGAGAAAAGGAAACACCAGTGTTTTTGGCTTAATATTTTCTTAATCTTACCAAAAAGTTAAGTTTCTTGAATATTAATAAGAATTTTCTGAAAGTATTCTTCATACACTGAAGTACATTGGCTCGTATCTGAACCTCAGTAGGGATTTCTTATACTATAGTTTAATGTTCCTGCATAATTTTGAAGAATCAAAATTTACCATGCATTTGGAGTCGGCATGCAAAATGCTGGTCTTCTCAAAGAAAAACTTCTGTTCAATATCCATTCATTATCCACTAAACATTTACTTAATACCTACTATATGCAGTGTATTATGGAGCTGTTTAAAATATGGTCATAAGATGTAAGGTTTGAGAACTAGAATGTTTCATAGTGATCATTTAGCTTCATTGTTTTATTCAACAAATGATAAATCTTTTTTTTTAAGTCATAGATTTTTCAAAGTCTCCTGGATTCTAAATCTGCCAGAACTAGATCAAAAGTGCTGCCACAGGAAAACTCTGTTTTCAAAATATTTCTTGTTCTCCATTATAACATTAATGTCAGCAGGCCATCATGTCACATGTTCAATGTAGAGACCCTACACACTGCCAGATGGTTTTTCATGTATGAATGCCACAGACAGGCATTTTCAGACACTCAAATATAGAATGAACATCTTTCTTAAAACATAACATTCTTTACACAAATGCATGAGGTAGTATATCTAAGAATATACAAATGACCACTGTACTTTTTAATTTTATGTATTTATTTATACTTTTACTATTTTAGTGTACTTAGTGCTTTTTTAAAAGTTTATTTATTTATTCTGAGAGAAAGAGTGAGCATGCAAATGAGGGAAAGACAGAGAGAGGAAGAGAATCCCAAGCAAGCCCCACACTGACAGTGGGGCTTGAACTCACAAACTCTAGGATCATGACCTGAGCTGAGATCGAGTCAGACACTTAACCCAGCGATCGACCCAGGCACCCCAACTATCCTTGGTGTTTAAAAATATACCAATCATATGTGCCTCGCACTACCCACACTTCACAGAAGACCCATTTGACCTTAAGACCTGCTTTCACATTGCTGAGTCGGCCTCCTACACTGTTCTTCAGTGTACCTATTATCATATGTAAAAAAGTATAATCACATGGTGCCCATAAATAATGAGCATTTGGCCTCTTACCAAAAATATATAGGGGATGCACTTAATTTTCTGTCCTCTACAAAAGCTTCTTCTTAGACTTATTGCTGAAATATCAAATTTTTCTTAAAAAGCCAAATTATTTATGGGGGTGGGTGGGTGGCTCAGTCAGTTAAATGTCCACCTTCGGCTCAGGTAATGATCTCATAGTCAGTGAAATCAAGCCCCACATAAGGTTCTGTGCTGACAGCTCAGAGCCTGAACCCTGCTTTGGAATTCTTGTTTCCCTCTCTCTCTCTGTGTCTCCTGCTCATGGGAGAAGTGTCTTGGTTTGAAAGTTAAAGACATTTCTTCAAAAATTAAAAGGAATTGGGGCTCCTGGGTGGCTTAGTCGGTTAAGCGTCCGACTTTCGCTTAGGTCATGATCTCACGGTTCGTGGGTTCAAGCCCCGTGTCGGGCTCTGTGCTGACTGCCAGCTCAGAGCCTGGAGCCTGTTTCAGAGTCTGTCACTCCCTCTCTCTCTGACCCTCCCCTGCTCACGCTGCCTCTCTCTCTCCTAGAAATAAATAAAACATTTTTAAAAATTAAAAAAATTAAAAGGAATCATCACAAGTCACTTTTACCGTGTGTTCTTTTCAGTTTCGTTATTGCATCTTTAGACACAAAGACAGCACCCCACAAACTGGTACTAGCTTTCAAACATACTGCTGCTTCTTTACGTTTTATTTAGCATTTTACTTATCGCTCACTAAATCCCACTTCCATTATGCTTAATCCTGCATATGGCTCTAAAATGACCAAGGTGATTTCATTCTCTCCATTTCCTTGAAATGCAGAGCTATATGTCTTAGATATCCCTCTTTTTAAAGAAATGGGACATTTTGGGATCATTAAATGACTGATGGAAACTTAAAAATTTCATTAGTAGTAAAGTTCAGATCAGATAGAATTCTCTTGTTTCCATAATTAATATCCCACCTGTCCATGAAATGAGCCTTTTGTTCCCCCTTAATTTCCACTCAATCTTAAATCTCCCTTTGTGTGGACAATCATATTTGGGTCATTATCTTTATCTTATCTTTATCATTGATCCTGATTGTCCTAAAGAGCGTGAAAACATAGTTTTAAAAAAAGGAAAATCCCATATCTTACACAAATGCAAAATGATCACATGCAAAAAGATTAATGAACTTAATCTGTTAATTAATAGAAAACCATTGCAATGTTATGACTGATTCAGACAGCATTTGAGAAACTGGGTTTTTATGGAATGGTAAAGATTCCCAAATTTGATACAAAACTGGTCCATGTCCCACAGAACCATAAACCGTTGGGCTGATCTGTTCCATCACAAAGAAGTTGTATGTATCTCCACTTGACAATATTTCACAAGTCATTGTTGAGTTGCATTAAGTCTGGGGCCTTTTGTCAAGAGTAAACAACAGGCTAAATGGTGTAAACAATCCCAGGTAGCCTCCTCCGCTGTGTGACGCTTAAAGTTTTTTGCTTTATTTTTCACTTCCAATGCTTTTTCTGCCAGAGGTCATTTCAAAGTCACACAGTCACTCTGAAAATTTAGGAACAAAATTTTGCACACAGTCATGGAAGTATACGTTCCTAATCTGAAACTAATGCTATCCATTTCCAGCTCAGATGCCGTATCATGTTGGCAATTCCTTTCAGAATCTGTAAAAACAGTGGGAGCAAATGGATTGAATAAAGGTAGTTATTGGATTTCTCAGGAATGTCATCAGAATGGACTTAAAAATATGCTTAATGGGGCACCTGGGCAGCTCAGTAGGTTAAGCATCCAACTCTTGATATTGGCCAAGGTCATGATCTCACAGTTCATGAGTTTGAGCCTGTGTCAGGCTCTGTGCTGATGGTGCAGAGTCTGCTTGGGATTCTCTCTCCTCCCCTCTCTCTGCTTCTCTCTCTCAAAAATAAATAAACATTAAAAAATAAAGAAATAAAAATATGTGTAGCTGATGAATCACACCTTCTCTGTAAAATATTAAGATGCAAAATAGACAAGTGAGAAGAGTTGGTGTCTGTCAACGAAGAGGAAAGCTTCTCTTAGAAAACCCACAAGTGGGGTAGCAGTCAACCAAATGTGAATACTTCCGGCAGGAGGTGGGTTTCTTTAAAGGTCATAAGATGGCTTAAGACTGTTTATAATCATTTGTATTTCTCTGATAAAGTTCAATTCCAAGAAAACTTAGAGGTAATTGCTTCCACATTTGAAATTTGTGTAATGAGTCACTGATTGAAATTCAATGACTTTCATATGTCTGACTTTTTCCCATGCCAGTTTCTCTGAAGATGTATTGATGTTGAGAAAATGATTCAAAGCTTTGCATGCAATTCAACATAGTATATGCAATTTTCAGTTCATTGAAGCAGAATGGAGCTCAAATAGTGGATTGGTATTTGTATCTATAGGCAGGGGAATGCCTTCCCTTCTCTTTCAGGTTTTAGTGTACAAAGTAGTTTGACTACTTAGATGCATTCCTTGCCATCAGCTTTGAAGATAAAGCAAATCAGAAATATTTGTTCAGATTATTGGAAACGTTTTAACCACTTCTGATAAAGAACTTGACTTTCTAATGGACATCATGATGATAATAGAGAATCCTGGGGCTCCTTGGGGAAAACATGGGAAATCTACTTGTGAACAACCACTCTTAATAGTTTAAAATATGTGTAAAAATATATATGCCGAAATACGTGAAAGAGTTTTATTCTTAATAAAAAAAAAAAAAAAGTCGAGAAGAAAAACCCTCAATGGCATTTCTACAGTCTTGCAGAAAAATTCTGATCAGTGGATGGTCAGGGAGAACATGAATACTATACAGTAAAATGTCATTAAAAACACCAGCCCCATTATTTCCTCCTCAAATGGAAGGTGGTGATTCCCCCAAACTCTTCTCACTTTCAAATCCCCCCTGTCACACTCCCCAAAGTGCCCACCCACTTTGCTCCTTTGTCAGTCTTTCTGAATCTTTGTTTCTCCTTCCAACATTAACCCAACTCAACTCACTGGTTACCCCTTTATATAATAAGGTGAAGAGCCAGAAGAAGGCTAAGAGCCATTGCAGGTGAACAGTTAGGACATCCCTTAGAGAAGGTAGAAGGGGTGAGTTACTATTAAATTATATGTTGTATTAGACATTATTATATTATATTATATTATATTATATTATATTATATTATATTATATTATATTATATTTTCCCCCTGTTACCCAGGGAACCATTCCAAGTCCTTTTTTTTCTTTCTTTTCCCCTCATGATCATTACAAGGACAGAAGAAACCAGAAAATTTAAATTACTTTCCTCCATGCTTCATATTTTACTAATCATGAATTATCTTTACTTCCAACTATACAACATGTTGTCTCGTAGCCCTTATCTTTGCTCACACCACTTTTTGTGTCTAGAAAGTCTTGCTACTTTTTCTTTCACCCAGCTAAATCAAGCTTGTTCTTCAACCTCTACTAAATTTCTTCCTCTGGGAGCCTGTTCTGGGGTCCAGCCTAGGTTGAGAGCCTCTTCTGGATGCAACCAGAGTTAAATAAATTAAGACCCATTTTTGGCTAAAAGTATGGCCAATGGTCTCTATAGAAAATAAACAATAGCATTTTGTTAAAACTAAGTAATGACAATGCAAACACTACATTTGCAATTATCAGTTATGGCCAAAAGTTAAAAAAAAAAAAAAAAGGGACAGGCTTTCTAACATTCTACAAAACAAACCCAAAAACTGAAGAGAAAAGAAAATGGACCATGTTCACGGTCTTGATTTGCACTCAGCTCCATCATTTACCACTTACATGATGTTGAAGGTGTATGGAGCATCACTACATTTTTTTTCAACTTTTATTCATTGTTTCAAGTTTATTTATTTATTTTAAGAGAGAGAGCATGACCATGGTAGGGGCAGAGAGAGGAGAAAGAGAAAGAATCCAAAGCAGACTCCACACTGTCAGCAGAGAGCCTGGCACAGGGCTTGAACCCACAAACCGGGAGATGGTGACCTGAGCTGAAGTCGAGTTGGATGCTTAATTGACTGAGCTAACCAGGTGCCCCTTTTCCAACGTTTAAATAGGGAAAGTAATACACATCCTATGTAATTGCCATAAAGCATAAATATGACACCACCTATAAAGCAAATTCCTCTTTTCCTGACACTTGTTGAGCATAAGATAAAGATTGCTTCCGTGACACACCAAGGTCAGGAGGGGTTCCAATAGCTGTCTCTATGGTGTGAAAATAATATATCCATTTAGAGAAATACTTTCCTAATTAAGATTTTTATTAAAAAAACATCAGTGATATGTCATTGCTGGGGGACAGGGGAAAGCCCAATGGTCACACTGAAAGTTTTCCTTCTCCAGCCATTTGTACATTATTACGTGGATGTCATTGCCGTGACATTCATGTCATTATCCTTGACCTATGATTACATATACACGTCTTCAGTAGGATGCTAAAACAATAAAAGCAAAAATACTATTTTCTGCTAAGGGATCTAATTTCAGTAAAAATGTGGACTGAGTTTTATATCTGCATCTTGTCATCTGCAATTGCCTTTATTTCCGTAACTACTGCCCGGAGTGCCCTCAGCAGCCTCTGTGGTGTCATAGCATTTCCTTACTGCCTGATGCAAGGGACCTTTATTTCTGAATCACTCATCAAGGAGTTAACTAAATAAAACCCAGCGTGTTTGTGACACTTTGAAGTAAATGTTTATTCTGTTATATGCCAGCTGTCCAAGCAGATACTTGCTTCAAATTAATTTCAATGACAATGTTAGGTTTGGATTTATGTTATTTTTACTGGAATTTACTTATATAATTCAATATTTATTAGAATGAAAAGGGTGACCGAATTACTTATTTTTCTTATAGATGTCTCTCAGTCTCCTTCAAAGATAACAAATGCTCTCACTTATTCCTCTGTAAATATTCTAATTTAAATTTTTATTGGCAAGAAAATTTTCCAGGCAATTTTCTTGTTAATCCATTAATGAATATGCTTCTGACAGATGGAGCTTTTCTTGTAATTAATGTTATTTTTGCCTACAAATAATATCAAGTCTTTTCTCAAAGCAAAATGTTCTTGTTGCCGACTTAAGCTATTACTCCCTTGACTTCATTTCATCACTGAATTTCTTAGAAGAGTAATCTCCATCCAGTTCCTTCCTCGCCCTTGGATCCAGTCTTTAGCCTAAAGATGTTTTACCTTCAACTAGGTTAGCTGTACATGGAATCCAGAAGAATTTGTAGGATTAAGGAAAAGAGTCTTCTAGTTGCTTTACCACAAAATAATAATACATTTCAAGTAGAGATAAGTGTGTGGCTCTAGTCCCAAACATGAAATGCTCCGGCTCTGAACTGGGCACCCCTCACACCACACTTTACAAACGTTCCACTGACATCTCAGACTCTCCCAGCCCAGTGGACACCAGATAAAGAGAAATGTATTCTTCTCTCCTTTTCTTTTCCATTGTGAAACATTTCAAGCATACGGAAAATACATACACAAATAAAATAAGTACCCACATGCATACAGTACAGCTTTATTCAGTCTTACCAATGTCCCATATTTCCTTTTGTTTTTCAAGGAAAAAAAAAAACCATGTCGGATATAGATGCAGACCTTCCTGTGAGCTTACCAGAACCTGTTCTTTGCCTCTTATGATCTGGTTCCGGAATTTGGTTGAGTGTTTTAGCTTCCATGTTTCCTGTGTGTTCAATACAGATGCAGATGTATTTTCATATATAAATTGTATGATTCTAAAGGTATGATTTTAACTCTTTTTTATTAGCATTATGTATTTTTAGACTTATCCACATAGCTCCTTTTAAGTGTTATACAGCATTTCATGGTATGAAAACACCAGAATTCGTATGCCTAGTCTCATGTTGCTATAGGGACCTGGTAACTTCAGATTTCTGTTATACTAACACCACAGTGAACTTTTTGTTCACGTGTCCATGTGTATGGCATGTGGGGATCTTTCTGGGTTATAATATTATTCCTAGAAGGAAAATTTCTACCATCCATTATGCACAACTATAGTTTCCAAGAGCTAGGGAATTCTTGAGAGAAGTCATGAAAATTTCCCCCAGCCCCCAACAGTCTTTGATTTCTCTGCTTCCTGAACCACAAGTCTAATTGCCCAATTTTCCTGTGGGTTTTTTTCTTTCAATTTTATGTTTGTGTTCTAGCAGCTCATTATATTTGCAATCATCAATTCCCTGATTATTAATGATTTTCAGCCTTCTTATTATTAATTGATTTGAATTTTCTTTCATATCTTTTGTCCATTTTTCTATAGGTCTTTTTAAATATCAACTTTTTAGGATTTCTCGATATGCTCTGAATACTAATTCCACTCTGAAGCTCTTCTACTTTTCTCTTGCCCTTGGGAAAATTGCCACTGTTGGGAGTGGCAACAAAAGTAGTACATTTTGTCCTATTTTTCCTGTTCCTCTTCACTGTTTCTGCTATTTATTGTTTTAAGAGAAGTAGACAGGGACAGAGAGAAGATGATTAGAATAAAATCACCAACCTGTATTTGCTAGTAGCCTTATCTTTGCCTTCCTTCCAACTCATGAAAATTAAGAATATTCCCAAGGTCATATAACAGAACGTAGTGATTAAAAATGAATGAAAAGCTCTCAAAAGCACAAACACTCTTCCCCTACCCCCACATCATGGAATCAGAACATGATATAGCAAGAAAGGACCTTTGAGTTCAGTTAGGCTGAATATTCCATTTTATAACCGAGCCCTTAAGACCCAGAGTTGAGTTTGTTTCAATAAGCCAAACTTCCAGTCTGCCTTCTTCCTTCACCACCACTCTCCACCACTTTTCTCTTTTTGTTTTTTTTTTCTTTTGTAATGCTTATAACTATAATTATTCAAAATGTACTAATTATTTTAGCATATATTAAATAGCCTTAGCTATTTTCTGTCTCCCCCACTGTAATGCAAAGTGTATCAGGACAAGGCCATTGTCTTGTTTTGTACTGAATTTCTCACCACAAAGAATATTAGTAGGTACTTACTACCTATTTGTTTAATGTATTGACTGCCTCCTGTGTGCCAGCTGCTATAAGGAGAAGTTCTTGCTCTTAAAGAATTATTGATAACTTGTCTACATTCACAGTGAGTTGTAGTTTGAAGCCAAGAGTTAAGTTCTTCCACCCCCATATTTAAGAGAGGAGCCTCCATAAAGGAGCAAAGGCAAGAATCTATAAGGCAGGAGGTTGGGCAAGTAGGACAAAGTATTAAATGCTCTCAATTTATTCAGAAATTAGCAACACTGAGACAACCAAGATCAGAATGTGTGGATTGCATTAATCCGGGGATAAAGATAGGAGTAGATTTCCAATGTCACTAATGAACTTGACCCACGAGGGTGAGCCTGAGTGATGGGTTGACAGGTAATTTGTGTAAACTTAGCAAAAGTCATCCCCTCCTTTCTGTCACACTTTCTTCCTCTTGGTAAACTGGAAAAAGCCACAGGAATTCTTGGAATCTACTAAGGGAATGTTGAGTTCTGCACTTTTTCACTTATGCAATATTTTTATGAGTTTTGTGGTTACTTTCGCATATAGTTAAATGATTGCTAGCTGCTCTGAAGTATAGGAAACACTTCTCCAAATACAGTTACCTGTGCAGACACTTCTGGCATCATTTAAGGTACAGGCAGCCACCACAGAACTCATAAGAGCTCTGCAGTAGGATGTCTATGAGTCTCAGGATTGTTCCAGCCAGGATTTAAATTGCATCCCTGAATAAGAAAACTTAGAATGTCTGCCTGAATTCATACAGCTTATACATGGAAGAAACATGATTGCTGCCTTCCTAAATGTGGTGCTGATGAGGGAGCGTGGGGCAGGCTGAACGCAAAGTACAGGCTGACAGCACCCCTACCCCCACCCCAGATGGGATATGTGTGATATTCCTCAGACACTCGTGGCTACCCAGGAACAAAGGAAAGGGGTTTAAGTGCCTGCCATGGTGACATGGGAAACTGAAACAAATGAAAAATTACATTCCCTTGCTGCCTACAGCCCATTGACAAGTCCTTGAAACGGACAGAGTGACCTCCCTCCAGGAGCTCAGCTGCCTCAATGATAACACTTTGCTAAGAGCAAAAGGGAATCTTGGCTTAACATTATTCTGACCTCCCCATCCCATCCCCCTACTTCCCCCCCCCCCACCCCCAGCCCAGGATCCTGTGAGTCTACTTTAACATACAAAAATTCCTTTGGAAACTTTCTTTATCTCAACTCCCCAAGATGTATGCTGGCCACCATACTCCAAGCTTCTCAACCTCTGATACACATCTGAAGGGGCTCATGACTGAGGTTTTACTAAACCATAATAAATGGATTTTCCCAACAACACCTAAGTTCTCAAGGTTCTGGAAACCTACTTCTAAAATCCCTTAGAGACTTACTCTGTCCCTGACCTCACCCAACCTGAGGGTCCATAGTCAGTTACCCATCACAACCCCAGTATCTTTCTTTCCCCATCACTCATTTTGTTCATACCCCTCCCTTCCCTCTGGCTGCCTTCACTTTGTTCTCTCTATTTATAGGTCTGATTCTGCTTTCTGTTTGTCTGTTTGTTTTTTTGTTAGATTCCACATGTGAGTGAAATCACAAACACACATAAATCCTTTTCAGAAGAAAAATGTAACACCATGAAACTTACTCCCTGACCAAGATCTATTTCTTTGAGTGTAGAGGTCCTTTGAATATTTTTCATGAGATAGTTCCAGAACTGTTACTTCCATAATATTCAATGCCTTTTTTAATATAATTCATTCTTTCAACTCCTCTTTTAAAATGTGAATATGTTTATATAAAAATGATATGCTGGCACATCTGGGTGGCTCAGGCAGTTAAGTGTCTGACTTCGGCTCAGGTCATGATCTCACATTTCATGGGTTCAAGCCCTGCATCAGGCTCTGGCTGCTGACAGCTAGCTCAGAGCCTGGGGCCTGTTTCAGATTCTGTATCTCCCTCTCTTTCTGGCCCTCCCTTGCTCATGCTGTCTCTCTCTCTCAGAAATAAATGTTTTAAAAAACCATAATATGTGAACATGGTCTGAGAATATGTTCAGAGGGACAGCTACCCCCTGCTGGATGGTTTTATTCTCTTTAAAAGAGAATGCCCAGATGGGTTCTTTTTTTTTTTTTTAATCAACCCTCATCCTAACAGATTCCTTCTAAGATTGTAGGAACATCTGAAGTGCTATGATCTTTTTTCACAGCAACTTCTGGTGAGCTAGCATCCCCACCATATACATGTGTAATTGCAATTAGACCAAGGACAATATCTGATCTATATCTTTGTTAAATTCATTTTTACCAGATTTATCCCATTGTTTCATGCTGTCCGTATGTTTTCAAGTCAGGATTCTGAAACCAAGGACATTAAATCTCAGATTTGTGGCAACACTGAATTTCATCACCATGCTTTCTCCTTGATAAATAGGTGGGGTAAGAGAGGATTGATATGCAAGCATTAAAAAATATTATTAAAATAATAACTCCCTCCTTGCTGACTAATGAGTATGTAAAAAAGAGAAAGAAAATGTATTTACCTCCTACGTATCAAAGCTTTGAGTACATTTTGTCAAGTAGTCTCCACAGAAAGAAATCTAAAGCACAATCTGAATTATTGTTTATCTTACAAATGAGGAAGATTAGGTTTGGAAAGTTCAAGTACATTTCCCAAGATCATAAAGCTAGAAAATAGCAGAGGTGTCTTCTGGTTTACCTTAGTTTGGTAATACTTTCAAAAAAAGGGAATCAGCATCAGTTTGAGGATATCAAAAGGGCTCCTCGGGTATCTTAACATCTTAATAAGCTGATGTGTATTAGTCTGCAGAGGTAAATAAGGAAATTAATGCAAATAAGGAACATAATGACACTCACTGGCTGTTTCATCAAAAATCTTTCAACTACTATCCACAGAAAAGGAAAGATATTCTCGCACTAAATTATCTCCATATTCTCATTTCACAGTGTTGTCTTCTCTGGCATTTACTGTCAGTGGTCCAGTCCCTCACCCACACATCCACAAGTACACAGAAGACAGGAAGAATACCAGCTGCCTGAAGAGGGAGCGTGGGGCAAGCTGAGGGCAAAGCACAGGCTAACAGCACCACCACCACCCCCGGGGTGGGACGTATGTGATGCTCCTCGGACACTCCTGGCTGCCCAAGAACAGGGGAAAGGAAAGAAAGCAGATGGTTGACTGATAAGAGGTCACAGTCATGCAGGACACAAGGCTCCTTCAGTTTACGGATCACTTAGTAAGCTGCAAGAAGAAGGCAAGCTTATCTGTAGCCTAAACTCCAGAAACCAGTAGATTCTGTTTCCTGGAGCCCCAATACCATCCTCATCAAGAAGGAAAGGGTTTGAGTGCCTGCCATGGTGACGTGCGAAACTGGAGCAAATGAAAAATTACATTCCCTTGCTGCCTACAGCCCACTGACAAGTCCTTAAAACGGACAGGGTGACCTCCCTCTAGGAGCTCAGCTGCCTCGATGATGACACTTTGCTGGGAGCGTCAGCTCCAAACCCCCCACCATCACCCCAAAACTTCTTCATGCCAATTAGACTCACAGATACCTACAAAACACTCCAGCTAACAACACACTCCTCTCAAGTAACATTCTCCAGGAAGGATCACATATTAGGGCAATAAAACAACTCCAGTACAGTTCAAATGATAGAAATTACACAAAACATATTCTCTGACCACATTAGAATAAACTTAGTAATCAACAACGAAAGGAAATCCAGGAAAATAACAGGTATGTAGAAATTAAATGACAGATTCTTAAATAACTAAAAGAGCAAAGAGAAATCATAAGGTAAATTACAAATTACTTTTAGATGCATGAAAACAATAATACAACATACCAAAACGTATAGGACTCAGTGAAAGCCATGCGTAAAGGTAAATTTGTAGATATAAATACTAATTTAAAGAAGAAGAAAGTTCTCAAATCAATAACCTAAACTTCTACCTTCTACCCTAAGAAACAAAGCTAAAAAGAGCAAGCTAAATACAAAAAATAAAAAATAAAAAGCAGAAGGAAGTAAATAATGAAGATTATAATAGAAATTAATGAAATAGAGAATGGAAAAACAATAGAGAAAAATCAACAAATCCAAAGGCTGAGTCTTTGAGAAGATTAGCAAACTTGACAAAACTTTAGTTAGGCTGATAGAAAAAGAAAGAGAAAAAGAAAGAGAAGGAGAGAGAGAAAAGCCTCAAATTACTAAAATCCAAAATGATACATGAAACATTACTATTGACCTTATAGAAACTAAAAGGATTACAAGGAAATCCTATGCAGAGTTGTACACCGACAAATTAAACTACAGGAAAGGACAAATCCCTAAGTAGTCACAAACTACTAAGGCTGACTCAAGGAGAAATCTCTTAACAATCTATAGGAATTTGTCATGTGTCTGTCAAATAAAAGACATGGGGGGAGGGGGGAGCTGTTACCCTGGAGGATTACTCTGGGTGGGGGGCCTTTTGCCTTGGGGAGAATGCTCTGACCTGGAGATCTGCAAGTGTCTCTAAGGTTCAGGCAGAAAAGAGCTTTCCTTTTATAAGGAAGGGTAAACAAGGCCAGAAACAACCAGTGTGGGAAAGTGTAATTCGAAGGACAATCAGGACAGAGAGGAAGTGTTTTACCCTGAGGTCAGCCTATTCCTGGATGGACCTTGAGAGGGTCTGTAAGCAGCTCAGGCTCAGAGTGGGTAAAGTTCAGGCACCTGGGGAAGGAAAGAATGCTTGCTTAACAAGCATTTTGTTCCATTTGGTCACAGGGACAAAACAGTTCTGCCCATTATTTCAGAGGTAAAAAGTAGGAATTTGGAGGGTTTGTGTTTGACCTTGTCATAGAGGAACCAAGGTGGCACCCATGGGTCTTATCTAAATCATATGTTTAGGGGTGGTTTCTTGCATTAAGCCAGTTCCTGAACAGCAAGGGATTCCTGAATACAAATCTCCATTGTTTTCCAGGGTCACAGGTCTCAAATAAAGTCCAACATTGTGCTCACTCTCTCCCCCTCAGCTTCAGTTTATCCACCCTCAAAACAAAAAGTGCACCTGGTTGGTAGTTTGCTAACTTCCTTTAGCAAGGAAATTTTTTTTTTAATGTTTATTTATTTGTGAGAAAGAGAGAGAGTGTGAGCAGGAGAGACACAGAGAGAGGGAGGACAGAGGATCGGACGTGAGCTCTGTGCTGACAGCAGAGAGCCTGACGAGCGGCTTCAACTCAAGAACCACAGAAACCACACAAACCGTGATATCCTGACCAGACCCGAAGTTGGACACTTCACCAACCGAGCCACAGTGGAGCCCCAGGAAACTCTTTTTAAAATAAAGTTCACTTGGAAATCCTCTATGCAAAACAGATTAAATTGGAAATTCTCTGCTCTGATGGAAGAGAGGTGACACACCATATCATATGCTCCCGGCCTTGCACCATAGGTCCCTCTAAGGGGCCTAGAACTTGGTCACTTAGCTTGATTTAATTTGAGACAGGCTTCCTCCTGACTCTAAGGCTTGACCTCCCTTTTCTTAGAGCATTCACCTACAAAGACATAATTGCATATTTTTGCCCTGTAGACAGGTCAGGGTACCTGAGTGTCTCAGTCAGTTAATGTCCAACTCTTGGTTTTGGCTTAGGTCATGATCTCAGGGTTCATGGGATCCAGCCCTGCTTCGGGCTCTGCACTGACAGCATGGAGCCTGCTTGGGATTCTCTGTATCCCTCTCTCTCTCCATCCCTCTCCAGCTTGTGCACCCTCTCTCTTGGTCTCAAAATAAGTAAATAAGCATTTGAAAAAATAAAAAATAAAGTGTAGACGGTCTTCTCCCAGCCTTTTTACCAGTTTTGCACCCCAAGGATGTCTTTCTCAAGGAGCTGGTGTCATCCCTTTGAAATGTAATTATTAAAGGACACATTACCCCTGAAGCACAGATGGTCTAATCCATTGACTGACCCCACCCCACGGCCCTCCAGTACGTTTCCACCAGCTCATCCAGAACTAAGAAGACTTCCCACCTTTTGTTTTAAACCAGTTGAGCTCACAGTCTACTGCAATAATCTTGAATAAAGTCTTCCCTGCCTGTGTAACTGTCTGGTCCAATTTTTCTTTGACACAACTCCTAGATTAAATTATTGACATGATTCTTTGCTGTTCTAACATTCTGCAAACATGAGAAATCAGTAATGGGCCTGCGTTCTGGATTCAGAAAAACCTGGAAATAAAGATGATACATTCATTTTGCTTATTAAAAAAAGAAAGGAAATGGTCATTAGAGTCGGGTGAAGATCTTAACGTGACCAGAGAATCAGGGTGATGGTCTTCTCCTCTCTTTCACTTCTGAAATTGCTAGAGGCCTCTAAATCCATGCCAGTCTTTCGTTGCTATCTCTGCAGATAAATCTCATGGTTCCATTTATGTCTTGCTACCCTAAGTTGAAACAGGGAGGCCCAGATGATTACTATAACATTCTGTCCCCACATTCAGGATGAAGGTTAGAGAACTCTTTTTGAAGGTTACTTTAAAAATAGGAACATTTGCTAAGCAGATTCTGTGTCATATACATCCCTCTTTTAACAGCCATATTTGGGGCTGCAAGTCCAGTCCTCTGACACGGAAAATTAATGCCAATTTAAATAAAACAAAACAAAACAAACAAACCAGATCAACCTGCAGCTCCAGCAAAAGGCTCACTCAATTCCCAGGAAGAGAAAAAAAATCATCTTTTCAAGTCTATTTAAAACAATGCTATTTCTTTATTATTCATTCCTTTCTGCCCTTTGCCTCTCAACTCCCCTTCACCACCTTTAAGATTTGCATATAAATGGCACTCTTTTTATTTCTTCAGAGTTCATCAGCCCCTGGTTGCTTATTCCCCACCTGAAGTCTAATCCTTGCTTTGCAACTTCACAATTGGTTGCTGTGGAAATGATTATGTTGTCACAAACAGAGGATTAGAACTTTGGGTAGAGAATAAGCAGCGGGAGCAGATGAACTCTTAATAAATAAAGATTCTGGTATCATGTAAATGCACCCAAATAACAAAAAGAACTGTCATAGGTGGGAAGGGAAGAAAAATGGGGGAAAAAATCAAAATACGATTGCTAAGCATTTCCAAACTAGAAAATTGTTAGCATTTACTAGCAAGAAATCATTTTGCCATGAAATCACAAGTCTGGGGTTAAAATAAAAACAGTCAGTACATCAGCAGGGAAAGATTGAGTTCCTTTGGATTCAGGGGACTCTAAATATAAATGAACGATGTAGAGAAAAAATAAAGAAATGGAGACTAATCCTAAAAATGATTGCAATTCTGATCCCCCAAATAATTCACACACACGCACACACACACACACACACAATGTCAGCATTAGCATCAAAATTGTCACTGTCATTTAACAGTATTATCTGGAAAAGTCATTGCCAAGGTCAAGCAACATCTGATCATAAAATAATTGCACTGCATTTATATAGGCTTAGGGCTACACCCTCGACGAATGAAAGTATAGAAGGCAAGTGTTTCTTCACTCTACTAACCAGACCAACCAACCAGAGAGGCTTGAGAGGAAACCATTTGGGGAGCTTGATTGGCTGGTGAATGGGATAAGGTCAACCAATCAAGTGGGTTTGCGAATCGTAAACCTGTGTGCTGGTGCCCTCAATCTCCATTGGAGGTCACAGAGAAGTTCTTGAAGAGATTGAGGGCAGTGTATAGCATTTGGAGTCACTTTGCTTTTCCCTATTATTTTCCCTAACAGTGGTGCCTTCTCTCATTTTTCCACTAAGTTTGTAAAGAGGATACATACCTGCATTGTATAATTGCTTTTGTACCTTTATGCAGGAGTCGTTCCAAGGCAACAGAGTTGTTTGCACTTGATCCACAGTGGATAGGAGCACATTTCCCCAGAACCATATCTGTTTGCCTGGAATATTCATCTCTTTCCATTAAACCAAGATAAAATAGTTCTTGTTATCTCCTATTTGAGTAAGACTACCACACTGCCATCCATCCAAAGACAAATTTTCAATACTTAACTGGAATGTTCGGAAGCATCAGTGAAGCTGTATCTGAAGCCATAAAATGACATTTGAAGCCATCTGAAGATATTGGCAATCACAGATCCAAGGAATAGAAAATTACAGTAATTATTGGCCCTTGTGCTTGAAAACATCAGTTCTCCTTTTCTTGCCCAAAATTGTATGATCTCTCTACATGTGAGATTTGTAGGATGCATTAAAGAGAGGAGCCCTTTGTTAGTAATCAGATAATATTCCTCTTAAAAGTGGGGAGAAGGAGACAGACAAAGAAAGACTGAGGAAATCAGCCCTTTCTTGGAGCAGCCTTAAAAGAAAATGCTCCCACCATATGCTGTGTCAGCCGGAGCCTCAGGGAGAAGAAACTGCCAGTCACACGACTACAGCCTGGGATACGGGAAGGGAGAGCAGAAGACAGAAGCACCCCCTTTCTGTCAGTCCACTAGCTTGGAGGTGAAACCCACTTCAGCTGACGGCTTGCTTTCATAGAGATGTCCTGGCGCAGTCTTCCGGCAGATCTGAATATGTTACTGTTCCCCCCAACCCAGGTGACCTCTCCTGAGAACTCTGAGTATAGTTACACTCTCAACAATGACAAATGTAGACAGGAAACAGGCTCACCTTCCCCATTTCTTGAGGAAATTAAAGACATTTAAAACAACACAAAGAGAAGACAATGACCTTGGCAGTGAGCTAAAGGCAAAGAGGGGAACACGGAGCCTGGCTTGGTGTCTATCACAGTGGCGTCCTTCTAAGGAAGGGGAAAGGTACTTCCTGAGGTGGTATGAAATCAGAAAAAAAAAAAAAAAAAAAACCCACAACAACTGTGTCACCCGACACGAACAGGAAGAACTACTCAGGGCAGCTTCGATGACAGAAAACTGACAGTTTCTATCCATGTGAAAAAGCAAGTTAAACTCATTTACAAGGGTCAGTCCACTCCTTTCCAAACCAATTCCGGGACCGTAGCATGGAGTGGAGTCCGTGCTGGCTTATTAGCATTTTTAGCAGGAATGTCAGTCAAATGCGGAGCTGGGTCTTTCGTCTTCACGCTTTCCTCTTTGTATCCTTTCTGCCAAAGGCGACCTGGAGACCGAGGCCCTCTTCAGTAGGAAACTTCAAGAGGCTGGTCATAGCGTGGCTCCAAAATTAGGTTCTTCTCTAAGACGTTTAGGATACAAAACCCTTCACTGGGGAAGTCAGACCATCAGCAGTGGGTATCCATGACCTTCATTCATTCTGCAGATACTTACAGACCATCCACACCAGGCTGCGGGAACAGAGAGGAGGAAACGGAGCCAGCCTTGTGTGGGTCTTCATCTGAGCACAGGACGCTGACGGTAACACGTAGATGCGCGAGTAGTTAGTAGGTGAGAATTGGTTCAAGTCATATGAAAACTCTATGTACTAACTTAGAACCAGCACTTGGCATCATTAAGATCCCAGGTGCTCTCAAAGCAAAGGTTCACACAAGTAAAACAGATCAGGACCCCAGTGTCCTGGTTGCCGAAATTTTAGGAGCACAATGTGTAGGGAGGAGCCCAGCCCTTGGAGCCAGACTCCAGGATCCATATCCTGATTCTGTTACTCAGTAGCTGTGTGATGTCAGATGAGATATTTAGACTGTTTGGGCCTCTGTTTCCTCATGTGTAAAATGGGTATAAGAATGGCTCTACTCTTTCCCCAAAGGATTGGAAGATTTATATAAGAACCTTGTCCAATGCATAATAGATCCCACAAGTATTAATTATTGTTATCAGGACATTCAAAGTTCATGATTCTTTCATGATTTTCTTTCTTTTCTTTTCTTGATGAATCTTTCCATGGAACATGAAAAACCAGTATCCCGAAAGATCAAGAGGAAACATTTTTTAAAATTTTTTCTAATGTTTTATTTATTTCTAGGAGAGAGAGAGAGAGAGAGAGACACTGTGAGCAGGGGAGGGTCAGAGAGAGAGGGAGACACAGAATCTGAAGCAGGCTCCAGGCTCTGAGCTGTCAGCACAGAGCCCAACGTGGGGCTCGAACCCAGGAACCGCGAGATCATGACCTAAGCGAAAGTCGGACACTTAACCGACTAAGCCACCCAGGCGCCCCAAGAGGAAACATTTTTTATGCCTCCTGCCATCTCACTCTCTTACCACATGTGTCCAGAATCACCCCGCTTCTTTGGATCATTGCTTGCCTCAGGAACTCTATGCTTCCCTTTTTCTCAGACCTGTGCTGTTTTCTGTAACATTTGGTGCCTTTCTGAGAGAGTGAAGAAAACAAAAAGGACCAGTAAGTTAATATGACTTTCAAATTCCACTTAAGCTATGAGATACAGCAAAGGATGTTCAGATAATTAGTGCTCACTGCTTTAAACTTCACTCACATAGAGTCCTGTGCACTCCAGGGCATGGAAAATTTGCAGATGACTGGGTCCTGCTTAAGGTCTCTCCAAATTCATTATAATCCAAGGATAGTTGTGATTACATTCAGTGGGAACAGAAAGCAGGAGGAAACGTTGTAGGAGAAAATAAAGCATATCTCAGTTTCACATTTCCATGGTCTTCTATTTTGTTGAACTCTGTCAGTGAGACCTAGCTGTGCCCTCCCAGAACTTGTCACCCCTAGAATAAGGGATTTGTCCCTCAGATGCAACAAAATGATGTCCCCTAGTTTTAGAAGAGATGAATATTTCTGCTGGTAGAGGACCCCTCCTCCTGCTTCCACAAATAAGCAGTAGGAAGTTTGGCAACATTCTCTGGAGAGCTCAAGGGAACCCACTCCTTTGCTGAGATTTCTACCATCTGCACCATCTACACCTTGCTGCACATTAATCTGCTAATATTAAGATGTACTTTTAGCAGTCCTTGTTTCCCTCTTCAAGCCAAACAAGAAATATTTTCATTATGCGATCCCCTTGTTCTTCCTTATCCAAAAAATTGAAGCTATTTATCCCCACCTCTCCCACCAACTCTGTGGTGTGATGTCCTTCCTTAAGAAAAGACAGGGTGAGCAGCGCCTGGGTGGCTTAGTCGGCTGAGCGTCCGACTTCGGCTCAGGTCATGATCTCGCGGTTCGTGGGTTCGAGCCCCGCGTCGGGCTCTGTGCTGACTGCCAGCTCAGAGCCTGGAGCCTGTTTCAGATTCTGTGTCTCCCTCTCTCTCTGACCCTCCCTTGCTCACGCTGTCTTTCTCTCTCAAAAATAAATAAAACATTTTTTAAAAAGTTCAAAAGAAGAAAAAAAAAAGAGGAAAAAAAAAAAAAAGAAGAAGGACAAGACAGAGCCAGAAAAAAAAAAATGCTCCATTTGGGAGAAAACAAATCTTACAATAAACAATACTCCCTATTTCTTTTCTTTTGTTCTTCATAATTGAAGTTATTAACATGAAAACCAGATCTTTCTCTCACAGTGACTCTACTCCCACTGTAGTTCCCTCATGGGCTGCTGTCTCTTTGTTGCCTCACGTCCCTGACTAGAATCTGTGTGGATGACCTTTTTTCTGCCCCTCTTCAGTGTGGTGACCCCAGAGCACCAGCCACTTAGGATGCTGCACACTCTAAGGCCGTACATGCCAGGTAGGAATGAATGCAACGAATAGACTGCCTCATCCATAGTTACCCCAGAAGCCTGCAAAGCTCTGAGCCAACCCAGGCTCGGAATGAGATTTCTTGGCTACTCACTCCACAGTGAACGGGCAAGCACCAGCCCATTCCTGAAATGCAAGAGTGAGCTTCTGTGACACCAGTCACTGATCAACCTTGGGGCACCATTCACATAGACTAAGAGGTGTACGTCACCATCTATGGGAGTCTTGCCAGCCCAGTGTCCCCTTTTCCACAAATGTGGTCACATATATCCCACATCCCTTTGCTCCCTTTCCTTGACTTACGACACCACCTGTTCTTGAGGAAGGATCTGATATTGGAATTTTACTGCAGTGAAAATGTAAGCTGATGCCAAATTATTCAGAAACATTTCTAAAGCCCTGTAATTGTAGACTAAAAGCTGTCATTCTGTCAATAAACATTATTGCATTCCTCCTAAGTGTCAGTCACCATGCTCCATTCTGGAATTAGAAAAACTACATTCATAGTTTTACATTCGTAGAGTGCTTTACAAATTTACAAAAACCTTTTCATACCAAGAGAATACCAAGAATCACAAGCTAATTGATATGATGTCCTTGCTTTGTTGCTTTTGTAATTTGCGTAGAGTGATCATTGCTTTATATTTCATAAAGAAGTTTAAAATCACAAGATGGCTTCAATCAGATTTCCATTGCAAATAGACTTGAAATGGACAAAAATAAATATTCTAACTTAACAGTGATTCTGCAAACTAGAAACAAACCATCAGATCAACTGTTCTCCAACAAGTGAAGTGAGGAAGGAGAAAGATGGGCATTTTCCATGAGTACAAAAAAGCTGAATTTTATGTGAAAGAATTGTTTTTGCAAATGGCAATCCTATTTAAATATTATCATATTGAAAGTATGTTTAAAAAAATTGTTTGCTGTTTTCCAAGCACCGAGATCAGCGTCATGAATGTCAACTTAAAAACCTCATCCTGGATTGTGAGAAATTTAGTATATGCTGTTATTTGATTTTGCAGTGACATATAACATACTGAAACATTTATACAGTATGCGGAACTAACTCCCTAAATGTTACCAGACAGCCTTCATTGAGGAGTGTGGAAAACACCATCAGCCCTTTTAGGAGTGTCTCAGAAGAGTGGATTCAGAAGCAGGATAGTTACTGAACCTTGGGTTCTGGTCTCAGGTCATTTTAAGGCAGATCTTTCAACACAGAAATTAAATTGGGAGTGGCCATAATTTCTGATAGAATCTAGTATTGGTGGACATAAGACCAAGCAAACTGTTTGCCCTAGTGAAGGGCATTGTCTCCAATAAAGTGATCTGTAAGCATTTCCTGAAGCAAACACTGAAAATATTTACTGGTTCATGATCTTCTCTTACCCAGGAAAATATTCCTGAAGCAAACAACAAAGTTATATTTATCTAGATGTTCTACAGTCCCATCTACATTACATTAACACAGGTGATCTCAGTTCACAGGTAGCTTTTAGTTTGCAAAGATACAGCTGTTAAAGTAATACCTTCTTTTTTGTAACATATTTATTCGTACCCTCAAAAATTATTAAATTCTGCGACATGAAAGTCATTATCTGTAACTTAGGGAATGCCAAGATGAATTATAAGTCCAACACTGAGAATGTTAGGCAGTAAGAAATATAAGATTAGATAAAATGCAGGTAAAGATTTGCTGCCATAAAAAAAAGATGAATTCCTGAGGAGGAGAAAGTTCTGAAGAGCAAAAGGTTTTATCATCTGGGAGACGTGGAGATAGTTTGGCAGAAGAGGTGATAACCTTTGAAGGAAGTGATATTGGAACCTGTAGAGATGAAGAGAGAGACAACTGGATGGATGAGCCTGAGCCCGGAAAATGGAACTCATGAAAAATGAACAAAATCTGCAAAAATGGGTGGAAAATAAAATCTTTGACAAATGTGGGAATTATATACTGGAAGAACATGAAAGTGAGGCTAAATTATTTTTTAGGCTTTTATTTGATAGCAAATTAGAAACAAGTTGATGATTGAATAATAAGACATAACTTCATATGGGCCTGTGTTCCAAGAAGATTCATCTAGAAGCTGTATGGAATATGAAACCGCTTTCTGTTTCTAGAAATATTGCATACTAGATTATCTGCAAACTTTTCTTTTGTAAAATATCTAAATGTGGTGAATGAAATATACCAAGCTTTCTCTCAGATCTCCAGCTTGCAAGAAAGTAAGGGAAATCTGCAAGGTCTAAAAATAGATAAAGCTGAATCAGCATCCATTTACCCCTCAAGGGGACTTGGTGTGTTGTTGTTCAAAGGCCAGGACTTACACACTTTTATGGAAAGCCCGAAGAACTGAAGTCTAATCTTTCAGTGAAGAAGCAGACTAACCAAGAAAATCTATCTCCCAATGAAAGGAGACAGTAAGAAAGAGAACTAAGAATCCTAAATTGTATTTCTGTGATTGCACACCATGAGATCTTCACTGATATTTGTAAACTCAATTGTTATGTGATATGTATATAGCTATTTATTAAATTATTATTCCTACCTGTTCAGATGCCTGAGTTCTTTAGTTACAGAAAATTGTAAACATAAAAAATAGAACAGATTAGTGAACTCCCATAAAGCTATTACCAACTTTCAATAATAGTCAACACATAGTAAACCTGGGTTCTCCTGAAATTCCACTCGCTGTCTTCAATCCTAGATTATTTTGAGGCAGATCTCAGACACTCTTCATTTTTATTCCATGAATGCTTCAAGTATGTATAGCTAGAAGGTTAAGACTTTTGAACTGTTAACATTACTATTATAAAACACAATAAAAAATAGCAGTTATTTCTCCATATTTTCAAACTCCATGATCAAAACTCCCCAACTATCCCATAATTTTGTTTGGTTTTGTGTTTGCTTGGGGTTTTTTGATCATGCCAGATGCATTTGTTTGATAGCACTCTCAAGTTTTTAATCTGTGGTTTCTGCTATTTTTCCTTGAAATTTGTTTGTAGAAGAAAATGGGATATTTGTCCTTCAGAGTTTCTAACATTCTACATTTTGCTGATTGCATTTGATTGATGTTGTTTAAGGTTAGCTTGTTTGCTTCAGAAAGAACATTCCATAGGCGGTGGTGTATTTCCTATTGAACTTCCAATAGGAAGTATTTCCTATTGAACCACATCAAGAGGTACATAGTGTCTGTTTTTCGTTAAGATCCATCAGTTGATTTAGGAGTTGTCAGCTTTATGCATTATAAAAATCTCCACTGGATTTTTAGCTTTTTGGTCATTGCTAGATTGCACTTTTCCAGTAATATTCTAATAGGTGGCCTATTAAAAAAATTTTCCATCAATGATTTTTCAATACTCTGAGACACAGTACATGCAGTAAGATCAAATTATTTCCTGATTACTTCCCTTTATTTGCCAGTTTTCAAAATAATAAATTGGTGTTCTAAGATCCTCTAGATCCCAAAGGGATTATTGTGAGCTGTTGTCCACCCTATGTGAGTGTGGGATAGTAACATTGTTGATATGTTTCAATCAATTGGCAGTGGAATCCTTTTGATTCTGTCCATGATAACTCTTTTACTTCTTGGCACAACAAGATGTTCTAGGCTCATCTGGTCCTTTTCCTTCATGGTATCTAAACTCAGTAACTTTTCCAGAGAATATGGAGACTACCATCTTAGCAATAGGGATGCTCATTGCTGCTGGACTCGTCAGTTTCTTTTTTCTTTTTTCCTATTTCATTCATCCCCTATCCATCTCCCCTCTGGCAATCATCAGTTTGTTCTCTATACTCAAGAGTTTGTTTCCTGGTTTCTCTCTCTCTTTTTTTCCTTTGCTCATTTGTTTTGTTTCTTAAATTCCACATATGAGTGAAATCATATGATTGTCTTTCTCTGACTTATTTCACTTAGCGTAATATACTCTAGTTCCACCCATATTGTGGCAAATGGCAAGATTTAATTCTTTGTTTATGGTTGAATAATGTTCCATTATATATATATGGAATATATAAAATATTCCATATATATATAAAGTGTATATATATATATATATATAATGTGTATATACATACACACACATACACATAGTGGACACTTGGGCTGCTTCTATAATGTGGTTATTGTAAATATGCTGCTATGAACATAGAGGTGCATGTATCCTTTTCAATTAGTGTCTTTGTTTTTTGTTGTTGTTGTTGTTTTGTTGGTTGCTTTTTTGTTCGTTTGTAAATACCCAACAGTGTAATTGCTGGATTGTAGGATAGTTTTATTTTTTAACGTTTTGTGAAATCTCCATGCTATTTTCCACAGTGGCTGCACCAGTCTACATACCCACCAATAGCGCACCAGGATTCCTTTTTCTCCACAAACTCATCAACATTTGCTGTTTCTTGTGTTGTTGATTTTAGCCATTCTGACAGGTGTGAGGTGCTATCTCACTGTAGGCTTGATTAGCATTTCCCTGATAATCAGTGATGTTGAGCATCTTTTCATGTATCTGTTGGCCATCTGTATGTCTTTTTTGGAGAAACAGTATGTTCATGGACTTGTCGCTGTTTCTGGGCCTTTTCAGTGGGCCAAATTAGAAAGTACAAATATTTTTGAAAAAGAAAATCTATTATGAAGTCATACTGATATTTTCAATTCAAATTTAGAATTCAGAGTTTTTACTTAGCTTCTGTGTGTGTGTGTGTGTGTGTGTGTGTTGCATTTTCTGTAATGCTAAAACTCTTGGTTACTTATATTTGTTTGAAATTTCACAAAAGCACAATCACATGCAAATACACAGAAAACTAAATAGAAGAAGAAGACTACAGACAGAAAAATCATTTAGAAAACTGCTCCTTAAATGTTTCTCAGTTTTTTATCCCAGGCCTCAGTTTGGGAAGGAAAATATTTTCCTATTTCTCTTTTTTAACTTTATTTATTTATTTTGAGAGAAAGACAGAGAGAGAGCAGGGAAGCGGCAGAGAGAAAGAGAGAGAGAGAGAACCCCAAGCAGGCCCTGCTTTGTCAGCACAGAGCCCAATGTGGTGCTTGAACCCACGATTCATGAGATCATGTCCTGAGCCAAACCCAAAAGTTGGATGCTTAACTGACTGAGCCACCCAGATGACCCCCTATATTTCTTTTATTAGAATTTTTAAAATAATTTGTTTGTTTAGACCAAAGAGCAAACAAAAGATATGGCTTAAGAAAAAATTACTTCATTTGAAATAAAACATAATACAAAGTTTAATCATGTATACTAATCCAAGTGATGAATTTCATAACTGGGGGCAAGGTTTTCTTTCTTAGTTGATGAAGGACATTTGTTTGCAGACTTTTTCTTCATGCATACTTTCAGTAAAAAGTATAAAGTCTATTTTTATTAAATTTATTTAATATACGATGTACCATTTTTCAAATATAGAAATTAAAAAAGTGAAATAAACAGGACTTTAAATATGTATTTACAACGTTTTTGATGGCATAATAAACCCTTTTGCTTTCACTATGACACACACACATTTATATAATTAAACATGTTGTTTAGGATTGGTTGTTTTGTATCTTGCTAATCATGACAGCTACATGTTATCTTTAGCTAATACCTCACAGCATAATATACACGTAGGCAGGCTGTAGCCCCAACTAAAGTAGAACTATAGCCCAATATCAAATAGTCTTTTTTGTTAAGTTAGAAAGTTTGAGGTCTGTTGCTTGTCTGTTTAGATTATCATTGTTATATTGCAACGTGAGTGACAAACAGCTTATGCAGAGAATGGGAGAAGCATTGTTTTTGCCATTGTTTCTTGGTTGCTGATGCTTAATTACTCACATTTTGTTGTAATTCTCTTGGCATTTTTAAAAACATTTTTATTTATTTTTGAGAGACAGAGTACAAGCTGGGGAGGGGAAGAGAGAGAGGGAGACACAGAATCTGAAGTAGGCTCCAGGCTCTGAGCTTTCAGCACGGAGCCCAATGCAGGGCCCGAACCCAACTGTGAGATCATGACCCGAGCCAAAGTGGAATGCCTAACTGACTGAGCCACCCAGGAAACCCTCTCCTGGCATTTGAAAGCATTTTCTTTTGTGAGGGCTTCTTTCGCTAAAGCTAGATAAAATAATCTGTAAATCTACTGTCAGCCTATAGCTAACTGAGACACAAGGCATTGGTCGCCCAGAAGGCATGAGTGAGGGCACCAACTGCACCCCTACGGAGGAACTCCCACGGTGTGTCCAGCCCAGGTAGCAGGGGAGCCTCCCCTTGTAGCATGGAAGAAGGCCAATGTAGAGACATATGTTATATACTAGTAATGCCTGTCTTCTTTTTGTATTTTGGTTTTGAAAACAGAATAAGAGTAAATAGAAAATAGAAGATCTGGGGCACCTGGGTGGCTCAGTCTTAAGGTTAAGCGCCCGACTTCAGCTCAGGTCATGATCTCAGGGTTGGTGAGTTCGACCCCCCAGTGGGCTCTATGCTGACACCTTGGAGCCTGGAGCCTGCTTTGGACTCTGTGTCTCCCTCTCTCTCTCTGCCCCGCCCCTGCTCATGCTGTCTCTCTCCCTCTCTCTCAGAAATAAATAATACAAGCATTAAAAAAAAAAGGAAATAGGAGATCTAAAATTTTCTTCATTCCTGTGTGCCATCACATTGTGTCCCCTTTGAGTGTCTGAATTCTGAGAACACCGCATGAGGCATGTTTACATCTACGTCTCATAAAGCATCTTATCTGCACACATCCTGGAAAGGCTAAAACTATGGAAGTACTAAAAGGATCAGTGGTTGCCCCGAGTTAAGAGGAATGGAGGGATGAAAAGATGAAGCACAGAGGATTTTTAGAGTGAAACTATTCTGTATGATACTACAATGGTGGATATGTGTCATTATACATTTGTCCAAACCCATAGGACATAAAACACCGAGAATGAACACTAATGCAAACTGCAGACACTGGGCGATGGTGACGCATCAATGCAGGTTCATCAAACTAAGAGATGTACTGCGCAGGCAGACAGTGGTGATAATGGAGCAAGCTATGCATGTGTAGGGGTACAGGATATGTGGGAAATCTCTATACCTTCTGCTCAATTTTGCTATAAACCTAAAACTACTCTAAAGATTCAAATGTATTTTTTACAAAATAAAAAGAATTGTTTGTTAGAGCACTGATATAATATATTATTTATCAAATTCATGTTCAGGTAGGCCTCCTAAAAAGAAAAAGTGTGCTGCTGATCCTGGGGCTTTAATATACTGTAAGTGCTTTACAGTCATGAGAGCTGTAAATTGACACTAAACTTTATCTACAAATCGTAGGAATAGTGCATAAGCTGAGAAGGGTGCTCCTTTGCTTTCCAGGGGAGTAAACTAGGTCTTGAGTTCCTCATCACATGATTCCTCCTCTTTTGCCTGCTAATCAGTGACTTGAATCAAGAGTAGCCGTTAGGTGGCTTGAGACCTAGGTTAGGAAAGGGATTTGCTGGATGCCGGATTGACCAACCCAGAGGAACGAATGCCTTAGCACACCTTTAGCTCACTGTGGCTCATTTGGGTTCGGGGTATTTGCAACTGAACACTGGTGATAACCTTCTTGTCCTGGGCAGACCCTTGAACAGGATTATTATTCCTCACAAAAACCATGCCTGACTATTTGCTGGTGCCTTATGTACCCTGCAGATTATGTATAGAAATCTTACTGTAAGACTTCTAAAATCATTAAGCGATGTAGAGGTTACAGGTGTTTGCTAAACAAATTTACTGTATTTTCTTGTTTTACTTTCCAGTGCTTAAAAATGAAGCACTGTGTCAGCTCAGGAAAAGCACATGGGGCGCCTGGGTGGCTCAGTCGGTTAAGCGTCCGACTTCAGCTCAGGTTATGATCTCACGGTTCGTGGGTTCGAGCCCCGCGTCAGGCTCTGTGCTGACAGCTAGGAGCTCAGGGCCTGGAGCCTGCTTCGGATTCTGTGTCTCCCTCGCTCTCTGCACCTCCCCTGCTCATGCGCGCATGCTCTCTCTCTCAATCTCTCTCTCTCTCTCTCACACACACACACAAATAAATAAAAACATTTGAACATTTTTTTTAAAAGAGGAAAAGCACATACTTGTATCTTACATGCAAGTCCAACAAAGACCCCAAAGATAAAGGCTTAGAGATTTGAACTGAAAAGGAGAGGCATTAATTAGATTATCGGTATTTTGGACCCAAGGTAAGAAAGAAACGTTAATCATAGAAGTTATCCCTGTTCATGGGCGCCTGTCTGGCTTAGTCAGAAGAGCATGCAACTCTTGATCTCGAGTTCCTGCATTCAAGCCCCACATGGGTTGTAGAGATTACCTAAGTAAATAAAACTGAAAAGAAAATAAAGAGAAGTTATCCCTGTTCAGAAAATCTAACGCAAGTGCTGGCATACGTGATGCAGGCAATTAAGAATAGGACTTGATACTTTATGAGATACAAAGAAACAAGCAAATGTAGGTGTTTATGGAATAGAATATGTAACAGGCTGGTGATAAGACAATTTAATTAGGAATAAATTAATTCTAGGAATAATAAATCCACACATATGCACATTTTAAAACAAGTGTTAATTTTGTGTACTGTGAACCTGCTTCTTAGAAAACCAGAACTATAGCAATTATTTTCCCAGAGCTACACATTCAGACAACATGTATCTTCAACTAGCCTTACCCCCTGTACAAGCATTAGACCTTAGAAGGATAAAAATCCTAAAGCAAAGCCACATGGACTTAAACAAAAAGAGACTTTAGTAGAGTTCTCAGCATGATATGCCAGAAGGTAAAGTGCTCTCAGGGACTCACAGGACATTCTCTGCTCTCCCTCTCTCTCCAGCTCTCTTGTTGTCTCAATCACTTGCTTCCTCTCTGCCCTTGACCTTGTTCCTCTCCATAGAATGAGTTCACTCTGTTCCCATGTTAAGAAGTTCCTGCTTCCCTCCTTGTTGGAGGCAAAGAGAGAGACCCAGATAGCCCCGCTCTGTGTACCAGTCCAGTCACGGAGAACACCTGACTGATCACCCTGGCTTGAGACTTGTGACCTTCCATGAACAAATCAATGAGATTAGGTGGATAGCATCTATATTGACCAGAGCTAAAAAAATAGATGCCCACTAAATATATAATGATTTTTTTCCAATACTTTAAGCTCCTATTAGTAATTTAGAATTAGTAACTTATCATAGCTGGATAATGGCATTTTTTTTTATTGTTTATTGGTGACCTGCTAAGGTTGCATGCTCCTGGCATGTTTTAAGGAATTCTTTGCTGTAGGGGCAGTAAACTTGCTTTCTCAGCCTCCCTGGTAGCTAAGATACAGTAAGGCAGCCAACCATCCCAGTTTGCCCTGAACTGAGGAGCTTCCCAGAATGCCAGACTTTGAGTCCCAAAATGAGTATAGTCCTGAGCAAACTAGGACAGTTGGTCACCCTTGGAGCAGAGTGACCTGGTTTCTATTACTCAAACATCCATACAGGACACTGATTCAGAGGGGGTCTGATTTGCAGAAGTAGGTGAGGCACTGGCTTAATCTGTTCCGGCTGCTGTCACAGAATGCCACCAACTAGGTGGCTGGCAAACAAAAGAAATTTATTTCTCACAGTTCTGGAAGGCCAAGGCCAAGGAGCCAACAATTAGTGTTCAGTAAGAGCTGAACTCCCTGGTTCATAGACGCTATCTTCTCACTATATCCTCATGTGGCTAAAAGGTGAGGGACTTCTCTGAGGTCTCTTTCATAGGACACCAATCTCATTCATGCGGACCCACTCTCTTGACCTCATCACCTCCAAAAGCCCCAACTCCTAATACACCACCTTAGGGATTAAATTTTGAGCATATGAATTTGAGGATAATGTGAACATCCAGTCCATTGCAAACCCAGAAATCTTTACTGGTGCAGGTGATATTGAAGACACTCAGCAGCCCAAAGCAACACTGATGAGGCCCGCAGGGGTCTGATCCATGTCACTGGCATGGGAGGTTCTATTTGTGCCCCTAAGTAATAACCATGCTATCGCTGTCACTGGAGTAGTTCTGTGGTGTAATTTGGGCAACATTTTGGCTATTTAGCCGTCAATACTGGGTCCTTAGACACTTCAGAGATTCCATGAAGTACTGTGTCCTTTAACACATTCTTTTCCTTCCTGATTGTGAAAAGAGTTCTGATTTTTGCAAGCATCAAACTTGATACTCTCGGAGAATCGGAAAATCAGTTCATCTGATCCTCAGTTTCATCATCTCCAAGATGTGAACTGCAGTGTCCTCTCTAGCTGCCTCAGAAAGTTGCTGTGAGGGGCATCTGGGTGGCTTAGTTGGTTGAGCGACTGACTCTTGACTTCAGCTAAGGTCATGATCTCATGGATCTTGAGTTTGAGCCCCATATTGGAGCTCCACACTAACAGTGAGGAGCCTGCTTGGAATTCTGTCTCTTTTTCTCGCTGCCCCTCTCCTGCTCTCTCTCTCTCTCTCAAAATAAGTAAATATTTTTTAAAGTTGTTGTGAATCTCAGAAAGGATGATATATGTGAAAATACAACACTGTAAAACTCAGTAAACATATAATTATGTTATAATATATAACATAATATGATAATTATGAAGGTATTCACTAGACATGATGGAACCATCTTTAAATACTCTGAATATTAAATGTTTTAACTTCTCAACAAAATGGATCTTGAATGCATTCCTAGGTTTCCTGGGTAACACATTTCATCTTGATAAATAGGTTTTGGTATTTTGATTGTAGCATCCCTTATAAACTTTTCCTCAAAGCATAACATATCCAGTAGCTGCCCCACACACACACCTTCTCCATGGTTTTATTTTCCACAATCTCAGTTACCTGCAGTCAACCGTGGTTAGAAAGCAAATGACCCTCCTGATTTATGGTCAGAAAGTCAATAGCAACCTATCACTACATCACCATTCCTACGTAATTCACCTCTCTTCAGTGCATCACACAGACATTTTATTATCTCACATCATCACATGAAGAAGGGTGAGTACAGTACAATAAGTTATTTCAAGAGAGAGACAGGCCATATTCACATAACTTTTGTTTTAGTATATCATTATTTCTTACTGTGCTTAAGTTATAAGTATAGGGAAAAAACAATGTCAGGTTTGTTGCTATCTGCAGTGTCAGGAATCCGCTGGGGGTCTTGGAATATATCCATCATGGCTAAAGAGAACTACTCAATTTGGGAACAAAAGGGAAAAGTATATTGCTTTCTGTCAAAGCATCTAGGAAAATCCTCATCTCTAACAGAAAAGATGCAATGTCGCCATTATTTCTTATGGATAGTCTATCATCATCATATTAAAAACTTTCACTAGTTTTAGATCTGTTGCTTATATAAGATAACATCATGACATTTCAAGATAAAAACAGTGGGGATGCCCATTTTAGTATCAGTAGAGCTTACCTAGACAAGACCTTTTATAAAGACAGGCCCTTAAGAGATGTTTATGGTGGGTCAGTGGCACAGACTTTACTGACCACTGCATCAGCCTTCTTCAGTTCGATTCACTGGTACTTCTGTGATTCAACTCATCAAAGTTCAGTCCTAAATGATTTCTTAATGGAAAGACAATGCATATAATGGTTACCAATGAGATGATCTGGTATCCCTCTTTTTTTTTTTAAGTAGAAGTAGGTTTTCTATCCATCTATGTATTTATTGAGGGGGATTCCATATTAATTTGATGTGACCATGCCCTCCAACCACAGAGGTGAGCCTGACCAAACTCTTCTGCTCCTATCAGACCATGCTCTTTTGCCTAGAGTTCCTTGATTTAGAGACGAATAGTGCATCTAAGTTGGATAATTATTTTTTCAACCACAAGATTTTTGGAGCGATGTTATCTGGCAGGTCTGTATCTAATGGGTCACAAAGTAGTAGAATTTGGGAGTTGCAGGTACCTGAGAAAGTGGATCTTTTTGGGCGGAAATAACTCCAATGTATAGAGAGAGGCACAAACCACCTTGTAGTCTCCAAGCCATTGGCTTTAGAGGTCCAAATGCTCCGCTGTGGCCCAGTCCTTCCTGGCAACCAAGAATCTTACTTAACTGAGTGGTCTTTAGAGTCAGAGAGCCCAATACCTAACACTGCCTTTGTTCTTGACCACCTGACCATTCCATCCCCAAGACTCAGTCCCCTCACCCGTAACACTGAGGCAATATATCCTCATTAGATTATTATTATTAGAACTCAAAATGAGATGTGGGTATAACATCTAATGTGATTCTTTCCCTAATGGTGCGTAACAAATATTTTGTTTTGTGTTCTCTTTTCTCTCATTAGAATTACTGAAACTGCTCCTTAACTTGGCCCCTCATTGCCAGTGTCTACTGTTTCCCTCTATCCTTTGCATCCTAGACAGATACGTTCTCTTGAACAAGCTCTAAGCACATCACCTACTGGGTCAAATACCCCCAGTGGCAGGTTACTGTATTTCCAATGAAATCGAAATTCCTCAAACTGGGATTTAAGCCTTCATAAATTCCCTCTCCAGCCTCTCAACAGCTACCCCCATATAATACCTGTGCTCCTGTGGATATTTTGTAAATAAACAACATTATTCGTGTCATTTCTTACATCTAATTTGCCTAAAATTGTCTCCTCTTCTCTTTTTCCCTGCCAAAAATCTGCCTGTCCCTCCAGGCAAACCCGAAGATCAGCAAACATATAAAGCAATCCACCTGGTCCCTGGAAGAACCATCTCTCCTTTTAACTTTCAGGGTTCTTAGGTTATTTTTTTTCTTATATATAGTTATATGTGTACGTATCTTTATTCTCATACTCGTAGGTGAGTACGTCGAGATTCAACTTTAGGCAATATAATGTAGTGATCAATAACAGTAGCATTGGAATCTTCAGGCATCTCAAGATTTAAATTCTGGTTTTTCTAGCTCTTACTTGTATGGTGTTAGAAAAAAATTTCTTAATTACCCTAAGTCTCACTTGGCTCAGCTGTATAATGGGATAATATTTTTTTATATCATAGGCTTCTTATGAAGGATACATTAGATGGAATATGTTAGTAGAATATCTAAATATAAAATGTTCCTTGTTGAAAGAACAACTTAATTTTTTACAAGATATTTTATTGAATAATTCAGTTATATTCATGTGATTAGAGCACGGTGGCTACTGGGAAGGTTTGTGTGAATGATCAGCCACGGACAAGTTGGGTTCCCGAAGGGCATTGTGCATAGTTAGTATTCATTCATTCATTCATTCATTCATTCCCTTACATAGGCGTTCTCTCAACAGCCACTTGTTTTTGGAAACTAGGAGTCAATGGGCATTATATTAAAAGCTGGTCAAAACTGTACTTCAGAATTTCTAAAATTTTCTGCCATAACTCAGAAACTGGTTCTTCTGCGTGGATCATTTCCTTGGGTCTCGAGGGAATGGTTAGTCAGAAAAAGAGAATGTAATAAAAATTACCATTTATCAGCAGGTAGAAGTTGATTGCTTTATGTTCATTATGTTAATTTTTGTACAGATCCACAGGTCAATATAAATATCTTTCTGTTACAACTGAAGACACCAGAATTCAGAGTTTCAGTAATGTTTTCCATATCATTGAGTTAACCAGTGAGGTGAAATTCCATGATGACACGGTTGGCTCCAGTGACTGGCGTCTCCCTCTCTGCAGTGTGGCCTTCAATTCTGTGACAGTTTCATAGAATCAAAGAGGTCAGGAATCGAAGTACCACTTCTTCATTACATATGATGAGAAAAAAGAGGCCCAGTGAAGTCAATAGAGTTGCCAAAGGTCCCCAGCTGGCCACCACGTTTTAAAACGACACTGCCACACATGTGGAATAATAGCATTGTTATTCAGTATCTGAGAATGCTGCTGATTTCTGCTTCAGCTGATACTTTCTCTAATGCACCCGTCTGCTGACCTCACTGTCTGTATTTACACATAAGCCATTGTCAGCAGCCTTCATGCCTGCAGAAAGGAGCAAACGAGCCTCCCCTTGCATAAAACTCAAGAGCCTGTTGACTTCACTCTCCTCGGAAGACATCATGCCTGCTAGGCCCCCGAAAGGGGGGTCCAGGGCCCACCTGCACCTGACAAAGCTTTAAGTGGCTTGACCTTTGTAAAATGGAGCTTAACTTTCTCTTTCAACCTTTCTGTATGAGGCCTTTCCTCTGTACAGGGAAAAATGATTCATTTGAAGGCTTAAGACTCCTATGGCCTCAACAGTGGTTAGGTTTGAAAATGTTTAAATATGAGCAATAGAGACTAAGTGCTACTGCAATGGTCATTCGATGTTTTAAAATGACACCAGAAGTTCTCCTGGTCATGCCCCCAGCTGCTCGTAGAACACTAGGCCAGCTCATCAGAGTCTCTCTCTGCCACGCTGGGCAAGGACAGGGAGCCATGTCACCAGTAGGAGGTATTTCATTGCTGCTTTCCTCCCTTCTGCCTTAACCTGAGGATCACCACTAGAAACTGGTTTTCCTGCCACGCAGACCATCACCCTGGATCTACAGGGAGTGATAGCACAGAAAAAGTCCTATAATTTCAAAAATATTGGCAAATTTATTATTTAGAGTATGAGGCAGAAGAATTCCTGGCAAAGTGGTTGTCAGCATTTCCCAAACTGGGATGCTCATGAACAGACACTTTGACCAAGGAGAGAGAGACTTGCTAACACCCACTGACACTCACTGACATTTATTCATTTCTTTTTTTTAAGTTTACTTATTTTGAGAGAGACAGAGACAGCACAACTAGCAGAGGGACAGAGAGAGAGGGAGACAGAGAATCCCAAGCAGTCTCTGCACTGTCAGCATAGAGCCCAATGTGGGGCTTGAACTCACAAACACCAAAATCATGACCTGAGAGAGTCGGAGACTTAACCAACTGAGCCACTGAGGCACCACTATTTTTGAAAAGGAAACTTAGCCACTCAATTGCAACAAGTTGTTTTTTAGTTTTTTATTTAGTTTTTTTTTTAGGAAAAAATAAACAGCCTCTTTTATAGGTGTCACAGCTTCTCAAAGCTCTGAAATTACCATTTTCTTGGTTTCCACACATAAAGTTTTGAAAAAAGAATTAGATACATGACACCATATTAGAATTGAATGAGAACTAATCATCCGATTAGCAGTTAATGGGTAGGAAGTGGGGAGCAAGGTACACTGGTCATAAAACCCATTACAAGAGGTTTTGTTTTCTCTATTTTTAGTTTTTTTAAAATTTTCTAATGTTTTTATTTATTTTTTAGAGAGAGACAGAGTGTGAGTGGGGAAGGAGCAGAGAGAGAGGGAGGAGACATAGAATCTGAAGCAGGCTCCAGGCTCTGAGCTGTCTTGCACAGAGCTCAATACGGGACTCGGACCCAGGAACCAAAAGATCATGGCCTGAACTGAAGTCCAACGTTTAACCAACTGAGCCACCCAGGTGCCCCTGTTGTTTAATTTAAAATATGATCAGAACAATGTATTGAGAAGAAATGATTTTGCCTACGCCCATGCACTATAGAGCAATACTATACATCCAGGCACTCATTCACTCAACCAGCAAACTTTTTATAATATTTATGGCTTCTGGAGCCAAACTGCTTATGACCTCCCACTGTGGCTTTACCAGTGTAACCGTGAACGTGTTACCCTTTGCCTTAGAGACTGAGTTTCCTTATCCTTACATGATAAAATGAGAGGCCCCTAGAACATGTAGGCTGTCGTGAGGATGAAGTTTGTGTGTTAGCCTCCTAAGGCTGCTGTAGAAAGTACTACAACTTAGGGAGCTTAAAACAACAGAGATTTGTCTCTCGTCTTTTAGAGGCTGGAAATCTGAAATCAAGAGATCGGTAAGGCTCTGCTGCCTCCAAAGCCTGTAGAGGAGAATCCTTTCTTACCTCTCTTAGCTTAAAGGGCCCATGACATTCCTTGGCTTATAGACGCATCACTCTAATCTTTGTCTCCATTTCTTCATGGCATTCTCCCCACGTGTCTGTGTTTTCACATCTTCCTTCTGTGGCTCTCTTCTTATAAGGACACTAGACATGTAGAATTGAGGGCCCACTTGACTCCAGTGGGACGTCATCTTCACTAATTATAGCTGCACCAACTCTATTTTCAAATAAATCCATGACCTGAAGTACTGGGAGTTAGAATTTAAGCATATCTTTTTGGGAGACCCAATCTAACTATAACAGTAATAGTCTGCTAATATATGTACCAGGTTATTAAGATAATTAGCATGGCAAGCAGTCATACCAGATCCAACTACCCTTGATATGCCTTAACCTTATGTCAAGGAGTAAAGATGTAGAAAGAGATAATATGCAGCCTCTGACATCAAGAAGTTCACACTATAATAGAGATGGTTTGACTTAATCTGCTTATTTTGCAAAGGAGAGGGGGGAAAACCATAAAACAAGTAGATTATTATCTTTCTGCATTCATTATTAGATATTATGAAAACTTAAATTGGTGGTTTTGAATTCCAACTACAAATATTCTGAGCTCCTTTCCTTTAGTTCTTTTTGGCAGAACTGGGGCTGGCCAGTTGTTTCCACAAATGGACCAGTGTCCTTGTCTCTGGGGTCCTTTACAATTCTAACATCCTATAATTTTAGTATAACTTACAGTGTGCCTATATCTATTTCCCAAATTTCATGTTCCAGACAAGGCATGTTTAACATTTTTGCCTGATCTTGTTTTGCTTGCTATTCCTATTCAAACTTCCTTAAACTGCATTTGAGCAGCTATATTCTGACTATATTTCCAATCCCAATAAAATTATAACTGTACTGGTGTTTGTTTCCTGGTGATTTCTTTGAAAAACAAATGCCCTTTGAAAATAATTGCTTTTCTCTTTTACTACATAACCTAGCAGAGCAATTATCAGTCTGGTTTTGTTTTTTTAAAAAAAAATAGGTGTAAAACTAGAAACCTTAAGTTTGATTTTTTTTCTGCATTTTTATGTCGTAAGATAGATGTTATCGAAAGAACTGTGATTTCTACTTATGTGAATAAGATAATATATTCTCTTAAAGATGTATTCTTGAATTTTATCTGTTAGCTCATCGGATACAATATTTCCATCTGAAATTCCTTAAGATGAAAACATAAATTTAAGCATCCAGCAAGATTGTTCTAAAGGCAAAATTGAAATGATGTGACTGAATTATTGCAGAAAGGGGGAGCTTCCATAATTCTCCAAATGGCAATTGAAAATTTATGTCATTTGGTTTTGCACCCAGGCGCTTACTTCTACCTTGTTCTCCCACCCTCTGCCCGCCCTTTTCATTTCTTTTTAAAACACACTAGAAAGGAGTAATGTGCTCAGAATGTCTTTCTTTTTCTAAGAGTCCATCAAATCTTTTGTATTATTCAAACAGCTCTGGAAACTCACCTTTTCCACAGAATTATCTTTAATTGAGTTAAATTCAATGAAGATTATTGACCACTTGCTACTTTCGAGGCAGCATGCTGGGCCACTGAAGACACAAAGATGGCATAGTCTGTCCTGGATGAAGGGGAAAAAGAGAGAGAGAGAGAGAGAGAGAGAGAAATTAATAACAGCTTTGCTGGCCTTCTCCTGCTGCTTGTGCTCACCACTGTCCAAGGTCCTAAACTCAGCATCCTTTAAGTGTTAGTCCCCTGAGATACCAACAAATTAATGACGTTCCACTATTGTTAACAGTAATATGCTCCTATATTTTTAAAGAAATGTATAACCAAGTGAAAAAAAAAAAAACACTTTTTAAGTCCCAGATAGGCAGATCACACAAAAAAATGTGGTGAGATTTCAGAGATTTGAGAAGAGGTATCCTTGGAGGCTCAGGTAATTTAAAAAGCAGAGCTTTGGAGTGCTAATCCTTGTCAGTGTGACATGAAAATTAGGGATCTGCTAAATCTTGGGGCAGAAGCATTTAGTAAGGGGCAGCAGAGTAGCAAAGGGGCAGTGTGTGACGTGACCATGGGAGCAACAGAGACCGCAGTTTGGCTCAGCCTAGAAGTTCACATACAGAAGACAAGATGGGCAAAATGACAGGTTCTAATCCCTTGTGGCCGAAAGCATCAATGAACTCTTGAACAGAGGAATGAATGGTGATCTGATGATTTCAGAATATTTATCATCTCTTTATATCAGAGTGAATACAATTACATCCATCTATTAAATATTCACTGGACACATTATACACACATTATTTAGAGTCACTGTGAATACTACACTTCCTTAAACTTACTTCTGAACAAAGAGGGCAAGGCAAGTGGAAATAAGTGGACTTGGCGGACTGACAGAGCTTGGTCAAAATCCTGGCTCCGTGGCTTCCTGGATGTGTGATATTTGTTAAAATTACATAATATTTCAAAATTCCCTTTCAATATTCTGCTAAATGGGGATAATAGTGCAACATCAGAGTGTTGTTGACAGATTCCATTAAGCACTATCAAGTCACCTAACAAATCGGATGGGACAGAGTTAATTATCAGTAAGTTATCTTCATTTATGTAACGTGGTCCAAGCAGGTACGTTGACGTGGCCGCTCAGAGACTGGACATTATGCAGGTGCAACCAAATGGTAGAAACATAATTGCTGTAAGAACTTCCTCAGGGAACCAAATATTTTAAGTGATTTGTGAAGGAAAGAGTTGAAATCAACCACGATTTCGCTTTTAGAATACAAACACTGTTAGGTTTTTCATTTAGATTTTTTTTTCGGAATAGCCACTAAGATACTTTTTAAATGCTGCAATGCAAGCTGAGGGGTCAATTTAACATTGAAGCATGCACTGTGAATTCCTGAGAGGGTGCCCGGGGGCAGGGGAGCTGTGTGTCTGTCTGCATCAGCAAAATAAGCTGCAGCTAGAGCCTAGGTAATGCTGAGAAGGCTGAGGGGGGCAGGGAACAAGAAGAAGAAAACGAATAAAGCAGAGGCCACAATTTGAAATGACACCTGTGTAAAATGTGTAGGAAAAGAGAGTCTTGGCAGAGAAATGAGGAAAACAAACAACATTCCGGGTGATAAGGGAAGTGACTTCATTCATAGTAATTTAGTTTGATGTTTGTTTTAATCAGGAATCTAGCTGTGTATCATTGAGATCCAGACAGAATCTACTCTGGGGGCCTGAAGAGCAGAAAAAACTGTGGAGTAGCGGGGGAGTTATAGCCTGGCAGAAAAGGGTCCATGACCAAAAATAAGAGTAACAGCAACTGGAAACAGTGTACGGTATATAAGCCACATTGCAGGGTGTAGATTTATGCATTCAGAGCATCTCCACTACACATCGTTAAGATCTCTGAATTTACTCACGCTACACTGCTTACACACAAGCACTGACATAGGTGGACAGATTGGGAGAAATTGTCGTAGGCAACCCATCAGTCTGTCAGTCAGCAATATTTATTGAGCAATTCCTGTGATCTAGGCACCTGACACAGTGCTTAACATACAGCAGTGCATGGGTTGAACTATATCTTTCCCCAAAATATGTTTAGGTCCTAACCCTGAGAACCTGTGAATGGGACCTTGTTTGGAAATGGAGTTTTGTAGCTATAATCAAGTCGAGATGAGGTCAAACTGGAGTGGGGTGAGACATAAATCCAATGACTGCTGTGCTTATAAGGAAAGAGAGATTTGGAGACAAACACACAGAGAGGGAAGGTGGTTGTGGAAACACAAGCAGAAACTGGCGTAGGGACGCTAGTCGCAAGGCTCACCAGCCACCAGCAGAAGTGGGAGGGACAAGGAAGGATTCTTCCTGGGAGCCGCAGAGGGAGCACGGCCTTGTTGACACCTTGATTTCAGAATTCTAATCTCCAGAACGCGGAAAGAATGAATCTCTGTTTTAAGCCACTCAGTTGGTGATGTTTTGTTACTGCAGCATGAGGAAACTGATATATTCTGTGATCTAGTAGAGCTTGTATTTTGTCTGTGGGGGGGAGTGGAAGATGATAATAATCATGTATAAGCAATAGAATTAATATCATATAATTAACAAAATGCAATTAATATGAGATTATATGAACATTAATGCATAGCTTATTTCTGGTATTGAATGTTTTGAATAAATAAAAAAGAGCAGCATCACAGAGGGGACTCAGACTGCTTTGATGAATAGTCCAGGCTTGGTATTTCTGACCAGTCAGGCATGCAACAACTAGAGGGAAGAGTTTCCAGAAGAAAGAACAAGTGCAAAGTCCCAGAGATGCTACAAAGGAAGAGGGAAAAGAGTGTGGAATTGTAATATAATAACAAATATATACCTGGTCTTTGTCCTCAGTCGCTGGCACAGAGCTCTTAAAACCCTTAGAATTTCCTCAGTGATGGGGTCAGAGGGGCATCTGTTATTATTCAAATTGGCTCCCTTTTGACCATACCTGCATTTATGTTAAAGAGGTGACTGTTTGAGGATGGCAGCTGGTTGCCAGAGGAACCAATTGTGTATGATAACAGGGTTGCAACTTTCAGCCCTGAGCTCCAGGGAGGGGATTCAGGAGCTAGAAGTTGAGTTCAATCAACAGTGGCCAATGAACTAAGCAGTTTTGCCTACATCACAAACCACCATAAAAACCCAAAGCAAAAGGGCTCAGAGAGCTTCCAGGTTGGTGGCCCTTCATGGTGCTGAGAGGGTTTTGTCCCCAGAGAGACCCCCCCTCCCCACATGCCTTGCCCTACACATCTTTTCCATTTGGCTGTTCCTGAGCTGTATCCTTTATAATAAGTCAGTAATGGTAAAATGTTTTCCTGAATTCAGTAAGACATTTTAGTAAATTATCCATCTTGAAGCAGGCATTGTGGGAACTCCTGATTAATACCCCATCAGTCAGAAGTCCAGGAGACCTGGACTTGCTCCTGGAATCTGAAATGGGGGTAGCCTTATTGTACTGAACCTTAACTTGTGAGGTCTGCACACACTCCAGGTAGTTTGTGTCAGATTGCTTGGCATAGAAAACACACATCTGGTGTCAGAAGTGTGAGTAGTAAAATAAATAAAGCTGTCTTTTTAATGCGCTTAGTGCATTTGTGAATCAAAAGGAAGGTTGGTCAGCTGGACTGTGAGAAGGGGTTGTGGATGGAGATGGGCTCAAAGAGGGCATTGGGGCCAGGCAACTGATCACAGGAAAGAGTTTGGAATCTGTATTGATTGCGATGGGATGGCACGGAAATGTTTTAAGAAGGGGAGATCAACACACCCGAAAATGATCTAGCTGCAACGTGGAAATGGATTTGGGGGAACAACGAGAAGAAGGGAGATCAGTACAGAGTCATTGCAACAGTGATTGGCCTCATGGCATCTCTGCTTTCAGGCTTGTTAGGACACCCAGTGGAAATGTCCATGGATGCTTAGCCAGAGTTTAAGCTTGGGAGAAAAGGAGGGGGACGAGATAAGATTTGAGACTCAGTAGTGTAGAGTTGGAATACAAAAGCCACAGGACTGGATGAGGTTGGAAAGAGCATGCTGCAGAGCAGAAGAAGGGTAGAGGCTGAGTTCAGGCTTCCCTATCATGACTGTTGGATGAGGTAGGGCCAAAAAATATGATGGAGAAAGAGCATCCAAGGAGATAAAGGGAGCACATCACAGTACTGGGAGGCAAACATTTCAAATAGGAGATGGTGGTAAGGAAAATGCCGCTCAAAACTGAGTATGATTTCTGACCGTGAAAAGAATGGTTTCAATGATGCAGGGTTGTGAATGCCTGACCAGAAGGCTTAGAGCAGAGAAAAGGAGATGAGGAAGGGGAGGAAGGCAAGTGCAGTCAACTGTTCCTCCACAGAAAAAAAGAACAGAAAGACCTGAATCCAGAGGCTTCATTTTAAAAATAAAATTTGGGAAGGCTTGAGATTGGGTAATAATCAATTGCAATTGAGAAATGTATTCTTGAGCCACTGATTTCAGAACCTGACATGGAAACTTCCCTGTTGACTATTCCCACACCTTGACTGTATAGGTATGAGCAATATTACACACATCTTCCCATTGGCTTATCCTTATTGATTAAGGAAAACCACTCAGGAATAGCCTAACATTTTAGAATGTCTTTACCTTTGTTTTCCCTAATTTGCTTGTAGGATCTATATAATCGTAGCCTTTGTATAACCTTAACAATAGTTATAAAGACACATTCCTTTATGCAATAAGTGTTTAGGTCAATAGCCTTGGTAAATGGCATCCTTTAAAAAGCCACCCTGGGGCACCTGGGTGGCTTTGTGGGTTAAGCGTCTGACTCTTGGATTCAGTTCAGGTCATGATCTCACAGTTCATGAGTTTGAGCCATGCATGGGGCTCCGTGCTGACAGTGTAGCGTCTGCTTGGGATTCTCTCTCTCTCTCTCTCTGTCTCTCTCTCTCTCTCTGTCTCTCTGTCTCTCTCTCTCTCTCCTCTCTCTCTGTCAGTCTCTCTCAAAAATAAATAAACTTTAAAAATTGTTTTTAAATGCCAATAGTTTGTAAAAAAGGTTCTCATGAACACAAAAGTATTTGAATTAAGGACAGAGTTTGCTTTGGTGCTTCTGGCACCTCCACTAAATCCTCTGGTTGTCAGGACCCTGTTTGGCTCTTGGGCTGCTTAGAGCTTATGCCGGGGGAGGATCATGAAATGTCACAGTGAGAGAGACGATTTTCATGACTTATATAGGCCTTTATTAAATGCCCATAGTTTTGGTAGTGTATTGTTTGTTCCCAAGTTTCTCTTGGTGTAAATCATCGCAGGCTAGATTGTTTACATAAACTCCAGGATCCATGAACACTGAAAAAATCCCAACACTGTCACAGGAGCATCTTTTGAAGAAGGCATTCTTCATTACAGAATAACAATAGCTGCTGAAAACTCCAAACATTTATTGAGCTGTCGAGTCCCTATTCCAAATGTTCTATATTTAATATTTTATTTAGTAGTGTTAACGGCCTTGTAAGATTAGTGTTATTACGATCACAGTTTTACAAGTGAGAGAAAAGGAAGAACAGAGGGTTTAAGTAATTTGCCTGCAATTGTCAATTTTATGTGTCAACCTGGCTGAGTCATGGTGCCCAGATGTGTGGTCCAACATTATCCCATATGTTTCTGGGACAGTGTTTTTGAACGTGATTAACATCTAAATTGGTGAACTTTGAATAAAGCTGACTGCCCTGAATAATGCATATGGGCCTTATCATCCAATGGGTAGAACAAAAGACTGACCTCTCTCCTAAGCAAGGAGGAATTCTGCCAGCAAATGGCCTTGCGATTTGAACAGCAACATTGGCTCCTTCCTGGGTGTTTAGTCTGTTGGCCCACTGCAGGTGGGAGACCCCTATAATTGCTGGATCTTCTCCCTTTATACACCACGCACACACACACACACACACACACACACACACACACTGTTTCTCTGGCTAATACATTGCCAAGGTCACATAGCTAGGCCACAACAGAAATGGGATTTTAGCCAGAAAAACTGATAAAAATGCATGGACACACTTCCTTCTGTGATCAATACCCCAATTTTCTTTTGAGAATCTACCCTTCTACCCTTCCTCTTGTATGTGACTTTAGAAGATCCTGCTAAGATCTAGATCTGAGATCCTCCAGCTAAGAGTTAAACTAGGATACAAATTAAGGAAAGAAAGCCTTCCTCCTGGAATAAATGAGGATTTAAAGGAGTTAAAAGTGATCTCTTCTGACTATAACAGCCTGAAAAGTTCACTGGTTTCTCCTCTTCAAATCCCTTCAGCATCGCCGCTTTCTGCTCTCCCTCAAGTTTTCCTTGAATTATGTAAACTTCTCTGTATTTTGCTAATAAATTTCCTCTTTTACTTAAGTTTTTTCAGAATCTTTATTCTATTCTTTTGTCTTTGACTTGTGTTGGTGTAAACAGACAGCCATAAATGACAGAGATATGTATTAAGAATATTCTATGGGGCGCCTGGGAGGCTCAGTTGGTTAAGTGTCTGACTTTGGCTCAGGTTATGATCTCAAGGTTTGTGAGTTTGAACCCCACTGGCAGCTCAGAGCCTGGAGCCTGCTTCATATTCTGTGTCTCCCTCTCTCTCCCTGTCCCTCCCCTGCTCATGCTCTGTCTTTCTCTCTCTCTCTCAAAAATAAATAGACATTAAAAATTTTTAAAAGAATACTCTACATAACAGAAGAATCCAAACAGAAAACAATTGAAGCTACATAAATTACATCATGGATATATAATACATTTAACCAATTCTCTAGCACTGGTCATTCATGTTTTCTCTACTTTTGCCATTCTTGTACACACATACTCTCTCCAGGTAACACCAGTTTGAGCATGCAGATGAAGAATGAGGAGGATTAAATTTGCATTTTCTCTGCCATTAATCTGTTTATGCAGAGTCACCTGCTCACAGAAATCAACTTCCTTTCTCATCCCGGGTGAATATAAGTATTCACTCATGTGCTTTCTCTGTAGCTAGTCCCTCTTGTGACACACAGTGTTTTCAGCATCTCTGTGCTCTAGCTCTGACTTGTGAGGGTCCTCCCCTCAGAAGTGGTCCTACCCAGTGAGACAGCCCTCCATCCCTACTGCAGATGGTGGCCATGCTCATGACACCCTTGTGCATTGCAAGGGCACCAATGGCTTACATTCTCAAAGCCATCAGATGGTACTCAAGTTGTCAGAGTGACACTGGCACCATGCTGGAGTGAAGACACTACACAGCTGTTGAAATGAAGATGCCCTACTTGAAATGCTTGGGTCCAAAGTTTCCTAAAATTAACTATGGACAGGATTCTTTTGGTTTTTGCCTATGACTCAGTTACTTTCAAGCAGAGGTAGGGGTAGAGGGAGGGTGGACTATACATGGAGGACAGGGCATTTCAGAATTGGGGTGTTTGGGAGAAGAGGTGTGTGCACTTTGAAAATCGTATTCAATATTACAGTATGATTTTATATTTGGGAATTAACATGAATTACCTATTATTTTCTTAAAATGAACCATGGGCTGTAAAGCTGGAAAAAAGTTTCCTCAATTATTAGCTACAAAGAAAAAGTAGTGATTCCCAGCTGGAGGCATAATTTTAATAGGACAGCTGACTGGAATCTCCCCTAAGAGCATGAGCTGTTTGGTTTATTAAAAGCATTGTGTTCTTCCAACCCTGTAACCAGCAAACTAAACCCTAGCCAACAGAAGTGATAAGCCTACAGACACCATGTCATTCCCCTCAATCCAATCCCTATTTTTTCCTCAAAGTAAAAGGTCTGTATACATATCAATACATTTAAATAGATGCTGAAAGCAAATCAGATCCAAATAACTAAACCTGGAGAATAAAAGAATATAAACTTTTGACATTAATGAAAGAAATTGAAGAAGACACAAATAAATGGAAAGATACTCCATGCTCATGAATTGGAAGACTCACTGTTGTTAAAATGTCAATTTAAAATGTCCAAAGCAATTTACAGATTCAATGCAATCCTTATCAAAACTCCAATGCTATTTTTCAAGGAAATAGAACAAATAACCCTAAAATTTGTATAGAACCACAAAACAACCTGAATAGCCAACCCAATCTGGAGAAAAATGAATAAAGCTTCAGGTATGACTCACTTAGTCAAGCTATATTACAAAGCTATAGTAATTAAAACACTATGGTATTGACATAAAAAATCTATATAGATCAATAGATCAGAATGGATGCCACAGAAATAGAATAGAGAGCCCACACATATATGGTCAATTACTTTATGACAAAGGAGCCAAAAAGATACAATGGGGAAAGGGTGGTCTCTTCAATGACTGCTGTTGGAAAAACTGACCAGTCACATGCAAATAAATGAAACTGGACCACTGTCTTATACCATACACAAAAATTAACTGAAAATGAATTGAAGACTTGAATGTTTGACCTGAAACCATAAAACTCCCAGAAGAAAACACAAAAGGTAGGATCCTTGGCATAGTTCATAGTGATTATTTTTTTAATCTAACACCAAAAGCAAAAGCAACAAAAGCAAAAATAAATAAGTGGGCCTGTATCATACTACAAAAACTCTACACAGCAAAGGAAACCATTAACAAAATGAAATGGCAGCCAACTGAATAGGGAAAAATATTTGCAAATCATATCTCAGATAAGGGACTAGTATCCAAGCTATATAAAGAACTCATACAACTCAGTAGCAAAAACAAAACAAAATTTAAAAAAATAACTGAAAAACAGGAAAAAGATCTAAATAGACACTTTTCCAAAGAAGACATTCAGATGGACAACTGGTACACGAGAAAAAGCTCAACATCACGAATCATCAGAGAAATGCAAATCAAAACCACAATGATATATTCATCTCATATCTGTCATAATGGCTATTATCAAAAATACCAGATATAACAAATGTTGGCAAGAATATGGAGAAAAGGGAACACCTGTGCACTGGTGGTGGGAATGCAAATTGGCATAGCCACTCTGGAAAACAGTATGGAGGTTTCTCAAAATATTAAACATAGAACTACTGGCAATGATCCAGTAATTCTAATTGTGAATATTTATCTGAACAAAATCAAAACCCTAACTCAAAAAGAGATATGAGCCCCTATGTTCATTACAGCATTACTTATAATAGCCAAGACATGAAAACAACCTAAAAGTCCATTGATGGATGAATGGATAAAAAAAATTATGGTACATATATACACACATAAATAAAATTTGGAATGTTATTTGGCCATGAAAAAGAACGAAATCTTCCCATTTGCAACAGCATGAGTGGACCTCGAGGGTGTTATGACAAGTGAAATAAGTCAGACAGAGACAGACAAACACCGTTGATCTCTCTAATAGGTGGAATCCTCACCTCCCAAAAAAGCTCATGGATACAGAGAAAGACTGGTGGTTGCCAGAGGCAGGTGGTAGGCAGCATAGGTTTATTTATAATTAAAAAAATGTTGAACAAAAAGGTTGCTTTCATAATCAGGTAACGACTGAATGCTGCAAAAACAAAATAAAACCCTAACTTTTAAATTTGGTTTTACTGTATTCCAAAAGTACTTCCAAATAATTTAAATGACCAAAAGATAGAAAACATTTACAAACCAACAACAAAACTCCCACTGACTCAGAAAGCTAGCCACTTTTAATAGCCCTTTATATATTTTTGCAGTTTCCTTCTATAAATGCAATAATTTTACCTTTTCTCTCCTTTTTTAATTCAAAAGAGAACACACTGCACAGGTATCTGCATCTTGCGTCATTCAGTGAATAATCTTATCTTGAAGATCTTTCTGTATCAGTACACATTCTTTTTGTGGGTGTATAGTATTCCACTTACTGGAAATAATGTATTTATTGAGTCATACCTTACATTATAATTTTTTGGTCATCTTTTATGGTTCCAAATCTGAACCAGTATGGAAGTATGTCTGTCAGATAAATTGCCATTGAACCGATGAGTACTGGGCCACCATGTATATTCATATGTAATTTTGATACAATTGTCCCTCTGTGAAGGTTGTATCACTATATGCCAATCAAAGTTACATAAGAGGACTTCTTCCCCCACAGCTTTTCCAAGTTTTGTTGTCAAGTTTTTCTATTTGCTCACCTCCTAGGTTAAAAAAAATATCTCATTTTGATAGTAATTTGTATCTCTCATTATGAGTGACTTTGAGCCTTTTTTCATATTTTAAATACTATTTCCATTTCCCTTTCTGTCATCTGTCTGTTTAGACAGTGATCATTTTTGTATTATATACTTTAACTTTTTTCTTTTTGACTCTTAAGAGTTCTTTACATATTAAGAATATTAGTTCTTTGTGATATGAACTGCAAATAGTATTTTCCAGTTTGTTCATTACCTTTTGACCAGGCTTACAGTGTTTTTGTAATGCAAAGGTTTTGTTTGCTTCTTTGTGTGTTTGCTTTTACTGTTATTGATTTTTGAGGATCATTGTTTCTCTCCACATATTCTTAAATTTCATGATGAACATTAGTACGTTGCTATTTCCATTGATTTTATTGGCATTTAGAGAGGTCTTCCTACCCGAGAATGAACATCCATAAGTTCCAAGGAATTTGTTTGTATTATGTGTTTAAAGTTTTCATTTCCTGTTTTCGCTGTTGTCTTTCTGAGACCCCTATAATTCAAAAAGAACATTTACTGAGGTGTACAGAGGAGATGACCAACCAGGCAGTGGGAGGGGGCTTCCAGGGAACCAATGGCTCTTTAGACCAACATGGAAACAATCCCCTTGATCATACTCTGTCTTCAACTATGTGCTATGGGATATGACACCTCTGATTTCAGAGGCTATTTGGCATTCTGTACGGTAAATCGACTTGCTTCCCATCAGTGTCTCCCTCTGTAGACATTTAGATTTGCCTTCCTACATCTTCCGTGGTCATTTACTGTTTCTTCATCAATTCTCTGTCCTCACATGCTGAGAATTGGGGTTATAGACCTCTCCAACGTTCATAGAACATTGAATCTTTGTTTCAGCTTCTTATCTGTTTATGATTCCTGGGTTTTAGGAGAAGAAGGAAGAAACAAGGAATCTTATTCCTCTCTTTAGGGACCTTTTGGCTAATAGAAGCAGTGCTTAAACCAATATTCATTCATCAAACAAAAATAAACGATACATTTGTTTTCTGCATGTCTTTTTAAAGATACTCTCCACTTCCTGAGAAAATTATATCAACTCTGGAAGAATTCCCTTTTGTAAGAAAACGGTTTTAATCTCAGCTATTAATATCCTGAGCTCCTAAGAAAGCTTGTATTAAAGATGGTAGCACATTTTAGTCAGAAGCTAATTACCTTCCAGAAAAGTTGTCTCAATAATGTTATATTCTTTTACAACTGGACATGGAAAAATGACCAGTGCTATTCCAACCAGGGATAGTATAATTGAGTCACAATAACATTGAAATGGGAAATTAAATTGCATGTGCATTATAGAAATGTGCTTCCTGTTGCCACTGATGGAGATAAGAAAAAAGATTTTTTTTTTCTTAGAGTTTAGAAATCTTAATCATGATTTTCTTCATGGACCCAAGTAGTTTGTTCCCAGGGAAATTATGTCTGCCTTGTAGTAAGTCTCACACAAAGTAACTTATATGAATATCTAATATGCTTCATTGGACAGGATATAAAAATTAAAACTAAGCTCCATAAACCACAAAATTAGCAGCAATAATCACTAATATGTGGCCTCATTGTTGCTTCTTATACAAACTGCCTTCAGTTGTAAAATTAATACTGCACATCTAAACTTGGCTTTTTTCCAGGTTTACTTCTCAGTTCCATTAATAAAGAGGATTCTATCATTCCTGTTTGGAATTTTTTTGAAGATGACCACAGAGAAACTTCTGAGGTTGGACATTTGACATCAATTCCCAAACACCACGAATAAGTCATTTGCTTTGCTTAAGGGTGCATACACTGAGATTTAATTATTCATTGGCACAAAGCATAAAAATAAGTAGTCCATTAAGAGGTTTGATTCAGGTAAATTCAGAACCTAACACATACATTAACCAATTCACCCTTCTCTAATAGATTTTACATTACCTAACAACCTGTAAGGTTTATTTGCCCATTAACATTGATGGGCTATACATGCATAATTCCCCTTAGCATTTATGGGAGTTGCCCAGGATAATCCCCCTCACTGGCAATGAGAGCGATAGACTTTAAAACATGCCAAACTCTAAAAATTTACATCAGCATTTAGTCTGCAATACTCATCCCAGTTCATCAGCTTCTCCTGTTTTCAGTCAAGAGATCTTGTGACTGAAGTGCATCAGTAGGATAAATAAAGGTAGGAGAGGTTGGAAAATGTACAAGAATGGAGTTCCAAAGCAACATTTCCCAGTTTAAAGAAAGTAAGGCTTGAAGCAGAGCAGCAAGTTGTTCTCACTACTTGAGCTCTACCTCCACTTTTCGGAGAAGCCTCAAAGGTCAGAACTAAGGAAGGACGCTTTCTGCAGGAGTTTTAAGAGTGCTTGATAACTTCTAACTGCACCTGTGTTCAGGCCCTGAATTGGTCTATTTAGGGGCTGGAATGGAATCAGAATGGAAAACCAGGGAGGGGAGCTGAGTACGGTCATCAAAACTACCAAGACTTTTAAGAAGAATGAATGATAGTGTTCTGACCTAATGACCTAGATCACGTGGGATCAGGTACTTTCTCCCTGTTTTTCCCCAGTAGGGAGACAACAGGTCAGTACCATGAGCTAACTGGAGTCCAATGGAAAGTTTGAATCCTAACTTGTAATTTTTAGTCATCTTTTTCTGGAGGTCCTTATAACAGTGGCAATAATCGTATTTTAGGTATTGAATTTGATTTGATTTTGGACAGGATAAGTTTCTCTTGCTCTAACAATGACAGAGTTTCCTGAGTGCAAGGCAGACAGGATGATAATAAGAAAAGTAGAAACTTTACTAGAAACTATCTGATAAGAATACAGACAGGCGGCAGCATCCAGTAATTGTCCTAGTGGTCAAGACCTTATCAAAACTTGTAACAGTAAGCAAAGGAAGGTTTAAAAATAACACTTATGGTCAGAGCAAGGGCTGTCAGTTCTGTTAGAAGAAAGGGCAGCTAAATCTGGAAAGACATCTCTATCTGGAAAGGACAGTGCTTGGGGGAAGATGAGAGAGAGGGGGAACTTCAGTTCTCTTTAGAACATTGTCAGCCCACACTGAAAATAACACTAATTATGTTATAGGATTACAGCCCTTGTACATGGATGTAACATCATCCAGGATTTTTACTCACATTGTTCAAACAGTGTACCTGCAATAATGCTCAATGGTCAAACAAACTTGAAAAGGTTACCCCGGCTTCTAAACCAACCAGACATTTGGAAATCTAATTATCTAATTGACATGATGACAGCCTTTTCAAACTTCAGCAACAAGATCGTACTTCTAGAGATTCGAATGCACAATCCATATATAGAAATATATGAGTAAACACATATCTATCTGTGTATGTATCTATCCGAAATGTATGTATCCATATAGCTCCTCTTCTTCTAGCCTCAGGAAAATAGAGATAACTAATAACTTCCCCACATAAAATAACATTTTAGGCAGTTCTTAATACATCTATAAAATTTTTTTTTTCAGGACAAATCTAATCTCTTTTTTCTTTCAAATTTGCAAGGGGCACCTGGCGAAGTCAGTTAGGCATCCGACTTCTGGTCTTGGCTCAGGTCATGATCTAGCAGTTAGTGAGTTCAAGCCCCACATTGGTGCAGAGGCTGCTTGGGATTCTGTCTCTCCCTCTCTCTGCCCCTCCACTCTAAATAAACAAGTGCTCTCTAAATAAACAAATAAGTAAATAAATAAATAAACTTTAAAAAAATTGCTGTTATGTTTTATTCTGTTAAGTATCTTCCTAGTTTTCTGTATTCATATATTCTTTCAAATCTTCCTAAGGACTGTCTGTGCCACTAGGTAGTAATTTTAAAATAATAAATATAGTTATTATTTTTAATATGAAACACAATAATAAATAATAATTCTTTTAAAAATTAAATGATAGAACATCATGAAATTTAAAATAATCTGACTGCCTCATGAGAATAATTTGAAAACACATAAATTAAAATAAATCCCTAGTAAACAGTTTCTTTCAAAAGGACAAGTTGTTAATCAATCATTCAGAATTTGAATTCCATGTTAGGGGTAAATGGGGACATTTTATTCTTATATATGAATGCATATTATATTAATGATATATTAACATTATATATTTACATATCACAGTATTTTCCTTTAAGTTTTCAAGTATTTTACTGTCTTCAATCTTTAGAACAGCCCCATTACACAGGTAAAAAAAAAAAGAATTACATCTCTCATCTGACCCATGAGGAAGCAGGGGTTGGAGAGGTTAAATAATTTGCTAATGCGTCCCAAGTGAATCTTTGAAAAGAATGGCTATAATAATTAATGTCTCATGAGTTTCTGCTTTCTAAATGTGACTGTCATTCTCTCATTTAAAAAAAAAATCCTATGTTCCAAAATCAGTATATTTATGCAGAGTACATTGAATTCTCTTGGGAAGATCATTTATATTCATCTAACATTTTTTCCTGCATATATTACTTACTTGATTTATATTTGTGAGGAAGGCATTATTTCCATTTTATAGTTAAAGAAACTGAGGTCCAGGGAAGTTTAATGTTTTGCTAAGATTCTGTGGGTAGAGTGTGTTGCATACCATGTTGACTGATTTTTTTTTTAGATTAAAAAAAAAACCCAAAGGGCTCTATCTAGGTGTAGATAAATAATTATCAGAATTAAGCTATTGTTACTGAAGTTCATGATCTAGATCCTTCACATCTTCCTGTTTATTTCGTTTCCTTTTTTCCTTAAACTTGTTACCTCATGACCCGATAGTGGCCACTGCAGGTCTGAACACCACAACCACATCTGAAGACAGGAAATGGAGAACGGGATGGGGAAGGAGGTTGGCCAGAGAGTCAAAGATCAGAGCTTTCTCCTTTTGGTCAGGTAGAAAATAAATATTTTCTGGAAACTTCCCTAAAACATTCATTTACATTTCTTTACCAGAAACTGTCCTAAGACCCCCTCCTGATTCAGGGAGATGCCCCAATTTCATACAGGCACATGGGCAAGACAGAATGGGACTGGGAATGGTATCTGGGTTTGGCATTCATTTCTTTTTCTTATTCTTGCCTCATCTCTTATATTTGACCTGAGTGGTTTCCTCCCAGGACTCCTTATTGAAAATTTCATCTCTCTACAGTGTCTCAGAATTCATTTGCTAAATTTCTTCCCTATTTGACAGACTCCAGAATGCCTTGTCAGCGGGCCTCTACCTGACCCATCAGGGGCAGTCAGCTCCCAGGTTCTCCTCACAGACAACCCACAGAAGGCTTAGAGGCGCTCATCAAAATTAAATTCCTGGAGTATGCAATTCGGGCTACTAATGGAGATTTCTAGTGGGATTGTGAAAAGGAGGCCTTTGAACTCCAAAAGGAATTCAGATATAGCCATTGTCCACTCTGACTGACCATAGACCTGAGGCGCTGCAGCAAACAGTCATGCCAAGGAGCAAGGCTTGTTTTGCCAAAGTCAGTGGAGGGCCTGATGCTCCAAAATAGAAAATAATAACATCTTCCCATTTGGAGACACCTTTTTCCCCAATTGACACTTATTCTGAAAGTTATTTCCTTCTAGTCATAGAGTAGACTATAAATGTCTCCGTACCACACTGCAGATCAGTGACCCATGTAAGAAAGAAAAAGAGAGAGGCAAGGAGGTAGGCAGAAAGAAAGATTAGTGAGAGCTATAGCAGACTGTGTAAAAAAGGACATTTATACATTTCCACAGTAATAAACAGTGGATATTTGCCAAAGCCCTTAGAAGTCAATAGACCTCTTCAGTGTCATATTTCAATTAACATTTATTTAATGCCTTCTATCAGCCAGATACTGATTCACAGCTGAATTATATGTAATCCCGGGGCTCAAAAAACTCAATCTGGTAGGGAAGATATATAAACACATAAAAAACACACTTATTCAATCCTCACAATGATCTTACACTCTGAAAACTGACATATGAACTGAGAGGAAGCTGAGAATATGGAACCTTTGGTTGCACATCCCTTGGCAGTAAAAAAATCTTGCCTTCCTGAGTCTTACTAACACCCGCATCCTCTTCCTTAAAGACAATATTACAGCCCCTCTCAGATCTATTGTCTTCCAGTGGATGAACCCTCTTCTCAGGACTCACTCCAACCACCCCATTTTCCCACAGGCCCACAGCTAGGTTCAGACATCCATATGCTTCCGGGTGAGAAGTTCAAAAAGTAACATGGGCAGATACAGTTTACGCACCAAGAAAATTCCTCACTTTTGTTAACTACTGTCTTTTATTTATTTCATTGATTATGATTGACATAAACCCAGGAAATGTGTATGGGAATGGATTCTAAGGGAATTAGACCTAGGAGGGCAGAATATTTATTCATCAAATTTATTGATATGTGAGCACTTGCTAGAGACTCTGGATTTAATGTATTGGCCTGTGTGGCTGGTTGTAAAACTTTTTTGGTTGGTTGACCAAAGCTTGGACTGAACAGTGGGTTAAATTTAGTGAGCTTGAGATGCCAGATCTCCTTGGTATAATATAGGTAGAGGAGGAAACCCAAAGCTTTAGGGAGATAAATATAAGAGTGGATAGATCATGCCAAATCATCCCTACACACACACACACACACACACACACACACACACACACAATTCTTAAAGGGCCCAAAGAACATTCCCTTTTTTAATGAATTACGAAATATATTAATGAGGAAACATAAACATCTCCGTAAAGCTCCATGCGTCTACCCTCTGAAGGCCAGGCATGATGGTTGGGGGTAGACTCAGAGTACTTTTACTGGTGAGATCAAGTCCCCGGGTAGCAGAGAGCAAATGGCAGTGCGTAGGCAAACACAAGATGGTACAGCAGGGACAAAATCATGTTCATAATATTTTAACTTTGATGGACTATCTAACTGACTGGATAGTCCTAGAAATGAGGTGGATGAGGAACCTACTATGTGGATCTATAAAACAGGTCTGGTAACCATAAACCAGATTAATAGTTACCAAATAATAATCTGAACTAGGGCATAGGGAAAACAATAAGAAGGAAGGCCACACATCATATTGAAAAGATAACTGAATTTCAGGTCAATTCAGGTCAATTCAGAGACCTAAGTTTTCATCTCAACTCTGCTAGGTATTACCTTGGACAAGCCACTTAGCTTCGCATGCCTTAGACACTTGACTTGTAAACTGAAAAACCCGAGTTGAACTTGATGCAACCCAGCTCTGAATATTCTGCACTGTTTGTGTCCATGAGAAATGAAATGCTTCTCATTCTTGTGCTTTGTACCCACACACTCAGTTGCCCCTTCTTAGAAGGCCCCTCATGACTTAATGTTTTCTTTGTATCACTCTCTAGAAATTCTCTGTTCCCCACCCACTCTATCCTGTTTTATACAGACCTATCCAATAGTACACCACTTTTGGAGTCTTAATCTCAGGTAGGGTATATATTGTGGCTTTTTGTAAATCTTGTCATGGCCTTCAAAATCCCATTATTGGGTGACTTTTCCTGCAGACAATGTTGCTTTGGGAATAACCCAGGTTCACCACGTCTGACTCCAGGCCCCTGTCCTTCTCAGTTCCCCTTGAAACTGCAGTGACCTGCATTTGCTCTGACTAGAATTTCCATTTGGCATCTAAATCTGCTTCCCACACCATAACAGTATGTTCTACTAGTGTTACACAGGTTGGTATTAGAATAATTTACAATTTTGCCCTGCTTTCAAATGATGTATGGAGGATTTCCTGAATGAACAGTGACTGTAATTGCTGCGGATATTGAGCTTTATCAGCCAATTACTGAGCACAGATGATTGCTTTCAAGTATTCCTCACAGCATACTTGAAATAAAAAGCAACTGGCCCAGTTATGTCAGTGAATTTCACTGCTTCCACCCATGGGCTTGAGGGGGAGAGAAGGCAAAAAGCCTTTGCACCAGAGAAGATAAATTCAGCACGAACAGCCTTTGCTTTCCAATTCCTATTCCCCATGACCAGTATTTTCACAGAACCTCCAGGGCTGGCGTTTTCTGCTCTTTTATAATCCATTTCTTTAATGGCAATGTCAGGCAAAGGTCTTAGTAAGGAGGCCTTTAGCTTATACTCTTTAAAAGGGCAAAAACAACAATATAGTTTTTCAGAGGAGAAAGGAAATAATTTCCACATGTTTATCTGTTGTGAATCCTCAGTTTTGTTTCCTTTCCTTGATTTTTATGGTGAGAATAATTCGGAAGCGTCCCTCCCCCTGTTTACTATTGGTGTTTGATAGTTGAATTATTCTTCCTGTTCGACATAGAGTTTTTCCATGTACTGGTGATGTAGCTCAATCATTTATCTATAGCCTGGTTGTACGTACTGTAAGCAAAGTGGCTGAAATCGGTAGATCTTGCATTTTACGACTGCCTAACCTTGCGTCATGCTCAGTCAGTTTATCATCTCATCTTAGAACTTCCTGCAAAATAGGAAACTGGAGGATGTGATAAAAGGGAGAGATGAATAAATGAGTATGTGTTTAACAAAGAGTTAATCGTAAGGATGGATATTATAAGCAAAACTGCCTTGGGGGAGGTGGGGGGGGGGGGGGGGGCATGAGCTGGTCAGATATCCAGAAAGCTAATCGATATGGAGAGCTACCATTCACAGGTAGTATAATGGGATGGGGAAAATGTATTTGCCAGGAAGTCTCTAAGGAACATGACCCTGTTGTTAACAGGCACTTGGGGTGAAGGTGGCATCCTAGAGATGCATGCTCAAGTTATAACAATTGAGAGTTAGTAAAGAAGGTATGTGGAGTTAGCCGCAGCTCTGCCTCTCCTGGCCAAGTGCAAGATGGTGGGCCAGGAGCAAGCTCCTTATGAAATAAAGTTCTGTTAGCAACAGACCCCTTTTCTGGATCCTCCCCACCCCCCACAACTCTTTATAAATGACATGTTGAGAAGTACTTAAAGAAGGAATATAAGTCTGAAGAGAACCAATTATTGTCCCACCAGCAGCTTGCCTGGTCTTCCTTTAGTGTACAAGACACTTGTAACCTTAGGTTAGCTTCTGCTGATTAAAGACAAATCTGTGTTTTCTACATCTACAAAAGTCTACAAGGGCCAATAGGAACAATTGTTTAATTAAAAAAATATGCAGAGGGGCGCCTGGGTGGCTTAGTCGGTTAAGCGTCCGACTTTTGCTTAGGTCATGATCTCGCGGTTCGTGGGTTCGAGCCCCGCGTCGGGCTCTGTGCTGACTGCCAGCTCAGAGCCAGGAGCCTGTTTCAGTCTGTGACTCCCTCTCTCTCTGACCCTCCCCTGCTCATGCTGTCTCTCTCTCTCTCCTAGAAATCAATAAAAACATTTAAAAAAAAATATGTAGAGGAAAGGTAAGAAATACATCTCTGGTATGGAAGCCTTTTAACACTTCCTGTGTGTGTATACAATAACACACTGGCCCATTCCTGTAATGAACAGATCTCCCTTAATCCCTTTGAAGTTAAGCCTCTTAAAAGATCTGTGCACACTAGTTCTTTCTATATCCTCTCCTATTTATGCCTCAGCCAACCCATCTAAGTGGCTTCCATCGCATTAATCTTTTGAAACTCTTCTGGAGACAGTGACCAATTGTCCTGAAATTGCCAAATGCAAAGGACATTTTCCTGATAATGGTGTGCCCCCCCCCCCACTTAGTAATTGTTTAAGGTCTACTGGATTATGAAAAACTACTCAGATATTCATAAATGCAAGTAATGTGAATAGATTTATTCAAGAGTCAATTGATGCCAGTTTTAGAATCAAATAAACTTTGCCCTGAATTAGACAACGAGATCCATCTTCTTTGCATCCAGACATGGTCTTCACCTCCACTTGAGGCTGCCAATATCAGCACACAGCTTCTACTTTGAGTGTGACAGTGAAAGCCACTCCTCCTGCCACCAAGAAAAGAATCAGTTTCAAATCTGGCATTATAAATTCAAATGGCCTTTACATCCCTTATGTAGCATTTCCTTTAAGTGTACAGCATTTTATAGGATTGCACACTATATTTCCTGGGCTAGCAACATGCATGATACATATATATGTTCCTTAATGATACTGAGATTCCATCCCAGCCAGTTTCCATCATAGCCTTATTTTCTTAGGATAACAGCTCAGTACATTTCACCTTCTACACAATATATTCTCTGTCCGCCTCTGCAGCGCCATTTGTATGACCACCATTTTCTTTTTATCTCTGCTTCTTCGTTCCTATGAACCACTTCACATTTACCACTGTCCACCTCTCCCAGCAGCCAAGCCACACCTGGCTGAGCTGATGCCACAGCCCCAAATCTGCCTCCCAGTTTCCTCCCCATGCGACTTAGCAATTCTTCTGCAAATTAGTTCCTTTCTCTTAAAATGTTCTTCACAAATCTCTTCCATATTTCCATCCCTCCCCTGTGTCCGTTGTCTTTCAACCTCCATGACCTCTTTTTCCTTGACCCTTTCATGTAGGCCTGATGTTGCACAGAGGACTGCCACACTCTGGCCCCAACATTTGGTTTTAGCTATAGAATCAAAATTAACATTTTTATTATTGCAAAGGCAGTAAATATTCATTATGAAAAATAGAAAATTTAGAAAAATACAAAGCAGAAGTCAAAACATAGTTCTATTACCCATATGTGATGTCTATAAATATACAGATATTGCATGGAGTGAGATATATGGATATTATATATAATTATATACTTTCTTTTTTTTAAACAGAGTATCACCTATACTCTGATGTGGCATTTATCATATGCTCACTGAATATTCATGGGTTCTCCTATAGATGTTCCCAAACCTCTTACGATTATGTGAGACCATATGATTATTCCTATGATGCATGTCACTTCTAGAATGAAGCATAAGATGTGGCCCGTGAGCCTCTGGCCTCCTCATTTGTGGACGGTGGAACTTCCACCAGCCTGTATCTTTGCACAACTCTGTGAAATGCAGATGTTCCATGTCACCACTTACACCATGGACCTAAATCGTGTAGAGGAGACTGGAGTGCAGTGAGATATTTGGTTGGAGTGTAGGCTTTGGAGGCATGTCATAATATAGATGGTGTCCTGAGCCACAAAACTGGATCGAGTTAGGGATGATAACTAGATAGTGGAAAGAGGCAGTAGGGCATATCAACATTTGGAGATAGAAGCCAGAAAAAAAAAAAAAAAAAAGAATGCAGAGCCTTCTTGGGATTCTCTCTCTCCATCTCCCTCTGCCCATCCCCCACTTGTGCACACATGCTCCCGCTCTCTCTCTCTCTCTAAAAATAAATACACTTAAAATAAAATGAAAGCCAAGAAAATTCACTGGACTTAGCAACGTGGACGTCATGTTCCCTGGTGTTGTGGATTGGTGCAGCTAAAACCTGAGTGGAGTGTGATCAAGCTATGCCCACTCCCCTCGTAACCAGAAAGGTGTACTTCATTTCTGTCACAGTGCTGTTAATCTCCAGCATTTGTTTTTGCTTCTTTCTCAAGATTCTTATCTCTTTCTTTCCTTTACCCATCCATTCTTAGACACCGTCTTCTTTACCCATTAGAGCCCTTGGCATATTAATCAGCCATTTTGAATTCCTGATCTGATAATCCCATCCATACCATGTCTGGTTCTGATGTTTGCTTTATTTCTTCTCATTTTGTTATTTGCCTTTGTAGCCTTGCAATCTTTTTCTGGGTAACCGGAGAACATGTGCTGGGTAAAGGGAACTGCTTTAAATAGTCCTTTACTCATGTGGTAGTGAGGTGTGGGGAAGGGTAAGAGTTCTCTGGTCGTTTGAAAGGTTTCAGTCTTCTAGGGAGCCTGTGCCTCGGGACTGTGAACTACACAGTGTTTTTCCCTTAGGCAGGACAGGCTGGTGAGAGTGAGCCAGAGCTGGGTATTTCCCTTCCCCAGATCAGTCAGGCTTTGCTAACACCCCAGCAGGCGAGGCTCTGGTTAACCAGTCTTCCCCGCAGGCAGGTCTTGTTAAGAAGAACAGAGTGCTCTGCTGTATTTCAAAATCCCTTTTACCCTTCCTCTGCTGGAAGCAGGAGAAGATTTTCCCCGAGTATTTACTGTGGGAACCTGGCCGAGTTCCTGAACGTGTATCTCACAATACTGTGGGGGCCCACCTGTGATGGGGTCCCCATGGAGTTTTTAACTCTCAGAAGTATCTACGCTGAGCCTCTAGCAATTCACCAAGCAATTCAGGATTTTCTACCCAAGTGCTGGTTTCCAAGGTGGATTCTGCTTGTGAGTCTCTGTTCGGTAAGCCAGGACACCCGCCCCCCCGTATTCACCTGTTTGGCTCTCTAATCTTGGGGGCAGTGGATTGCCCTGCGTCTGCCCCTCTCTTTTATGGATCTGAAAGAAGTTCTTGACTTTTTCGTCTTTTCGGCTTTTAATTTATTGTTAGAATGGAGTTGTGACTTCCAGTGTGGAACGAGAAAACACCTAGTTGAGTTTTTAGTCCTTTTCTGTGCCCTCCCAGATATTTTAGTAAAAACCTGGGGCAGGCCGCCTCTGGGTCAGCTAATCAGACAGCATTTTGAATCAGAATTTACTCATCATTAATTCCAAATTATTTGTTCACATTGTGGTTTCTTCCCAAACAGATTAATAATCTCAAAACAGAAAGGACATTTTATACATGTGTTCATGCCATTAGCACCCAGCACATTGCCAGGCACATAATTTGTTTTTTTTAAGGAACTGAATTCTCTTTTTTTCAATGCCAGGCAACAGTATAATAAGCAATATAGACAGGTTGCAACACTGGAGCCAATTGATGCTGAAAAGCCCAACTCAAAAACAAAACAAAAAGCATTTAGTTCCCTAAAATTTGGCAGAAAGCAGAAAACTCATTTATTTCTCACGGCTGTAAATAAAACTGAAAGCCTGCTTATGATATTTGACCAACAGCAAATGTGACCCTTTGGTAGGAGAAACATAAGAGCCCCCCAGAGCCACTTTTAACCATATCTCCATGGCCTTGCTCACCACATTGTTGACAGATTGACCACACAGCTCAGTAACTCGACCAGGGGTTGGCCAGTTGAGTGATCATTTAGCCAATAATCAAAATGCATGGGGGAAGGATCTCTGTGACATTCTCTGTTGCATCAGAAGCGAGGCCATAGCTAATTAGAAAAACAATACCCACGTTGCTGGATTTAGAGCACTAGCTGGGGGCAGACAAGGGAAAAATGAGTCTATTTCCTAATGCAGCTAAGTCTTACCTTTACAGGCATAAACCAAAGAGGAATAGAAAACAAATGGCACATAATTTTGCATTTTTATAATAAGTTTGAAACTAAACACTAGGAAACCTTGTCAGCCCCTGCTAAGCTGATTCCAATTAAGGCTTCTGGCAGTATTCCAGCTGTTTTACTTCCTCAAATAGCACAGAGCATAACAAGGTTTATGAAGCATTCAAAAGTCAAATACCCTATTAACATAAACACGTAGTGAAATCAACTCCTCTACCAATTTTCAGCTTGCTTTCTTTCTTTCATTTAGGGTGGAATGATAGAAGATGATGTCTGCCTCCTTTGTGGGGCTTTTCTGTGTTTGCCAGAATGCAAAGCAAGATTTCCTTTTGAAATGGTGTTGGACTCACCCCGTGGACCTCTTCACAAAGGGCACGTTTCTCACACTGAATTCCTTCTGACACTAACTTTGATACCAAGGCTTGGCTTTTTATTTTCCTTAACAGTGTGGAATCTAAAAACAAGAAAAATAAGAGTCAGTGGTTGAGGCTCAGATGTTTATTGTTGTGATTCATGTACCCTCCTGATGTGCTTGGAAATGCATTTGTTAACTTATGTAAGATTTAATGTAAGAAAGGATCATTTTCTTCGGCATAGAAGTCAAAAAAAAAAAAAGCCCGAAACTGAAGAATATAAGCAGGCAAAGTGTTTAAGATGAAAGCAAAACAAGAAATTGAGGCAATAATTTTCGTAGAGATTGTAAGAAATAAGGAAGAAGGCTATTTTGTCCAAAGCCAACATCGTTTTGGCAACCGCCTTAAAAGGTGATAAGTTAAATGGTGAATAGGTCTGCTTTGGACAGTATCCCAGATACATCTTCCTCTTACATTCAATACAACTCAATAATTTAAAACAAGAACGAACTAGGTAAAAGTCATATGTTTGCTTTCTCCAGTGATCTATAGTGGACATTTTCTTAGAGAACGTGAAAACGGCCTTACAGATGGAAAAAAAGAAAGAAAGACACATATAAGTTTGTATGTAATGTGTTTATACCTGGGGAATTCCTTGGACTTACACCAATGGGTTAAGAAGGCATAAAGAAGTATAAAGCCATTGGATGCTCACAGCTGAGTTTGGGTAAACAAGATTATGACCCCAGGATGGGGGGGAGGAGTGGGGGGTAGGCAAAGGCCCCTGGGATAGAGTAGGGGGGACCAAGGCCCCCCAGGATAGAGAGGGGATGTGTAAAGGCACCCAGAATAGAGAGGGCTGCAAAGGCCCCCAATACAAAAGTAAATGAGGTAAGCAAGATTAGACATTCAGGACAAAAATGCCTCCCAATTTAGTGCTCTATATATAGCAGAAAGCTGCTTTCACAGGAAGTAAGGACCAAGTTAGGTAAAAGAAGTTAAATAGGACTATAGATGGCCATACTGTGTTGCAGATGAAGCTGCCCAGAGTGGAGATGACTAACAAAAGAAAAGGTGGCTTGTTAACCCTGAGGTCACGTGTCCTACTTGTCTCATCCCCCAGGCTAGCTGAGATAAACAGAGGTGGTGTCTCCTGTCTGCTGTAAACAACCTTCTGCCTGACTGCTCAGCGCCAGGGTTTTGTTTTGTATTAACCCAAATCCCTATCCGAAATATCTTCAAGACCTCCTTTTCCCCACGTCCATGAATTAATGTTCACAGATTTATTGCCTCTTTGTGCACATCCATCACCATGTTCGTAAGCCTTCTGATCCTGATAAAAATGGGGCAAGGACCCTTATTCGGGGCTTTTGTCTTTTCCTGGACATTAGCCATCTCTCGCATTTAATCCTGTGTCCCGCTTTCTTGCTAGACAAGAAAGGACTCTAGACCCAGAGTCTACAACATTTATAAAATAAACAGAAATAAGTGTGTGCATGTGAGTCTTTAATATGTATTATAGATGATTATAATCAAAATATTATTGAATATTCAGTTAATAAAAATGTAATAAAAACATAATTCTGGATTTTTAATTTGTAGCTGCCGCTTCCAAATTGAATAAATAACGTTTCCATGAAAATAATGTGGTGACTATCCAAATAAATAAATAAGAGTAGCATATTCATTTTGACTGAATCATTTGGTGTTCCGCTAAAATACAGATAAAATTAAGGTATTTAGAAGTTTATCCTCTGCCCCACCCTGGCATTTCTATACTAAAATTTCCTATACACACTTGTTTTTTAAAGACTGAATTATATATCCCAATGAAATAGTAAAATCTATAATCTTATAACTAACTGATTAAATAAATGTCTTTATTTTTATTTTTTTAAATGTTTATTTTTGAGAGAGAGTGTGTGTGTAAGCAGGGGAGGGGCAGAGAGAGAGAGGGAGACACAGAATCTGAAGCAAACTCCAAACTCTGAGCCTTTGGCACAGAGCCTGACATGGGACTTGAACCCACGAACAGTGAGATCATGACCTGAACCAAAGTTGGACACCTAACCGACTGAGCCACCCAGACACCCCTAAATAAATGTCTTTTTAAAAAATTTTTTAATACTTTATTTATTTCTGAGAGAGAAGGAGAGACTGCATGAGCAGGGGCAAGGCAGAGAGAGAGACACAAAATCTGAAACAGGCCCCAGGCTCTGAGCTAGCTGTCAGCACAGAGTCCGATGCGGGGCTCAAACCCGCAAACCGTGAGATTAGGACCTGAGCTGAAGTCAGGCGCCCAACCGACTGAGCCACACTCCAGTGTCTCTTACTCCTACTGTATACAAGGCACTTCACTGGGGTATAAGGATTCCATAAGGCCTCAAGGAACACATTGCTGAGTGAGGGAGACAGCCACAAATCATCCCATCATGTGACAAATGCAACAACAAAGTTATATACAAGGCACAGAAGAAGCTAAAAATGCTGGAGAAGAGGGGGGCCGTGGAGCGCAGCAGAGATTCCCGGTTACACAGGTAGAGTTTGCATCGCACAGCCTGGTCCCATGCCCCACGCTCCATTTAGGAATTGTGTGAGCTTGGCTAAGTTTCCTTCTTGATGAAATGGGAATGAAAACACCAGCCTCACTGGGTGTTTGGGAGGTTGGAAGCGCTCAGTGCTCCTGAAGCACTCAGAATGCTTCCTGCTACTCAGTAGACGCTTCCAGTAGAGTGGAGTGGTGGTAATGGAGCTCCTGACAGAGATGGTCATGGCTACACGGAGTGTTAATGTTGGGACAGGAGTTGTAGGGCGGAGTGAAGGAGGACCCTTGATGGAAGAAAACAAAAAGCAGTGGTACACGAAGGACAAGGGTAAAAGTTATTATGGTATATTTGGAAAATGTGTAGTAATTTGGATTTGTGTAAAATCGGGAGAAATGGACGAAGATGGCTACCTCCGGACTGAAATAGTGCTGCGATGTTTTCCGTATCTCTAAACACAAAATGAAAAAGCATGCACATCAAGACAAAAGTTCTGACATTATTTTCATTAATGAGATGTATTCTTTGATAGGGTGGAATACTCCCAGGTCAAGACCAAACATATTTTATGACGTTATCTTTTGTAAAAACTCTGTTATAATTTATGATTCTAAAAGCATTTATCTTAACTACTTTTAGACAACTTGGATAAAGTGATATTCCCCTAGTACATTGACTTTTTTTTTTTTTTTGTAATTTTATGCAGTTAAGCATAAAAGTGTCTAGGAATGTCTGGGTGGCTTAGTCGGTTAAGCATCTGACTTCAGCTCAGGTCATGATTTCATGACTCATGAGTTTGACCCCGGTGTCAGGTTCTGTGCTTACAGCTCAGAGCCTAGAGTTGGCTTCAGATTCTGTGTCTCCTTCTCTCTGGCCCTCCCCTACTCACACTCTATCTCTGTCTCTCAAAAATAAATAAACATTAAAAAATATTTTAAGCATAAAAATGTCTAGAGAATGATATAATTGACACCCATACACACACCTACCCTCAGCTTAAGAAATGAATTACATTTCACCTTGAAGCCCTATACTCTTTGCTGATCTTGGCCCCAGTCTGCCTCTCCAGAAGTGTGCAAGAAGGGGTTAACCTACAGAAGCTGGGTTGCTCCAAATCTGCACATTCCCAAGGAAAGCTTGTCTTTGGGATTGGCCCTCAGCTAACTCCTGGGAGATGAGCTCGGAGCCGTTGTAACAGTCTACCTGATAAGAGTGCTTTTATAAAGTTGCTGAGATCTTTCATGAAGTGGCACCAGTTTGATCATTGGGGCCTGTTTTTGCTCTGGGAGCCAGAGTCTGAGCAGTTGAGGGCTAGCGTCTCAGTCACCTAACAAGACTCAGGTGAACTTTTCTGATTGGCAATGCCCCAGATGCATTGTCCCCATGGGAGAAGACATGGTGAAGCTTGCACCTGGATCCTCCTAGACGTCTCCCCCTGCAGCTTGCCCCTTTGCTGATTGTAACCTGTCCCCTTTCTCTGTGTAATAAACCATAACCATGAGTATAAAAACTCTTCTGTGATCTAAATCATTCTATCAAGTCATCGAGTCTGAGGATGGTTTTGGAGTCCTCCAACACAGGCAGCAACTGCTGTCTTGAATTTGGGCTTATCATTACATGCATTTATAAAAAAAAAAAAATGTTGCTACTCATGTAAATACAGTACAACAGAGCATATTTGAAATATGCAAATCTTACTCTTTACTATTCTTCCATAATCTGCTTTTCTCACTCAGAGTTGTTTTGTGAGATTTACCTACAATGATACAAGCATCTTTAGTTCACTGATACTATCTTCTACATCGTATTCCTTTGCTCCGTATGCCATAATTTAATTATTCATTCTTCTGTGGATAGACATTTAGATTGTTTTCTCACATTTTGCTTTTGCAGTGATACAAGAAACATTTTTTATAGGTCTACTTAAATATAGATGCAAGGACATCTCTGGTATTATATTTTGCCAAATTGCTCCCCAAATGGGGTTGTATGATTTACATTTCCAGCAGCAATATATGAGAACTCACAGATGCCACATTCTAACCAATATCTGTACTGTGAAATCAGCTTTATCAACCTGATGGTTATGAAATGGCATTTCCCTGGATTTGGCCAGTAGTGAAGTGAAGCATCTTTTTTTAGGTATTTATTGGATGTTGAGAATTTTCTTTCTGTTAATCCCCCGCTCCTATTCCTTCCTCACTTCTCCATTGAAATGTGTTGTTGTTATTGTTGTAGTTGTTTTTAATTGGAAGAAATCTTAAGGAGGCTTTTTAGCTCTGGCTACTTATAGGAAGTGAAAGTATTTGTCTTTCTTTTTGCATTTGATCCTTTGATCGATAGAGGTTTGTTCGCTTTAACTTTGATGCTGCCAACTATTTATTCTTTGCCTTAGGGAGTGTGTTTTTCTGTATTTGTTTAACACATCTTTCACAGCTCAAGGTTAGCTCATATATTTTCCTCTAAATGAGAACGTCAAATTTTTCATTTTGCAATTAGCTCTCTAATATTATTACAGTTGATTTCTATGTATAGCGTGAAGGACAGATTTAGTTTTTTCTGTACATACAATGAGTTGTCCCAATATCATCTATCATATAGTTCATCTTTTCTACACACTGTATAATTTCACTTCTTTATTTATTTTACTTTTCTTGGGAAACTTTTGTTTCCTGTTTGTCTGTGTATACCAAGACTTGATATAAAATATATTTCTTACTGTGGGTCCACGATGAAAAAGTTGGAACAAATCACACCACAGTATCTGACTAATAGAAAGTTTTATGTGAAGAATCTATATAAGTAAAAACAAAGAATCTACATTAATATTTATTGTTTCTATAATGGACTCATTTGAGAGACATTATAATGTAGATAGTATTTTTCATTTTTTAAAAATTTTATGTATTTTGAGAGAGAGAGAGTGCAGACAGGGTAGAGACAGAGAGAGAGAGAGAGAGAGAGAGAACCCAAGTAGGCTCTGCACTGTCAGCAGAGAGCTCAATACTGGTGCTCGAACTCCAGAATCGTGAGATGGAGACCTGAGCGTAAATCAAGAGTCAGAGGCTTAACAGACTGAGCCACCTGGGTGCCCCTATTTTTCATTACTTTTAACCTTATTTTAATAGATGCATATACTAATAAGCTGCCTTTATATGTATACAGAGTGATAGATCAATTCATCATAAAAAGTTATATCAGAACTGTATTCTTAATGATTTTACAAGAGTGGAAAACTGTGTCTGTTCTGTTTACCACGTAGTGCCAGAGCACTGAGTACTTTCTGGGACATGGCAGGCATGGATAATATGTTTAATGAATAAATAAAACATGACAAGAGTAAATACTCCATCTTAGAGTCAACTGTTTATATTCCCTTTTATCCCGGCATGCCAGTTTTCTACCTTTCAATTCAATAGTCCGAGAGAAGAGTAAGCTTTTCCTACATTAAATTTGGAGCTTTCCACACATGCATTCCCACAACACTAAACCAAGAAATACTTTGGACAGGAAATATTACACTCCACATGACCACGTTCGGCTTTTTGGACTGGCCTTTTCTCCCCTTTGTTCTATAACCTGAAACATTAGAAAAACTCTTCCACGTGCTTCCCTAGCACGAATGGGTCTAGATGTGTAAGAACATACACCTGTTTGTTGTTACTTAACAGTTTCATGCATGAGTCTTGGTTCCGGTTTCCAAACTCCATGATGACAATGACCATGACCATGACGTTAATCCTCTCCAGGGACTAAAACTGTACTGCTCATAGGCATATCATACATACCTAGTGAATGACTGACAATAAGTGAGGGGACTGAAGCCTGGCTCTCATCAGTTCACTAGACCCAGGGCCACAGAGACACTGCTTCCTTCTGTGACAGGGGTGGGGCATGATTTGATTTATTTTAAAAAATGTTAGGGGTGCCTGGGTGGCTCAGTCGGTTAAGCATCTGACTTCAGCTCAGGTCATGAACTCGTGGTTTGTGGGTTCGAGCCCCACATCGAGCTCTGTGCTGACAGCTCAGAGCCTGGAGCCTGCTTCAGATTGTGTCTCCCCCCTCTCTCTGACCCTCCCCTGCTCATGCGGTCTCTTTCTCTCAGAAATAAATAAAACATTAAAATTTTTTTATGTTTATTTAGTTTTGAGAGGGAGAGAAAGAGAGACAGAGTGTGAGCAGAGAAGGGGCAGAGAGAGAGAGGGAGACACAGAGTCTGAAGCAGGTTCCAGGTTCTGAGCTGTCAGCACAGAGCCCGACGCGGGGCTCAAACCCACGTACTGTGAGATCATAACCTGAGCTGAAGTAGGACGCCTAACTGACTGCGCCACCCAGGTGCCCCATGATTTGATTTATATATGAAATTGCAACTGTGTGCTGTCATTACAGTTATTCTCTGGCCCCACTGAGAGTTGGAAGAAAAGTTGAAATTTTAAAATGACTCCTCCTATTCATCTCTTTTATGAAATTTCATTTTTCGTTATGAGGCAGTATAAGGCATATTACCATTTTATTTGAACATTTATTTTGACCAGATTGCAAATTTTCTGTTAATTGAGTCTTGAATTGGCCAATATGCCATTGTAGATTTGGTCCATAGCTTCTGCACATGGAATTTATCATGGACTTTTCCTCCACATCTGCTCATCTAGTTTGCCTCATCTAATAGACTGTTTCCCTTACACACCATGGCAGAGGGCGGGAGAGTGAATGTTGAGTCAAGGGTGAAGAAAAACGAGCTTAAAAACATTCATACTTAAAATTGTATCTATATCCAGGTTGTGCAATAAAATATTAAATGAACTCTGCTTTTCTTTTTGTTGTCATGCTATATATGTCCCATGTTTTGTATTATAGCAATAACACGTGTTAATTGAAAAAGGTGTGAAAATGCAGATAAACAAATAGAAACAAGTTACTTAAAATCCTACTATCCAGAGGTAACAACTGTTGGCGGTCTGTTGTATATGCCTCCAAATTTTTCTCTGTAAAATACATACAAATATAATTTTTAACAGCTCATACTCATAAGTTTTGTCACAAATATTCTTCAATTGACAATTTTCCCATTGAATGTTGTAAGCTTCTTTCTATGACAATAACTACATGTATATAAAGATATGACATACAAATATGTAAATATATCATATTTAAGGATTGCAGTTTCTTCTACACAGACCCATGTGACATACATAGATCGATTCTGTTTTAGGAAATTTAGTTAGTTTTCAATTTATCAATAGGTTACACATTTTAACAATGACCATTTTTGTACAACTGTATTTAGAAATGTGTAACACTTCCTGGAGATAAATTTTAAAAAGAGGAATTGCTAAGCCCATAGCATGACTTCTCTTTCTTTAAATTTTGGCATGATATACCAAATTGCCCTCCAGAATCTTATACCATCTTGAACTCTTTGTTTTACCCTCTCTGACAAAGTGCTAGGTATTATTACCCTTCATTTTTCAGGCTTAGAATTTAGGTAAAGAAAAGGGATTTTCCTTTTTTTGTTATTTTTCACTATTTTCAATTACTGGTGAGGTTGAATATCACCTCATGTGGTTATGGGCCAACTTCATTTTCCTACTAGATTAATACTCTTATTGATTTTTACAGAATAAGCTTTCTTCCAGAGACTGACAGTCTAAGTTTTTAATCCTATAAATAAAATATTATTTTAATAAAATCCTCCATTTCTTGAGTGAGATTCACTCCCCAAAATATTTGCCTGAAAGATTCCAACAAGAGACCGTGGACTGAATTCCCTCCTCACTCCACTTTTCTGTTGTATTCTTCCACGGCGCATAATGAGAACCCTTGTAACTTGTGTTATTTTCAAGATTAATAGGCTCAGGGTGCAAGAGATGCAACATTCCGAGCATGAAGAATTATTAACAAGCAACAACGTTTTGAGAAATGTTCTTGCATTTCAAATGCTTCATTGCTTCATTGACTAGTGAACACAGGAGCTCACTCAGAGGCAGATGTTGGGCTTGCACATATTACAAATGCAAACAATTATCCCCAAAGTGAACAGAGAGGAGTTTAAAAATAAAAAAAAAAAACATAAAATTCTCTCATGGAAAGAAGTATTGCACTGAGTTTGAAAAATGATTTCTGTCCAGGAGGTGCTCTCTCGACCCAAAGCTGCTGTGCAATCCACATAAACGCATTGGCATGGGCTTCAGGAGCAAAATAATCGTGCCCACTTCTGATGGTAGTCAGTGCTAGGATCTGGAGGGCTAAGTCATCCTGCAAAATGTTATCTTGATAGAAATGGTAAATCTAATTGAAGAAAACACTATAATGCCCCTGAAATTACGCAGTATACTTTGGGTAGACATACATATGTGCATTTTTCTCAGGCAGTTGTTTCTATTTTTTTTAAATCAGATTCTCAAAAGGGATAAACATGTTGTTTCTTGTCATTACGCTAATATTTTCCCATTTCCCACTTTCTCTCTGGAATGATCTTTATTTTCTTGTCTCTGTTTCTTCTTATGTCAAAACAGCATTCTTCCTCAAAATCCAAGTCAAAGGTGATCTTGTTAATACAACCACTTGTACTCAGCAATCAGAGCACATTGTTGCTGTTCCAGATGTGGCTGTTTGCCCCTCTGTCAATAATAGCTCTAAAGGCACAGTGTAGTGGCTCCTTTTGCACGTTGGCCTCCTTTGGCCACACTCTGTCCAGCACATCCATAACCTTATGTTTTGGGCTCTCTGCATTCAAAGTGCAGATGCTGATGGCAATTACTGTCTATATGTATGGATGAATTAAATTTCACATGGACAGATGATTCTTTGTCAGGTGACGAAAGCTTCCTTCCAGTTCCTTTCACTTTTCCAGAATCTGTATGCTTGCCCAAATCTGTACCCCTGCCCTCTCCCCTGTGGCCGCTTCCTGGGATTTGAGTTTGCTTTCATAGTTTCTTTCCACGGTCCATGCTGTCTTCGTGTTGGACCTCTGGAAAGCCTCCAGATGAGATTCTCTGCATTGCTCATCATTCTTTGCCTCCTTGAGTTTCCAAAGCAAAGACTGATTGGGTGGCCTGTTGGGGTCTGCTCTCTCCTCTAGTGCATGCTAGGGAGCCCAGGTTGCTGAGAGAGAATCCTTTGGGTGTGACATACAAATACTGCGTCATCTGCAGATATATATTCTGTTATTTACTCCCTCAAAGTAGCATCTATTCCAATGTGGTATTTCCTTTAAAAGTTAAATGCTATGTGTTAAGCATTTACAGATGGCCAAGTGAATTATCACTCCTACAGTTTGATTAGAATCTGATGGTCCCATTCGCTTATTATTAAGTCAGCAACACAATGTAAACCCAGGCCAACTCCTCACCTTCAAGGATTTAAATTGACTTCTTAGAAATCAACTTAGATATAAAAGAAATACTATGCTAATGCTTGGATGATACCATTATATCTTAACATGTTTTTCAGTTCCACCTGACCTGTGGCATGTCAGTAAGGAAAATGCATTGACTATAAAAAGGATAAAGTTGATATTTTATTGCACTTTCTGTAGAGTGATCTTGCAGAGGTCCATAAAGAAATTTTTTCAAGTGTTTTATGGTGATGATATTACTTTGTAGCAAGTATGGCAAAGGATTCAGAGTTCAAATAGTTTTAAGTCCCTCCCACTTATTGCCTTGACAATTTCAGCCAAGCTCTTTAGCACTTCTAGTCCTCAGTTTCCTCATCTTATAACAAGGGTTACTCCATCAACTCAAAATGTCATTTGTGAGGGGATGACGTGAACACATATGATATAATTAAAAGGAATAGACTAGTGTTGGCAACGGTCAATGACAACTATCATGATCAACTTTTTTGTCTCCAGATATTGACTAGTCTTTTCTATCTGGGATGAAGTGGCCTACCTGGACCCTATATATTTGAAATGAGTCTAAAAAATAGAGTCAGGAGGTGAGGCGTTAGAGAGAAGCTGTTTCCCTATTGATCCTACCGCCTCAGCCAATAATTATTCACCTTGGTGTGTGAAGGGATTGTTACTCAAGGGAGTACTAACCTCTGACTTCACAGCTCTGCGCTGCTTCTGAAATCAAATTTGCCACACTAAAAGGAATCATCACAATGGCAAGAGCCTTTTTGTATATCCCAGGCTGTTTAATTTACTCTGCATAACTAGCCACATCTTCCCTCAGGGGAAATTCATAAAAGACCTCAGGCCTCTGATCTCCCCTGTTAACGGTGGACAGAGCAGGTAAGTCACAGTCCAGGATCCCAATAGAAATCCTGGTGTCAGGATTAACAGAACATTGGGGTCTGTGCTTCGCGTTCTCAAACTGATAATGAAAAGATGCATCATGCATCCCTTTAAAAATTTATTTTGGTGTGAAATCTTGGTATTTCTTATTTTATTTTCTTTCTTTTTTTCATCCGTGAGCTGCCCTGGGTCACATCATGCTTTAAGAAAATAAAAAGGCTTCGTTAGTCAGGCAGTATCTGTAACAGATGTCAGTTCAAACTGAGCACCCTAAAGAGAAGCAAACTACACCCTTGGCAGCCAGAAATGAATACATCCTGAATCCAACAAGACAAACATGTCCAAAGGGCTATTCTAACAGATTTGACTCCACATTGTGAAGTGCTTGAGTGGATGTGGCAATAAAGAGTAGATGTATATTTCAACACCCTAGGAGTTCATTTCTGTCTATCAGTGGCTGGAATTTACTTTGAGGATATTACCTAAAGGTGTTTTTGAATCACTGGACATTTGGAAGCCTGGTTTGAAACATGCATTTAAATGGAAGCAGAATGTTTTAAAAGCTTTCTAACCATTTGAAGCTGTTATTCTGAAAATAACATTTCAGAGTAATATAGCAAATGCCATTGGACTTTCAGATGGGGAGGCTGAAGCTGAGTGAAATTGAATGAATTGTTTCACAAATGTAGCAAGGAAGCAACAGGACAGAAGCCAGACAGGCGATTTTGTGTTCTGCCACTATGTGATACTTAATCATGAAGGAATAGCATGAAGAAGGAAGGTTACTTTTTAAGTTTTAGAAAGGTTTCCAGGAAAAAAAAAAACCTGGAAGAAAAAAATTTTAAAAAACCCACTAAGAAAACTTTTGTTAGGACTTAGGGTTGGGAAAGGCTGTGGTCTTTGTCTTTGAATTTTACCTTCACCAAAAAAGAAGAAGTGCAAAGGACAAGGAAGCTACAGACCAGGCTTTCATCACAAACAGGAACAGCGGAAAGGATAGAAGTGGGTAGAAGATCTTGAATTCAGAATCCAGACACATTAATTTCAGATTTCGTTCTTATTCCTCTTGAGACTGCGAAAGGAGGTCAAAATCTCTGGAAGCCATGGTTCCTTCATGTGTAAAATTGGGGATTTTTTAGTTATATCCACAATTTTAAATTCTATACTTACATTTATAACTTACACCGATTCCCTTATAAGGTTGGAATTCAATAGTGTTCATCAAGTAGCTTTAGAGACTATAAAATACTATGTATGTATTCGTTCCTTTATTACTTTTGTAAACATGGCCAAAGATTTCAGGCCATGGAACTCCACCAGCAGGCTCAGAAGCACACAGGAAATGTGAGGACGCAATGGATTGATCATCTACCAATGCGTAACATGCACCATCTCTAATCTTTTCTGCAGAGTTCAAGGTAGGCATTTGTATTTGCTTCCTATTGCTGCTGCAACAAATCTTCACACCCTTAGGCTTCATCACAACCTTAGTGGCTTAAAACAATACAAACTTCTTATCCCAGATCTATGGAGATCATGACTCCCCAAAGCAAAATGTTAACAGGGCTACACTCTTTTCTGGAGGCTCTGGGAGAAGCCTTGTCTGGTGCCTAGAGCTCACCTGCATTCCTTGACTTGTGGCCTGTTCCCTTGCATCCTTATGGACCCATGCTTCCCTCAACACATTTCCTTCCCTTTAAATTTTTTGTAATGTTTATATTTGAGAGACAGAGAGAAACAGAGCCCACACGAGGCAGGCCAGAGAGAGAGAGGGAGGCACAGAATCCGAAGCGGGCTCCAGGCCCTGAGCTGTCAGCACAGAGACGGACATGGGGCTCAGACTCATGAGCTGTGAGATCATGACTTGAGTCAAAGTTGGACACTTAACTAATACTGGGCCATCCAGGTGCCCTTCCCTTTGCTTTTAAAGGGCCTCATGATTACAGTGGGGCACACCCAGATAATCCAGGATAATCTCCCCATCTCAAGATTTTCAGTTCAACCCTACCATAGTAACATATTCACAGGTTCAGAGGATTTGGTTGTGGACATCTTTGGGGACGCATTATTCTGTCTACCATGTCATTAACCCCGTTTTGAGATAAGGAAATCAAAGGTCATAGTAGTGAAATAATTTGACCTAGAAGTGAGGCAGGCTTAAAGGAACACCACCACATACATTGATGATAAGGCTCACCTGGATTCATCTTAAAGCTTTAACAACAAGCCCTGAAAGAATTGAGCCAATCTGCAAGAAATCGTCTGACAGAACAAAACTCAACATTCTTTAAAAGAAGAAAACAAAATCCAGACTAGGCTCCAGAGTTCAGCACACAATCAAAACTTAAAAACAAGCAAAGAAGCCAAACAATATGGGGAGGGAGAAACAGTCAAGAGAAACAAACCAGACAGGACAGAGATGTCGGAATTAACATACACAGATTTTAAAACAGATGAATGAGTAGTTTGGGTTTTTTTAAAATGTCCAGGTCCAATATTCTAAGAAAAAGAGTGCTTGCTTCATTGAGATTCAGCAAAATATTTTTTCAGATTATTTTGATGTAATTTGAGAGACAGAGAGTAAGCAGGGGAGGGGCAGAGAGAGAGAGACAGAATCCCAAGCGGGCTGTGTGCCATGAGCGCAGAGCCCAGTGCAGGATTCGAATTCAGGAGCTGTGAGATCATGACATGAGTCTACATCAAGAGTCAGACGCTTAACCAATTGAGCCACCCAGGTGCCTCAATTCAGCAAATGATTTATTGAGCACTTTAAATGTGCTCTGTGAATAACAAAATAAACAAGAACAAAATCATCCTCTGCCTTCATGGAATTCGGAATCTAGTAGAGGTCAAAATTAAACATGCCCTTGTCCCTTAATGCTATGGATGCCAGGATTGAGTGAGGATGGGACTAACGCAGAAGGAATCTGACTTGTTTGGAAGAAAAAGAAAATTGGAAGTAGAAAAGTAACAGATTATTCAAAAGAGTTACTCCCAAATTCCCATATTCTATACCTGTAACTTGCCTTGAGTTTATACCCAAAGTTCCTTCCGAGAAGTAAACCAGTTCCTTCTCCCCTGAATGGCTATCTCAAGGTACCATTTCTTCTTCTTCTTTTTTGTAATGTTTATTTATTTTTTAAAGAGACAGAGTGCAAGTGGGGAAAGGGCAGAGAGAGAGGGAAACACAGAATCCAAAGCAGGCTCCAGGCTCTGACCCATCAGCACAGAGCCCAATGTGGGGCTCGAACTCATGAACTGTGAGATCATGACCTGAGCCAAAGTCAGATGCTTAACAGACTGAGCCATTCAGGTGCCTTTCAATGTACGATTTCTTAATGTGAAGAGATAGTAAAAGACAAGGGGCTAGGGCTGCATTCCAGACTGTCACCTGAAGAACCAGCCCCTAAGCTCTGAAGGGGATGCAACATAAGCCATCATTGGTTAATTTGGGAATATAAATCAAGCCACCCTTCTGAGACAGAAAATATGAAATCGGAAGCATGAGTCTCCCTTGAAGAGAAAATTATCTTTAATTAAAGGAAAGCTGCCTTCATTCAGGCTGCTATAAAAAAAATTACCATTGACTGGGCAACTTATAAACAAATTTGTTTCTCACAGTTCTGGAAGCTGGAAAATCACAGAGTGCTTGCAGATTTGGTGTTTGGTGAGAGCCCACTTCCTGGTTCATAGACAGGAGTCTGCCCTGTGCCCTCACACGATGGAAGGGGTGAAACAGCTCTCAGGGGTCCCTTTTATAAGGGCACTAATCTCATTCATGGGGCTCCACCTCCTCGACCTGATCACCTCCCAATGGCCTCACTTTCACATACCATCACACTGGGGATGAGGTTTCAACATAAGAAACTAGAGGACACAAATATCCAGTATAGCACAGAATGATGAAGGAATCACTTGGGTCTAAAATACTTGATTTATTCAGGTAATGCTTTGTAAATTGCCTTCCCTGTGCTGATGAGAGAGCTGAGGCAGGTAGAGTATCTATGACCCAAGACACTAAACAAATTGCCTATTCTCTGACTAATCAATTTGAGGCAAAGATAACAAGCAAGATTAAGTCTGAGGGTGTTCTGTCATTTATCAGAAGTTATAGAACCTCTCGGTTGAGCTTTCCAAATTCAGTGGAAGGAGGTAAGGGCCTTTGTTTCAAATCCATTGACTATAGTATTTCTCTTTTCTACCTGAAAAATAACTCTTTAGGAAACATGTTTTTCTTAATTTTTAAAGTTTATTTATTTATTTTGAGAGAGACAGAGCATGAGTGGGGGAGGGGCAGAGAGAGAGAGGAAGAGAGAGAATCCCAAGCAGGCTCCTCCCTGCCAGCCCAGAGCCCAAAACGGGACTTGAATTCACAAAACCACGAGATCATGTCCTGAGCCAAATCCAAGAGTTAGATGCTTAACAGACTGAGCCACCCAGGTGCCCCTAAAAAACATCTTTGTATACACTTAAAATGTTATGAAACTTAAAAAAAATATTAAAGTAGAACATACATAGGGAGACTGTGAAAATTTGGATAACTTGCAGCTATAAAACATGTCTGCCCTGGCATGTGGTTTTCAACTGGACCTGTTGTTAAGCAGGTACTGACTGAACTAACATGCAAAGTCGTTTGCTTCTCCCTCCACATACCTTTGTTTCACATGCCACATAAATTCCGTGTTGCCTCTGATACATAAAATCGCAGTATGCTTTTCTGGTTTCACTCCATGATGGGTCAAGTAGAGTTTTGCTCCAAAACTAATGTCTTTATTCCCTTCGAAGAATCCTGTGAACCTGTGGAACTGTACCTTGCTGAGTCCTGTGATGATTTTCCAAGGCATCATGACATAATGTGAAGAGATACGTGAGCCTCATCTAGACCCTTCTTGGCACAGATTGTTTTTCTAGTCTCTTCTGCCCAACATGTCCTGAGACACCTCTGCTCCACAAAATTTTCCATCCTTTCTTTGCCTTGCTCATTATTGTGTAGGCTGCTGGGATGGTGAATCACTATAGTAATCTTTTTTTTTTTCTTTTGACCAAAAAAAAAAAAAAAAAGACATTTCAGTGGCTTGTCTGTCCCCTGCTCACTTGTCTGATGAGAGTATAGGTATACATGTAGCAGACAAACAGCAGTTCCTGGAAGCCCCAGGACCCAGGTCTGTACTTTCTCCTGTAAAAGCAGGGGTAATAATTACAGACAGCCCTGTGCTGCTCTCAGCCCAGCTCCTGTAAGAGGAAGAGGTCTACAAACAGACAAAACCTACAGAACTCTGTTGTTCCCACTATCCAGGGTCTCCACCAGCTTTGCTTGCAAGCGATGGCTAAAATCCAAACCTCAAGGGGCGCCTGGGTGGCTTAGTCGGTTAAGCGTCCGACTTTCGCTTAGGTCATGATCTCACGGTTCGTGGGTTCGAGCCCCGCGTCGGGCTCCGTGCTGACTGCCAGCTCAGAGCCTGGAGCCTGTTTCAGTCTGTGACTCCCTCTCTCTCTGACCCTCCCCTGCTCATGCTGTCTCTTTCTCTCTCTCCTAGAAATAAATAAAGAAATATTAAAAAAAAAACTATCTTGATAAAAAAAATAAATAAATAAAATAAAATCCAAACCTCAAAGGGCTCAAATATCCAGGAAAAAAAAAAAAGAGCAAAAAGCTGCGTACGATAACTATATTTTCCTCAGTGTCTGCCTCATGCACCCCTCTTATAAGGTAATAAAACTATTACCGGGTGTAAGATGTTCACCCACACTGGCCCCCAGACTTCCATTCGTAGAACAAGGTTTGAGGAAAAGTTAGCATGAGTCTCACCCCTTTCTGAAGCCTTCTTAAAGACTTGCAGAATGTCATCTTAAGGCCTCAGGAGATACATGATTTTAAACATATTAAAAGCACAAATGTCATGCAAATGGATGTTGAGGGAAAACAGAGTGCTGTGAGAACTAATGACCTCTGAGCTTGCAGGTCTCAAGTAGCCTCTGTAAAAGGTCAATTAATACAGGAGGGAGGGTTATGTACAGGAACGGCTCCGCATCTGCACAGGTGAACAGGAGGAACAGCCTCTAACAGCACTCACCTCCTCTCCTGCGCCAATGCCGGCTCATTCGCCATACAGACCAGGCAGCCAGTGTCAGAGGCATGTCTTTGTAAACATCTTTACTTTCCAAAAGAGAACATAATTCTGCTCCCCTGGTGTATTTCTTCACTTATAGCTGTCTGAACTGAAAAGGCAGATGTTTTATTTCGGGAATTGACTGCAAGGGTGATTGCTTTCAGGTGAAACAGTTAATAAATTAAAATTTAGGGAACAAGAGAAGTCTACTTAGGGAATAGAGCTCCACAAGCTAAATGTGAGGAGAAAGGAGCTCAACCCAGTTGTTCTTGGAATAGCTCTGTGGATAATTACATAATCAGAAGAGGAGGGGGTGGTGTGGTCGTATTGATTAGCTGTCTAAAAATTGCCCTATTGGTAAACCTGAAGCCAGACGTTGAAATAAAATGTGTTATACAAGGCTTGAGCCCCGTACAAAGGCAAGTGCTGTATGCAGCGCCTCGTTCCACCCAGTGCCCCAAACTGCAGGGATCTCGGCTTCCTTGGAAAACAGTCAGATTGCTCCCATTTTGAAGCCTCTCACCTTAATCCTACATCCACCTCCCCACCACCACTTCACTGTCTTCCCATATCCCTTCTCAGAAAACAATCCTCAAAGTTACCCTTCCCTGCCATTTTAAAGGCCTCCTTCCCCACTCAGTTTTCAGCATCCTCTGATTTCATTTCTACTTCTGCCATTTCGCTGGAACCTCTCTCGGGAAAGCCCCCTCGGCCCTCCTCCCATAGAGCCCCTGAGAGCATCCTTCAGTCTTCACATTATGAGACTCTGTGACAATGTTCTTGCCCACTCTTCCCTCCTTCTGAAAATCCATCTTTCCCTGGTCTCCAGGAGCCCACATCTTCCCAGTGTTGCTCCTGTATTTCTGGGCATTCTCCCTCCATTCCGGACTGCAGAGGCTCATCTTGCCTCTGAATAAATTTGCTCCATAAATAAGAAATGAAGGAAAAGAGTGAGTAAATGAAAGGTTAAATTCAACTTCTACAGGAAGTATGAGGGAGGGGGCTGTGCCCCAAGGACAGCTGTTGTGATCAAGCTTTGGACACTGTGTCTTTTTTTTAAGTTTTATTATTATTATTATTATTATTATTATTATTTAGGGAGAGAAGGAGATACAGCATAAATAGGGGAGGGGCAGACACAGAAGGAGACCGAGAATCGCAAGCAGGCTCCATGCTGTCAGTACAGAGCCCAAGGCAGAGCTCAAACTCACGAACTGTGAGATCATGACCTGAACTGAAATCAAGAGTTGAACTCTTAACCAATTGAGCCACCTGGGCGCCCCAAGCTTTAGGTGCCATGTCATGGCAACGCCCACCTCTACCATTTGTAGAAGCTGGCGCAAGGGTGCAGACAAAAGCCTCAGACAGGCAGATGTTCCATCTTCTCTTCTCACAGCCAGCTTGGGCTTGCACCAGGGAGGGACCACACGGCACACAGCTGCATGTTCTTACAGACACACACACACACACACACACACACACACACACACACACACACACATACACACACAGCCACTGCCCCAAGGCTAACTCTCTGCTTTCTGGCCAAGGGGTAGGCAAACAACAGCTGAATCCACTGTCTGAAGGAAAAGCAGAGAAGAGGTTATGAAAGGCAGCTTGGGAGCTTTGGGGCCAGAATTTGGAGGTCTGGACCACAATCTAAAGGGGAGAAGGGAGAAGGTTCTGGAGAGCATGTCCCTTGTTCTACAAGGGGGTGCAGCAAGGAGCAAGCCTGTGAGGGGCCCCCACATGCCCAGCCCAGAGCAGGGGCCCTGTAGAGCGCCTGACTGTGAGACCGGTTGGTCGTCACCATCTTCTGCTGTTGTTAGTGGAGGAAACTGAGACACCCCTTTGGCTGAACTTAACCCCAGAGTCAGGTTCAGAAGCCCAGGAAAGCTTCTTTCTCATCCATTGACAGGACATGCATTGAAGAACCGGGGGTAGCCTGGGAAGGCCCATGCTTTTGCTAGGTCCTGGCCCATCACAGTTTCTATACATTTTATATATTCTATATGTTCTATTCTTATCCTACTGAATTTCTTTTCTGTTCATTTTTACATTTATATCTTATGTTTACATTCTAAACGAAAATAATAAATGATGTGCATGGACAAGACTCCAGACAGTAATTAGACAATACTGCTTTTCACCCTGCCTGGAGTCTGCTAAAGGACCAAACGAAGGAAATCTTACAAGCAAAGGTTGTGAAAAAGAGATGGAGAACTTAATCAGACAGAGGTTTAATTAAAAACTAATGAAGTGGAGAAGCTGGGCTTACCCAGGATGAAAATTATTTCATTGTACATTAGCCTGTTTGCTCATTATCTAAGCTAGTATTTTCAACTTACTCATATGCATCTAGAGAAAAATAATACTTTATTTAGCAAAATTGATCATGTACACCACCAAACTGTATCTATTTACACACATGCACTCATTCATTTCACATCACGGAATGGCAACATTCGAGAAAGTTGTGTATGTTGCATATGATTTGACACTACTCAATATGAATATTTATGATAAAAATGCAAAAAAGTCAATGCCTTAGACTTGAAAGGATTCACAGACTTTGAAAAACCATGCCATGGTAGGCCTGGAAAAAAAAAAAAACAATAAGAACTTTTGAAATGGCACAAGTTTCCCCCTTTCTTTTATCTCCAACCGCACAACTTTTGGGATCTACACTATCCCTCAAATACATTGAGCACGTCTATACATCGTGTTTTTGCTGATGCTAGTCTACATAACCTGAGAATGCTCTTCTCCCTTTAACATTGGATAAGATTGTACTCATTCTTCGAAGCATGGATCTAATACACCTTACTGGTGAATTCTCCCCACCACTTCCCATGCTATTGTTGTTTCTACAGAGTATGATGTAACTTACAGCTCTGTGGGTTCAAGTACCATTTCTGCCATTTGCTAGCTATGTGATTGTGGCTAATTTTGGTCCCTCAGTTTCTTTATCTATAAAATGGGGATAATAATAGGATATATTATTATTGAGATCCTTATGGGATCCTTGTGGGGCTTAAATTAGCTACAAAAAAGTAGATGAAGGATTTAGAAACAATGCCTAAGACATCATAAGTGCCCATGAAACACTAGCTGTTATTATAATATGACTTTGTTATAATGCATCATATAAATGACTACAAAGTCTGTCTGTTCATTAGTTTATCAGAACTTTGCTTTTTAATTCCCAATTCCCCAGTGTTTATCACAAAATAAGCTTTCAATAAATTTTTTGTTGGACTGTAAAATAGTAATCCTAAACTCCCCTATACTAAATATCTTAAGTTTTACAGTGCAATGAGTTTTCCTATGAGTTGTTTGTTTTATAAGCAAACACAACTAGATAATCTTATCAAAATTAAAAACTATTTACACTCAGGGACTGGAAAAATAGCCTGAATTCACAAATTTTCTATTGTACAGTACTTTTGTTAACTGTTAGTAATGTATCTACTCAATGAGAGATTAACAGTGGTTCTGAATGATGAACTTACTAAGTTGTATAATATTGCTCTAGCCTATTTCACTAGCATTTTCTACAGTGGTATTTTATATTGGTCATACTTTACAGATATTTTGAGAGAAATTATTTCAACCAAATTTTTCTTGGAGTTTTGTGTGTGTGTGTGTGTGTGTGTATACATATACATATACATATACATATACATATACATATACATATACATATATATATAAACAGTTTAATTGTTTTCATAAGGTGACTGAAAGGCCTGGGCGGAGATTCTCACAGCTAGCAATCTGAGGAGTCAGAAGACACAGTTTTATCTGTTGACAGTTTGGGGTTTTTTGCAAGAATAGAGTGAAGATGTGAATGCCTCATTTGGAGATTTTCTAGGCAATTTAGCAATGGATAATTTACATACTAGAAATCCTGGTTATATGGAACGTTCTGCTCCAGGTTAGGACAGAGTACAAAAACACTTAGTCATTTACACACACAATATGTAGACATAAAAACAGGTTCCGTCCATGCATAGCAGAGTGAATGGCAAGGGGTCCCTGGTTTCAGTGGAGCGTAAGAGAAGGACTCCATCCGGAGTTAGATCTCTAGTGAGTGGGTGCAGAATTACACGACAACATCATGAAAAACCACTTAGCATCATAAGCACAGCTACACTGTCCCCTGAGATGCTTCCACATTGATCCTGGTCCACAATGTGTTACTAGTGAAGGAGTTGCGGAGAACACCATGCTTCCTCCCCACCCAGTACCTGCTGGGTGCTTCAGAGAAGAGGAGCTTGGTACCTGCACTCAGTGTGAAGTCCTCAGAGCTCTCTCTGCCAAGATGATGGCATTTTCTCTTCAGTCAGTGGAAAACCTGCTTTAACAGAATTGTGTGTGTCCATATCTGTCTATGGTATAAATGAGAGGCTTCTCCACTGAGGATTTAATCTCCTTGGTTCTCTTCTTTCCTTACAGGTAGGAAGTCATGAGTCTCCCCTCTCCGGGCCAGTATTTCTCCTCTCAAACATGAAAACTCCCACTGCTTCTGACCGTTTAAGGTGGTACTATGAGGACTATAGAAATCATTATTTGTAGACTCTTTTTGGATATAAAGAAATGGAGAAAGCTGTGCTCTCCCCACAGCAGGTCAAGACTTCTACTGTGAGAAAAACCTCAGTCAAGGGAAGCCCTTGACTGAGAAGCCCTTGACTGAGATGGAAGGTCCATGAACCCCAGGTCTTTGGAGAAGGACTCAGCTGATCTTGTGTAAAACAAGAATTTCTTTTTTTTTTTATTCTTTAGAAAGACACACAAAGACAGAGAAGGAGGTGAACATGGGAATGGAAGAGAGAAAAGAGGAGAAAGTAAATGGCATAATCCCCTGTGACATCACTAATCCCCAGGGAAGTGTGACCCCTAAAAAAGGGGGTGAGAGATTTTGTAAGGTACTTATATGCAAACGATGAGGCTGAGCATCACCGCTGGGCGCAGATCATGGATGCAGGCTTAGGATGCAGTGACAGGAACGATCCTAAGAAAGTGGCTTCCCCAGAATTTGTGGAAGTTGCTGGGGAGGATTTGGGCTGTCATAAACATGGGTCTCGATCCTCAATCAACTTGACTTAGATCTCTGACCTCAGAGTCCTCGAGTGCTGTCAGAGGGGTGGCCGGGTCTGGATTTGAGGAAGCACTGCTTCCTCAGTAAGATTAACACGGTCACAATACGGGAACAGGCTTAACACTCCTTGGAGTGCTGTCTGAAACTCTAGCCTTCAAGTTACACAATAGTGGTGCACAATGAAGAGCAGAGCGAGTGATTCTTGAAAGAGTTCGGCTCGTATCTATTTTGTCCTCCAGGATTTTCTACACTGAGATGTTATGATTGAAGTTAGAGTTACAAACATCCTTTTTTATGAAATCCACTTTAAAAACTTCCTATCTCTAAGACTACTACAAAGAAAATTGGCTTTCCCCCATATTCGTTCCTTAATGGTCTTAAAACAATTATCTACCGCTATTAAAATGCATGTCAACATCAAAGATATTATACTTTGGTACATGGTTCCTATTATAAGCTATCACTATAAGCAAAGAATTCACTACTGTGTTATGTTGAACTTGACATTTCTTTTAGCAACATTAAAAAAATAATGCAATGCACTGAAGGAAGGAAATGCCTGGTTTTTAGATCAACATAAGAAAATAAGAAAACTTTACACTAAACCCCTTCTTAAGATAAAGCATCGTAACTATCATTGCCTTCTTCTTCTCACTATAGGTTACAATTCAGATGCAGAATGGTCTGTAATATTTTAGGACATACATGATCAATTACACCAAAATAAACAGTGAAAAGTGCCCAGTAACTGCGGTGATAAAAACTCGGTCTGAGAATGGCTTATTTTGACACCTGTTTCACGTCTGCTAGGTGAAGGCTTTACTGTCCAGGAGGGCATCTCACACACCCTGGAGGAGGTGTTGTAGCAAGGATGGGTCACTGCACAGAGGCCCCGATGAACAGCAGATTCCCAGTCTGTGGTGGAGAAGCCACAGAGTGTGAGAGGCTGCCACCTATGAGAAAAGCTACTCTCCAGGGCCTTCTTCAGCAACAGCCTTTCCAGGGGGCTCTGGCTTCATTCGGATCACCTCCCATCCCCCGGCCTCCTCTGGGCCACTCTTTCCACATCAATAAAAATCATCCTGCTTCTTTCCATGACCTCAGTTCCCGGGATGGTACTCATGCTTAACTGTTTGTTTTTACAAATTACACTCTGTCTTGATCCTGGGGGTGAATAAAAGATGCTTTAATTAAGATAATTATAAAAATAAATCAAAAATTAACAACAAGTCAAACAAAGCACAGGAAACAGAACACCATATAGGCAAAGTCATGCCTCTTAGATGTCCCAGAATGACTTGATTAATAGCAAACTGGAAGCATTTGCTTTTCCACTGTATTTACACGCTACCCGACATTTTTTCTCCAGCGATGAACAGCCTGTATTATGTAGACACCCCATTAGAATTTCTCTGATTTCTTCTTCAAGTGGAATTCTTATTTCTGATGCAGAGTACACTTTTTAAAAAGTTATTTTCTTTCTTCTCTGAGAAACTATCAATTAATAATGCATCCAAAATGTCTTATAACCTTAGTAATAGCATATTGTCCTCTCTAACTGGAAGCAAACATTTAATTTTGGAGATTATGGTTCCACTCATTTGATTCATCTATTTATGACTCTCTTCAGCCTTTGAAACTGTTGAACATTCTTCTCATTGAAACTTTCTTCTTGGCTCACATAATGGTTTTCTTTGCCCATTCTCCTTCTACCTCTGGCTGCTCTGGTTTAACTTCAGGGAGTACATGTGTCCAACATTCTTTTTTTTTTTTTTTTCGGAAAAAGAGAGGGAGAGAGAATCCCAAGCAGGCTGTGTACTGACAGCGCAGAGCCTGACTTGGGCTTGAACTCATGAGCCGTGAGAACATGATCTGAGCTGAAATCAAGAGTTGGACACTTAACTGACTGAGCCACCCAGATGCCCCCAAGATTCTTACAGACAATGCAGCAACTACAGAGTATAGCATATAGCAGATGTGCAATAACTGGTTTAGAAAGAATGAATTAATTAATGAAAGAGAATGAATGAATGAGCAAATTAAAGAATTGGGGCACTCACCTATTCCAGAGTCTGGAAGCATTTATAAGAATCCAGTTGATAAAGCACCAACGGGTTTGAATCTGGATTCATGAGAATTGGAAAGATTTAGATTTATTTGGCCTTCTCTTTGGCTTACAATTTTTATCAGATGTATAGGTTATTAAGCTATTGCTTGTCTCTCTCAGCTGTCTCTTCTGAACTTTGCTCTTGATGCTCTGTAAAACCCATTTCTCGTTGGCCTGTGGCACCCTGTATGTGGCAGGAAGGGAACCAGAAGGCTGGAGAAGGAAGGGACACACTCCTTCCATACTGCTCACTGCTTTGACAGCATCACTATAACAAGGACCTTCTGTCCTAGAAGCACAGTTGGCTTATTTACCACCCCCACCCCACATTCTATAAACCAATCTCAGAGCTATCAGCACTAGCCCAGCAACATCTTCCTGAGAGATCTGAGGCCCAGCAAGACCATCCCTTCTACCACAGACAACACTTCAGCATTCACAAAACTCCTCGTTAGCACATTGATAGGCTCTAATAGACTGAGGAATGTGGAACATCAAGTGACCATCCAAGTGGAGAGGCTTATGTGTAGAAAATGTCATATCCACTGAGTCACAAGGTGGAGCAGGTACACCAGTATGTCATAGACAATAGACAATTCTGCATTCAGGCCAAGCTGGTCCATAAAGCACCAAATATTAAACAAACCAGTGTCCCAGATCCTATGTTGCCTACTTTGTTTTTAAAAATATTTATTTAGTTTTGAGAGAGAGAGTATGTGTGTGTGTGGAGGAGGGGTAGAGAGAGAGGGAGACACAGAATCCGAAGCAGGCTCCAGGCTCTAAGCTGTCAGCCCATCATGGGGCTTGAACTCATGGACCATGAGCTCATGAGCGGAGCTTAAGTCAGATGCTTAACCAACTGAGCCACCCAAGCACCCCTCACCTACCTCTTTTGAACTGACATTACTTCTTTAGCTTTCCTTTATAACCTAATAGGGGAACTGGGGAGATGGCTGGATTCTCTACACTGGAGTTTGCCAATAGAAGAAGAAAATAATTATCTGATCCTTTTTCATGGATAGATCAGTTTTAAGTATTTGTGCGGACTGAAAATGGACAGTTGAGAAAATACAAGTCCCCTATGAGGAAGCCCCGAAAATCATGAGGGGGGAAAGTGTCCAGACAGTTACAGCTCTGAGCAATTCTCCTAGCCTTCAGCCTTGGGTGAGGAAGATATGCTTTGAAGTAGAGACACATACAAATTCCTGGCCAAAAGCAAGTGTCTTGTAAGGCAAGCAGCATTGTAGATGTAATATCATAAGAGCAAAGTCAAGGACATCTGATCAAGAGGTCTTTGGATGGACCTACAGAATTATTGGGCACCAGGTGCATGGGTCTTAATGTCTCCTATCACTGTCTGCCAGAGCATATGCCACAGACGGACACTGTACATCAAACACAAAATTACCCATCAAGTGAGATCAGTTTCTGTCCCCGCCACTCCTGGGCGTATGCAAAGGCCCAGGGATGAGCCAGTCATGGGGACAAGAGTGGAGTAAAAACAAAACCCAATCAAGATGAACTGTCTCTCTCCAAAGTTTCTGGTGATGAAGAATATTGGGACTATCAACTGAGATAACCTCTTGAGCCCTCAATATGGTATCATCTCTGGAGGAGACCAATCAGCACCTTGGTAATAAGTTGATTGCAACAGCCCCTTTCAGCCTGGAGGGAATGCTGATGTACTCTTACTAGGATTGGTACATAGTCTGGCTAGGATTTTTTATCCCTCTCTGCAATGCCTCTGCACTGGGCTCCCAAACTACCTGATTTATTTTTACCAGACCTTGAATAATATATCCAAACACTAAGAGACCCTTTTTATGTCAAAACGGTGACAGTAGACACATGAACATGTGATCTTCTGCTTTTCTTAGATATACAATGAATCCTGCAGAAACTGCCAGTCACTATAGTAGAGGAATCCCCTCTTCTGATTCTGTTCAGGGGCTGACAACCTTAAGGGTTGGTTTGCTGCCCTTCATAACACAGAACACATTGTACAGAAAGCTATCATACTGACTCTGTATCCCTCAAAAGGTAGAATTGAGAAAGAAGGGAAAAAGGGAAGAGTTAGGAGTGGGCTCCCTACTAAAAACAGTGAACAAGAATCAGGATGAGCCTAGGATCACTTTCCAAGCTGAAATAAATATGCCTTCTTCCTTTTTAAAATCTGATTTAATGCTGTCATGGGCCGAATGCTTGTGTTCTCCGCAAATTTATGAGTTGAAATCCTTACTCCCACTGCATTGGTGTTCAGAGGTAGGGCCTTGAGAGGTTATTAGGTAATGAAGATGGCGTCTTCATAAATGGAATTCTTGTTCTGATACTAGAGGCCCCAGAGAGCTCTCTCCTTCTCTCTTCTTTTTGCTACAATGAAAAAAATCACTGTCCACAACCTGGAAGAGGGCTCTCACGAGAACCTGAACATGCTGGCATCCTCAACTCATACACTCAGCCTTCAGAACAGAGAGAAATAAGCTTCTGATGCTTATAAGACATCCAGCCTGTGGTTTTCTGCTATAGCAGCCCAAACTGTTATATCAGTTTGCTGATATAACAAATGCTTCAGTATATTTCTATGGTTGTGTGTATATCTCATAAGCACATGTTTGCACATGCACATGTAAAATAGAGTGAATGACCTAGATATTGAGCTCTGTAGATAATACCTACTGCTTAGTGAACTTTCTTCTGCCTCATAGTGATTATGGCCATGCTTTTATATGGTGGCTCTATAGCAGATGTGTGTTGAACTGAATATCCATTTTATTAAACTGAACATCTTTCTAATGGAACAGTGGGCTTCCACATAAGGGGGAAGAAAGAAGGCAAAGGGAAGTAAGGCTTTTCACAACTGGGTAGTGCCTGCACGTGGCATATGGGCACCGAGCTGTTTTGACATTCCTCTCTAGGGTTCTTGATTTTCCACTCAGTCCCTCAGTGATTCTTTGCAACAAACAGTGCACTTTCCTTAATGCCACTTCCTCAATGATGTGGCTTATCTGTCACCTGTAAAGAAGGGTATCATTTGGTTTACAGTAAAGTAGAATAGAATCCTTTGAAACGATGTTCAACAATGCATGTCCAATTTAAGCAAAATAACATACCCCAAAAAGGAAACAATACCCTAGACAGTTGAGCATGAGTTTTTCTCACCACAAACTTTTTTTGGTTTGTTTTGAAAAAACTCATTTCACCAAAGGAAAGAAGTCCATACATAAAAGGATGCTCCATATGATTGTCGACTTGTTGTGCATCTGGGTCTCAGGCAATCTTAGCCCATCTTATTGTTTTGCTACCTGAAATCCAAAGGGATTAGTGCATTTGCCCAAAAGGGGCAGAGCTAAGTACATTTTTCTAAAGCAACACGACTTTGAGATATTTTTCCTTATAGCATTCTTTCTTGTCTTTCAGAAACTCCTTGTTGATTTTGACAACTTGACTTTGGAATGAAAACACAATGCTAGTGATTTGAACATCCCAGTGAATTCTCAGAATTTGCAAATACAGAATCAAATCAAGCACAATATGACACAAAATGTTGCAGATTTTGAATCCTTGCTGTCCTTTTTGTCCACCAAAGAAAGGGTGATGACAATCACTTAAAATATCTAAAAATGATAGGGACATCTCAAAGCTAAGCAGAGATGCAATCTGTTACCAGTATGAAATAGATCCTCCTTAGAAGACATAATGCTAAATGGAATGGCTTGACAAGCAGAAAGTAGGGCACACTGAACAATGAAATCACTTGGTCAGGTAATGTCAGGTGGTATGTGGGGAAGTTTATATGCTACAGTGAGCAGGTGATGGTGTATCTGACATATTTAAAGTATATATTTAAAATTGAGGAACACTTTGATCACACACTGAAATGTCAGCTGTGTACAGTTCTTCCTAACCTTTTAAAAATGTAGGTATAGAGGTCTTAAATTCTCCCCAGTGCAATAGAAATAAGAATTGTAATTTTGCCTTTTCTGGAAATAATAAAAATTTTAACACACTAGGGGTTCCTTGCTCCAGCTTCTTTTGCTTTTAATACAAAAAAAGGAACTACTTTGGGTATAAAGTTACAACTTTGGGGACAGTAATCCAGATTAGTTCTTTCATTAGGTATACATGATTCTGAACTATTAAATGCTGAAGAAATTCCCATTCATTCTTAACATGCAGCCTCCTTTTTATCAAGGCAATAATGTTGGCTGAATGAAAGCCACATGTACATGGGGGATAGGGAAGGAAGGAAAGAAGAAAGGAAGGGGGGAAGGATAGAAAGAAAGAAGAAAGGAGAGAGGGAGAAGGAAGAAAAAGGAAGGGAGGGAGGGGAAAAAGGGGAGAGAGAGGAAACATGAATATTTGAAAAGCAAATATAATCACCTTCCACGTTAGGCTGACATAAATGTTTTCTAGCTTGCCAAAGAGAGTGTAGGTTATTGTATTAACTAAAAATACGCTAAAACTTTCTATTAACTCTATATAAGAGCACCAGTGACCCTTTTAAAAATTACCAAAACTAGGTAAAGCTACCAAAACCAAATAGATATATAAGTAAATAAGTTCATCTCATTCATAATACCATATCAAAGACGTTCTTCTTTGAGCCCCTATTTTACAAATTCTACTCATACACCCTGCCCCCCTCACACCTTCAGGCTGCCTCTTCACTGCAAGGCCCAGTTGGCCCCAGGACCATTGTGCTCTGGGCTCTTCATTTGCCCCATTTCAGTTGTATATTGTAGGCATGCACAGCCCATATTTACTGAGAATGACAAAGGCTTGTGAATTGGAAACCTACAACTGCCTATCTCTTTTCTCACCTTTGGGAAAAGATGCTCAGGAAATATCACTCATCAGGTTCTGAAGGGGGCTGGGCAGTAAGGTGCTGGTGAAGTTCCAAAGTGGTTTGCCCAACACCATTTTCTGCACACTGTGGATCCGGGAGGCAGGGGCGGTGATGCTGGCCTTGGCTACCTGAGGGCCAGCTTCATAGGTTCTTGACATCCTCAGTTTCTTTCTTTTTCTTCTGTGGGTCACGAGGGAGCAGCGAGCTGTCAGCCCCTATCAGCCCTCTGTCATTCTCCCTTAGTTTCCATAGGGTTGAGAAGATGACTGGAAAAGATCCATTTTGCCTGAGGCTTCTGGGCATGATATTAGGTCTGAGGGGAATTCAGATGATTACCTTTATCCACCACTGAACCTAAGTGTAGAAGAGTCAGAAAGTCACAGCAACACAAGCTGTAAGATGAGACTACAAAACAGGAATGCACATCACAGAAGGGGAGACTTATATTAAGTATTAGAAGAAATGTTTGCATGAACTGGCACCAAAGTAAGTTGTGGGGGCTCCATTATACAGGGACAATAAGAAGAAGAACAAGTTTAATTTAGGCTACAATTGGTCTAAATTTAAGCACTTGGAAGCAGAGGACTAGTCTAGATGACTTCTGACATTTTCTCTCCCTGGCATTCTATTTTTAGGACCAATCAATCAATCTCATGCAGAAAAACATGAAATGTTCACACCTATAGTCCTCCAAGTTCACTTTGAAATTCATCCAGGTTGTCAAAAATACATCATGGTGTGTGCAGGAAATAATGTTTTAAACTGGCAAAACTAAAAGTCAGTTATGTGTTTACAGCAATGATGCTTTCTCAATACAAAATTATTATCCTGTAGCCATTACACTTATCAGAGCTATAATCATGAAAACATAGACTGTCATCAAAGTAGAAAAAGCTAAATTTTCTGAAGGGGAAGTTAATATAGGTAGGATATATATACATATGTACATACATATATACATATAAATTTTATGAAAAAGAAGTTAATGTAGGTAGGATCTATATACATATGTATATATATACCATTGTATATGCATACATGTATACATATATATGTAAGATATATATATACATGTATATATATACCATGTATATGTATACCATTGGATATGGTATATATGTATATATATATACATATATATATGGTATATATATAAATATAATAATTTATTTTATTGAAAATAAAATATATGTAGGATATATATATACATGTATATATATATATACACCAAGTATATGTATTCCATTTGATATGGTATATATATAAATATAATATATTTATTTTATTGAAAATAAAAGGCATGGTTGTTAAATATTTTATATTCCAAATTCATCACAACAGATTCTGAAAGGTGCACTGTTAGCAAAATAGGCACAACAATCTTGCTGATGTTGCCCGCTGCACTCCCACCTCTGGGTGATACAAGAAAAACAGAAAAGCATCTTAGGGTAATGAGAAGAGATTGTCTTCTGTGCCAATGAAATTTGTGGAGCACCACATAAGGATGTCCCCCCCTTTCTACAAGAAGAGGAAGTGCCCAAACCATTCCAATAGAGTGATTTTTCTCTTGCCTGAAAATTGTGAGCCAGAGAACAAGCGGAATTTGTGCCCCATACTGGAAGAAGCCTCAGAGAGTGAGGAAAGATATGTGAGGAATTAGAGAGTTAAATAAACCAGTGCTAAGAACGTGCTCATCGTAGTCTAGAGAAACCTAAAACAGGGCGTATGGCTTCACTACCTTGACAGTGGCTCCCAAGAGAGCTGAAGGGCTCAGGGGGATTCCAGTAACAAAAGCCTATAACATGGTTTTCAGTGTTAGAAAAGTAGCCTCTGTGAGATAGAGGGCAAGGCAGCCTCATCATTCATGATGTGTGGGTGATCACATAAAGGTCGAGAAATTGCACCAACCTAGAACGCACAACTCCCTCTATGCAGGCACAAATAAATGCTTTTACTCTTTTGCCTCCTCCTTGCAACCAGAGGACTTTGAGAATTCCACATCACCACCTCCCAACAGCTTATAGCTGGATCTCCAAGTGTGGCCTCTGCACAGATGGGATGAGATCGTGGAGTCTGAAGTCGTAAACGGATAGAACTAAATAAATGGTCATAGCCAAAATAGACTATTTTTATCAAATGACTAACCAGTTACAAAACTAACAGAGGTCTCTGAGAAGCACACAACTACAGATGGAAAGGGTTTTCAACATAGTGGAGCCTGTATTCAGAAAAAATTAAAATGTTCCATAGAGAGTGTATTGTGAGGAATTTACTAGATTTTGAATACTCCAAATAAAGTTATTAGAGGTAAATATAGAGAGATCTGGTGACAAATCCTAAACTTCACTGTGGACTTAACAAAAACAAAGCATTCGGAGTCAGCATCGAAATAGCCAATGCAGTCACTTACTAACTGAACTAAGAGAGTCTCTTGCCCTTTCCTGGCCCTTGACCGTCTTTGATAAAATGAGCTAGTTCCATGAGGATCTAATCACATGAAGCCCTTGAAGGTTTGGCCATCTAGTATCTATGGTTATTCATGTCTGAGCAGAAATGATGAGCTGAACTGAGCAACCCCAGTGATGGCCAAGAATGAGCACCCATTAAAGAGCAACTCTTTCTATTATTATTTATTACTGATAGTAACCTAATGTCTTTTCTGGGCCCTGATCCCAAAATGTGTACCTAATGTGTAATTTGATAGAATAGCCCATTTACTTTAAGAAGTGCTATGGACTGAATGCTTGGGTGCCTCCCAAGCTCATATGTGGAAGCCCTAATCCTGAGCATGATGATATTTGAAGGCGGGACCTTTGGGAGCTAATCAGATCCTGAAGGTGGAGCCATTGTGAATGGGTTCAGTGTTCTTGTAAAAAGAGACACTGAAAAGATGATCTCTTTCTCTTCACTATGAGAGCAAGATGGCGGCCATGTGCAAGTAAGGAAGAGAACTGCTATCAAGAAATCATGAAACCACGCTGGCTGCCTACTATCAGACTTCCCTGGTTCCAGAATATTACAGTATTGCATTCTAAATAAACATGAATTGTTTGAGCCATGGTCTATACCCTATGGCATTTTGTTAAAGCCGACCAAATGATGACTACAAGAGGTCAACAGTTAGTCTCCCTATTTGTGAAAAGCACCAAAATTTGCAAAGCATAAATCAACATGTTTTTCCTCCATTAACCCAGCCATTGAACTCCTACCTGGGGACTCAGGGCTCCTGCTAAATGGGGTCAACAGGGTGTACTGCTGTGAGCAATTGTTTTCTGCTCCCCTCTCCTGAGTACTCCGGAGATTTTCTTCATGAGCTTCTGTCAATTATTTTTCCTTCTTTTAGCTTCACAATTAGGCAAGTGACTGTCCCCCAGCCCTGCAAAGTGACGCAGACTTCTTGCTTCCTCTGTAATGAGAGTCTCAGCACATGCTGGGTCCTGCCAAGTTGACTGAGCCTTATTTCTGCACAGGCTTTAGTCCCTCGCCATTCGAGATTCTTTTCTATCAGGTTCTTTACACATTCTTCTCAGTTTGCTTTATGTTGATTTGAGCTTCCCTTGTCTTTGTTTACACATTTGACACTTTTCCTTTCCTCGTACTTCAAATCATCCAGTGCTTCCTCACTTTTGCAGGCTGCCTCCCTCACTGTTTCCTGCAGATACTGATACTTGCTTTCCGGCTTTCTTTGGAGCTGAAATTTTGAGTGAATTATGCTTGACATTTAACATATGCACACAGAGAATATTCAGGCTTCAAAGAATGCCAAGAAGCAAACTCCTCTGCCTTCTATTGTTTAGACAGGCACGAACTCTACATTTTCTTTGATTTTCAGTGTCAACTGCCTGAGTCCCTGAGTCACCAAATGAGCTCTTCTTTGCTAGGGGCAAAGCAGTGCTTACTGGCCCATTGATGTGTATAAATCAGAATTCAGTCATGACACAGTCTTTGTCCTCCAGAAACCCAGAAGCTAAATTCAGACTATAAAGGCTAGAGGTAATGAGATTGAGCCTCTTTCCACTCTTTTAGGAGGAGAGTGAGGTATGAGTTCATAAATACAGGTACCATTTGAGAGGGGGCTGGAAGACTATGCAGAGTCCCCAGGGAAATGGAAGGTACACTGAGCAAGAAAGCAGAGGGTGGTGAGCAGAGAAGAGATTGTGACCACTCCCAGGGAGAGGAGAGATGGCAGTCGTATTCCTTTCTCACAAAACCAGCAAGTATTTGGCGAAGGAGACCAAGAGCTCAAAGTGACTGGATGGGCTTTACCAAGATGGCCTTAATGCTCCTTTCAACTTGAGGAAACCTGAGACAAGCTTCATCCCGATTCTAGCTCCCTGGCCTTCCTTCTCTTAGAACATTTACTTTAGAGAGGCACCTGTGTGGCTCAGTCAGTTAAGTGTCCATCTCTTGATTTCAGCTCAGGTCATTATCTTCATGGGTTTGAGGCCCGTGTCAGGCTTTGCACTTACAATACAGAGCCTGCTTGGGATTCCTTCTCTCCCTCTCTCTCTGACTCTCCCCTGCCCACTCTCTCTGTCTCTCTCTCAAAATAATTAAACTTAAAAAAAAATTAAACTTTGGGCACCTGAGTGGCTCAGTTGGTGAAGCTACCAATTTCAGCTCAGGTCATGATCTCATGGCTGTTGAGTTCAAGTCCCATATCAGGCTCTGTGCTGACAGCTCAGAGCCTGGAGCCTGCTTCAGATTCTGTGTTTCCCTCTGTATCTGCCCCTACCTTGCTATCTCTCTCTCTAAAATAAAATAAAATAAATATAAAAATTTTTAAGTAAAAATAATTTTAAAAAAGGACATTTACTTTAGAAAACTTGTAATTGCAAAATTTTTCTCTGTTCCTTTAAAATTCTGATAGATCTTCTGGGCTCTTGCCAGTTTTGCAACCCAGAAATTTCTTTCTCAAGGACCTGGGAGGCATCGCTTTGAAAGGTAATCATCAAGAAAGATAGCACCTCTTTCTCCCAGCCTCTGTGAGAAGGGAGAAGCTAACATTAGTCAATAAATGCCAATTAGCCAATGTGGATGGATGACTCACCCCTCCGTATCCTTCAGTACTTTCCCAGTAGCTCACTCCAGTCCTTAACAATCCTCCTATCTGCTTGCTTACAAAGGAGTAGAGTTCAACAGCCAGGTCTTCACAGTGCAGGAAGGCCCAGTATTGAAATGTCTATAGTTCAGAGTAACTAAAATGCAGTGATATTGAATTAGGGTTTCGTGATCTCCAGGAAGCAGATGAGGATATGAAATAATTAAAAGCCATAAAAGATACCTGAAAGCGAGCCAGGCAGCTTCGGTGCCTCAGGACTGCTAACGTGATTACTCTTCTAAGCTGACGTGCTCAGGAACAGTGATTGCTACCACCGGCCTGAGGCATCACTGTTGTGTGAGTGGCGCAATCACTGACATCCAAGAAGTCTAATCAATGGCTAGCAAGGGTCTTGATGACAGATGGGGACCTGGCGGAGGTGCAGAACAGGTTGCATTTTGCCTTGTCACTAATAAATGCAGTTGGAAGCAAGGGACCTTCATACCCCTTTCATTATGTGCTTTCAGCAGAGAGGCCTATGGAAACAGCACCAGTTCTTTGACAAGAGCTTCCTGGGGTAGCTAGCCGCATTGAGTGCCACCACTGTATTGTGAGGATTACCCCGATGATGTGGCATGAAAATGATCAGAAGGAGAGGAGGAGGAGAAGGCGGGGGTAAGCAGGTGCCATGAGGTCTTGCTGGGTCTTGATTTGATTTGCTATGATTCTTGCCAAGGACTGGAAGGATACTTGGCACACACCAGGTCCACCCAAATACTTACAGAGAAGGAGAAGGAGGAAGAGAGAGAATGTGAGAGCCAGAGAGAAAGGGAAAAGCAAAGAGGGAGGGAAAGAAAGACCAAAAAAAAAAAAAAAAAAAATCAGAGGCTGTATTTAGAGAACAGAATTTCCCACAGTTGGGGAATCACACTCTATATTTCTTGAAAGGCTTTTGAACAGGTTATGATGTATACACTACATGCGCACTGTCAGTTTATTCCAAGAGGTGGGAACGGAAAGCTGTGTTTACACAAGTTTGTGCCGCAAACGTCATCACCTTTGCTTTCTCTTAGCACGTTAAATTCTTTATCTTTCAAGCTTAAAAATTGTTCCTCTTGATGCTAAAGATATAATACTGGTCTTTCTGCTGAATTGATTTTGACAGTTCAGCCCAGGGTAACTTCCAATAGCATAAACAAGAGCGTATATGGAAATATTCATAAATTCAAGAAAATACTAGATAACATTGCCAGTGCAGGCACTGAGCATCTGAATAAACATGAGCCTTGACTATCATTCTGAACACTCTGCAGGAATTGCTTTAGATGTTGCTACTTGACTGGACACCAGAGCGGTGATACACAATGAGATAGGAGTTCATGGGCCTTAAAGCACCCCTCTCTAGTGCATGGTTCTAGAATTCAGGATGATTCCAAAGGCCTGAGAACAGGTTTACATGATACTCATAAGGCAGATCAGGGCGTTCCCCAGAGAACATCAGTCAGTGTGACTTTTCAGAATCAGTGCACAATTGTATTTCTGCACAGTTGTATGCTGCACAGAGCCCAGAATCTGATCAACTTTGACACGAATAGCAAAGTGCCGGCGCATGCACCAAAGAGAACTAGTTACAGCACTGCTACTCCGGCAAAGCTGTAGCTTATCCAAAAGATTACAAAGCCACCTGAGCATGTGTTACCCCCTAGAACGAGCCTCACAGCAAAGTCAAAGGTTAAAAATGATGGGAAGGATGTAGGATTTTAGTGTGTTGAGTATAACTTTAAAAAATGACATCCACACAGGAGTAGAGATGCTTTTTAGGTAGCGCTCAACCTGGAAGTCATTTCCCCCAGGTGAACACAGCGGTGACCCCTATAATCCTACCTGCTCTTGTTCTGTACAATAGAGAGACCTCAGGGCAAGGGGGCACCAGAAAAGAGGACATTAAAAGCTGGTGGGGGGAATGGAGGGAAAGCTTTAGCATTTCAAGTTCGTGCAACAATGGTGAAGGCTCCACACTTGAGATGGAGCACTTGCAGACCGTGAAATGGAAGTTTCTTCTATAATTAGCAGCAAAGAAATAAAGTATAGAATGCAAAAGGATGTGGGGGTGTAGAATAGCACAGAGAGTGAAAAGAATCAGTGGATCATACCAGAAAGAGAATAAGAGACAAGAAACAGAAGTGGAATTCACAGAAACCAGGACAAAGAAATCCCCATATTCTGATTTTTTTGTTGTTATTAAAAGATCTAAGCTATGGCAACCCCATGGATAAATCCAAAAGCATGTCAAGTGAAATAAAGTAGAGACAAGTAAATGCTAAACAATTCTATTTCTATGAAGTTCATGAATCAACAAAACTAATTCATAAAGATGGAAGTCAGAAAGTGGTTAGGTTTGGGGTGGGAGGGATTGACTGGAAAAGGGCATGAGAGAGCTTTAGTGGGGATTGAATATTTGCCGTGTCTTGGCCCAGGTGTGGTTACACATTTTAAACATTAATTTAAAAGGAAAGAGAGACACCTGAGTTTGGTGGATCCCATTACTGTTCTTTAGCCTTTGGGCAGAGTAAGAGTGATGGTTAATTTTAAGTGTCACCTTGGCTCTGCCACGGGGTCAGATGTTATGGAAGTGTCCATGAGTCCACTTTTGAGTGAGATTAATATTTCAATTGGTGGACCTTGAATAAAGCAGACTGCCCTCCATAATGGGAGTGGATATCATCCAAGCAGTTGAAGTCCTGACTAGAACAAAAGACTGAATTTCCACAAGCAAGAGGGAATTCTGCAGAAGGTTCCCACTTCAGGCTTGAACTACAACATTGGCTCTCTTCTGGGTCTTCAGCCTACCAGTCCACCCTACAGATTTTGGACCTGCCAATGTCCAAATTGCATGAACTAATTCCCTAAAACAAACCAACAAGTAAACACACACACACACACATTCTGTTGGTTCTGTTTCTCTAGAAAACTAGGTCAACTGTTTTTATAGAAAAATACCTGCAAGAGGTCTGTTCTGAACCAGAGAGGCACAGATTCCACTACTACTTCCTAGGAACTAAACAGAATGAAGCTGTCCTTGAGTATTTATTCCTCTCAGTCCCATTTGGTCCTTATTTGTGAGTGTCCATAAGTATTAAGAAGGCACCCCAGTTCAGACCCTGAGTTGGCTTGAAAAATACGTAAGGGGATGAAAAGTGTTCACTAAGCACTGGTATTAGAACCCACTGGTGTGTTAAGCAAAGCTTATGTTTAAGATATTTTCTTTTCCTTTTTAAAAGAGTTTTCTTTTCTTTATTTATTTTTTATTTATTTCTAGGAGAGAGAGAGACAGCGTGAGCAAGGGAGGGTCAGAGAGAGAGGGCGACACAGACTCTGAAATAGGCTCCAGGCTCTGAGCTGGCAGTCAGGACAGAGCCCGACGTGGGCCTCGAACCCACGAACCGTGAGATCATGACCTAAGCGAAAGTCGGACGCTTAACCGACTAAGCCACCCAGGCACCCCTGTTTTATTATTTATTTAATGTTTATTCATTTTTGAGAGACAGAGCACAAGTGGGGGAGGGACAAAGAGAGAGACACACACAGAATCTGAAGCAGGTTCCAGGCTCTGAGCTGTCAGCGCAGAGCCCAATGTGGGGCTCAAACCCATGAACGGTGAGATCATGACCTAAGCCGAAGTCAGACATTTAACTGGTGCCCACCTGAGATGTTTTCAAAAGTACTTTGAAAAGTATAGAGTCAATACTCTTCTCAGCTTTCTGAACACACAAAACCACACACACACACACACACATGAGGGGCCTAGACAAACCAAACCAAAAACTCAACCAGCTTTTCTGCTTCTGTACAAGTGCTTGCACTACGGGAAACTAAAACCTAACTAGCTTCTTCCGCTTCTGTACCATTGCTTAAGGCTTGAGTCTCAGCCTCCCCGGAACTCTCAGGCAGCTGCACACTGCCCAAGGCCGGAGAAACTGCCCACCACATCACTCCACTACACTACCCTGGCAACACCCAATCAGGAAAGGCCAGCAGCCACCCTCAGCCTTACTGAAGGAAGGGCCTAGGGAGAGAGAAGTCAACCTGTTAGTCGCCGAACAAGACCCTAGACTCGCTCTATGATTGGCTGAATTCAAAGGTATCCTAAATGTTATAATTGGATCCCGCCAAAAACCTGATGGCGGGAACCAATCAAATGTGGTATATGTTCACATTTAAATATCAACCAATGACAAACCTGTAACCATAGAGATCCCCTGTCCCTCCCCTCGACTTGTTTACTCCTGTCTATAAAAAGGCTGCAAAGACTTTGTTTGCGGCCTCTCAGCGTCACCGGCAACGAGTGCGCGGAGGTCTGGTTTCGAACCTGCAAATAAACAACCCTTGCCGATTGGCTTTGACTCTGGTCTCTGGTGGTCTGTTTTTGGGGTCCCCCGAATTCTGGGCGTTTCACACACACACAATGAAAGAGTCATCATTTCTAAAGCTTATTAGTACGCGATCATCTCTGAATAAGTTTAGCCTCTAGGTAATGCACATGAATTTGGGGGGATAAAAAGAAAGGGTTCCAGTGTTCCAGTTTCATGGGCCTTTATTCTGCATCTGTTCCTTGATGAATGGAGGAGGTTTGGCACCGCTGCGGTAGGTTTGCCCTGCAGTCAAAGGTAAAGCACACTAATGATGACCAATAGGTAGAGAAAGAAAACGGGGAAGAGGAGAGTTGGTGATACATAGTTGAAGAGCTGAAATCATCCATCTCTTTTAACTCAGACTTGAAAACTATTTTGATTTCTCTTTGCTCACAGCTGAGAACTCATGGAAACTTTCTGTCTTTGTTTCCTCATTTTGTATAATCAGGGAAAGAAATTGAGAACTTTGAGCACGTGTGCTGTGTGTGTGTGTGTGTGTGTGTGTGAAGGGAGCTGGGGAAACACCTCCCTGCGTGTGGGGCTGGGCTTTCCAGGGTCCCTCCTACCACGCTTATTCTCTGCTTCATTCATTCTTAGCTGTTTGCTTTTCAGCTAACCTCCTCAGTGACTACGGTGAAAATAACCCAAAGTGACAGCTCGAGACTGGCAAGAAAACTGGTGTATGCCCATAAAAACAAATTATATTTCAGGCAAACCTGTCCCAGGGTACTTTTTGTCAGTTTTCTTTGTGCAAATCCATGTTATTTCTGCTTGAAACCACTGCTGTCATAACCATATTTTAAAAATGGAAAGTAAGAAGATGAAATGGGTTTGGTGGGAATAAGGAAGAAGGGAAAGGACGACAGGAGTGAAAAAAGCTTGATACAACGGGCCTTGCATTTTGCTTCAGTCTGTCAGAGCTTGACTCTACTGCCAATGCAGACTGTGGCGTGGGGTGTTGGCTGGTGGCTCTGTCAGTCTTAACCTATGGAGGCCTCTTGGGTTGGATATTGGGGGAACAACACGCTGTGAGCTGACAGAGTCTATACTGGGTGGTCGGTGGCATTAGTTGGGGAAATTTGCTTTCCATGCTAATATCTTCTCAGATATTATCTCTAATATCTTCTCAGATATTATCTCTAATATCTTCTGTAAGGGCTGTTTATGCCTCAAGAAATATGGGGTCGCATGACACAGCACCCCGTCTGATACATTTGGAGTCGGTGCACTCTTGAAGGAACTCGCCCTCATTAAGCCAGGGGCAGGACCATTCCCGGGGCCACCCCTTCCAATTCCCATGCAGCTTGAGAGGAAGGACATGAGGAAGAAGGAAGTCATTCTCACTGGTGACATGAAGCCACCCAGATGGATGCCGACACATTTTTTTCTTCAGGGAAATCAAGGGAAACGATGGGCTAAAAGGCTGTGATACCCAGCAAGCCACCTTGTTTCCAGTCAAAATAAATGTTTTCCTCCTGTTTTCCCCTGGACCAAAACGTATGGCATTCCGGTTTGAATGGGGCTCTTTTACACCCAACTATTTCTCCATGACAAATATTACAGACAGCACACTCAAGGGTGACCTGGTGGGAGGGGTGGGCCGTCAGCCTCCAAATACATTTAAGCCCACCATAAAATGGGCTTTCTCAGCAGCAGTAGAGGATTATTCAAATTACTCACAATTGGTAAAGCTATTCTGGTAGATCATTATTCCATTGGTGCAAGTGTGCTGTGGATTAAAACATGCCCCCAAAGACCTATCTACGTACAAGGAAAGACATATGAAATTATTACCTTGTATTAACTTTGTTAGCATTTCCCTTTTGCCCAAAAATGAAATTACAAATGAACTTCACTTCTTAAAACTATTTTACCATCAAAAGAAATCTACAACTTCTTTGTGTGAGCTCTGTGCTAAGAGCTGTGTGAAAAAATCTTTATAGGTCCACCCCTTGTCTCTAGGAACATGTAATTTTACACAGACACACCGACTGAATCAAATCTGAACATGACAGTAATAGAAGCTCCAACCTTAAAAGTACAGGTGCCTCAGGCAAACAGAAAATAGCCGTACACACCTTCAGTAGAAGGCATCAACATATTACACAGTAATAAAATAGTTGATATCGAAAATGTCAATTCTTTTTTTAAATTTTTTAATTGAAAAATTTTAATGTTATTTTTGAGAGAGAGAAAGAGACAGAGCATGAGCAGAGAAGGGGAAGAGAGAGAGAGAGAGAGAGAGAGAGACAGATGCAGGCTCCAGGCTCTGAGCTGTCAGCACAGGGCCAACCCGGGGCTCAAACTCACGGACTGTGAGATCATGACCTGAGCTGAAGTCAGGCACTTAACTGGGTGCACCATGCAAGTGCCCCCAAATGTCAATTCTGACTCCTCAAGAAAATATTACATTGTCATGTTCAGAATAGTTAGTTTAAGAAAGCAGAGAAGTGTAATTTACTATAAAAAATGTTCATTACTGTAGAAAATAGTTAACCTAAGATTTTAATTTTTCATGTTACAACACACATAACAAACTTGACCTGGAAAAAAATAATTTACGTGTACATTTAATTACTTGACTGTGGTGAACCAGGGAGAAGATTATAACCATTAACTGTATCCCAAATCCATTGTGGACACCTTGGAGGCCTCTTGGATAAACGATCACCTGATTGGAAGGTTTTGATGGCTCCCTGCAGAGGAGGAAAAGTAAACAAATGAAACAGTGAAGCTTTCGATTTACAAGTTGGAAAACTAAAGAGAAGTCATTTAATTCTGTGAGCAATAGTAATTGATAGGATTGGTAGAGGGAAACAGAATACCTATAATAGTACATAGTTAATGGTTGAAAATTGGGGATGACGGGGTGGGGTGGGGGAGGCATTTCTTAGGTCTCTGTTGGGAACTCGGGAGTGCATTTACTGGTAAGTAGGACCTTAGCAGGGAGCGGGTTTGTGTCAGGGCAGGCTGGGGCAAGTAGTGGTGGGGAGGCTTACGTTTCAGACTTGTTCAGTTCGTAATGCCCTTAAAACACCCAGGACAAGGCATAGAATTGGCAATATCGGGTACTCAGATGTAGATCTTGACTGAAGATACACAGCTTAACTCATTAACTGTGAATCACAATAGAGAGATGAAAGAGAGAGGAATAAATAGGTAGATGGATGGACTGAAATATGAAGAGGAACGGGTGGAGAAAAGAACAGAGGGCTCAAAAGAGAGAGACGGAGACAGAGATTGATAGCGGAGTGCACTGGTAGCTCTAGCTTGTGAGGGATTCTCCTGTCTGTTACACAAAACTCTTTCCACATAGTTCTCAAAATACAGCACCGAAGGTGCTTAATTCTAAGTCTGCATTATACATCGTTTGATTTGTTTCTTTCTTTTTTTTTTTAATGTTTTATTTATTTATAGGAGAGAGAGAGAGAGACAGGTGAGCAGGGGAGGGTCAGAGAGAGAGGGAGTCACAGACTGAAACAGGCTCCAGGCTCTGAGCTGGCAGTCAGGACAGAGCCCAACGCGGGGCTCGAGTCCACGAACCGCGAGATCATGACCTAAGCGAAAGTCGGACGCTTAACCGACTAAGCCACCCAGGCACCCCAACTTTGATTTGTTTCTGATTTATGCTAGTTCCCCACACCCTGTCCCTGATTCAAAACCCAGTTTTTAATTTGCAGAATACTAAATTCCCAAAAAAGAAAAAATATCTTTGAAGGGAAGAGGGAATAATTTATAAGGTTTGTGAAATGTCAATCCAGGCTTTTATTGCTCACATGTCTATAGATTTAGTAAAATTTTGACTGAAAACAGTTAAATCTAGTCTTGTCACAAGGCTACTAAGATGACTTAATATCTCACTTTATTACTTTTTCTTCCTAATGGAGTATGTGGCTCAAAACATTTAGCTTCATAAAACAAGATCTGAAACTTCTAATCACATCTCTTTATGTTAAGTATAACCAAAATAGTTCAGAATGGAAATGTGTTTGCCTAAGAGATTGGATTCAAATGACATTTCAAATACACACACACACACACACACACATACACACACACAAACACACACACACTCACACACTCTAGTTTCCAAAGCAACTTAAAGTTATATTGCTGTTTCTCCCAGTGTAAATTTGATAAATCATTTATATCTACTCTTGATGAAAAGGGACAGTCAGGTGGCAACATAATGTATTAGGTTAATAATAATCAGATTCCCTTGTACTTACATAACCCCCTGATTCCAAGGAGCTTTAAGTACCTTATAGATATTATCTCATTAATCCCTGTAACATCAGTGTGAGATGGATGGCAAATAGTATGCTCCACTAGGTTCGGGAGAGATAGAGATGATGATTATAATAATGCATCGTGTTTCTAGAACATCCTGTGCCGAGGTACTCAGAACATTTCACAGATGCTATCAAATGAATTGCCTGATCTTCCTAAGAGATTAGGTTTGGGCAAACAGCAGCTTCCTTCAGATCAATATGGAAAACGAAAGCATACACAGTGGCTTATTCAAGTTTACTGGTGGGAACAGAGTCTAAAAGATTGTTTTCTTCTAAATGTGTAGTTGATATTCTGAAAACTTGACTATTATCCTTATTTATTTGATATGAAAGTAGATAGTAGATGATGATGATGATGAAGATAGATAGATAGATAGATAAAGGTAGATAGATAAAGAGAGAAACAGAGAAACAAAGTGGTAGGAGACCTAGAATTCCACTCCTGGCCTGAATACGGTGATAATTACTACATCAAGGTGCCATGCCAACAGACCCAGAGCTGATGATGAAAGAAAAGACCAAGGTTCTAAATTTAGTACATTTCAGAAATTCTAATGGACTTCATTTCCAAAAGCTAATCCCAAGCCTTTTTGAGGTAGCCATAGAGGAGATGATACAAATGGCAAAGAATTTAAGAATTCAAATAATGCTCCTATGATAAAGTTTGAATGCCCAAAGACATAAAACTCCCAATGGTTTTATGACAAAATGACTTTTGGAACAGCCTGACGTATTCCTTAAAGTTAAAAAAAGTAACCTCTCCCTATAACCTGCTGGATTTTGCTATGAGGGTACACTCTGCATTCACCTGAAAGAAGCTACTAGAAAGAAAGCAGTGTTGTCACACAGCACAAATGAGGAACAAAGTAGAAGCCACCTCGCTGAAGGAATATTCAGGGACCCTGTGGCTGCAGAGATGAGTGGAGGGTGGAGTCTGAAACACAGTAGTGGGAAAGCTAGAAACCAGACTGAAAAGTGCTATGGAATCTTTGGAAAGAAATGTATGGATTTTTTAAAACAATTTTTTAAATGTTTATTTATTTTTGAGAGAGAAAGAGAGACCGAGCACGAGCAGGGAAGGGGCAAAGAGAGGGAGATGACAGAATCCAAAACAGGCTCCAGGCTCTGAGCTGTCAGTGCAGAGCCTGACACAGGGCTCGAACCCACGAACCATGAGATCATGAGCTGAGCTGAAGTCGGTCGCTTAACCGACTAAGCCACTCAGGCACTCCAAGAAATGTATGTATTTTTAAGTACTATGAAAATAACTGGAGGGTTCTGAGCAGAGGCCTAATGTGAACTGACTTGCACTTAAAAGTCACTGTTTTGAGGATACTGGATGCGAAGGACTCAGGACTGGGAGCAGGGGACCCATAAGGAGTCTATGGAATAGTCAAAGACGTGATAGCTCTGCTAGAAGAACCCTCAACAATGAGATATTAGGGTTGCCTGGGTGGCTCAGTCGGTTAAGTGTCCAACTTCGGCTCAGGTCATGATCTCGAAGTTCATGGGTTCAAGCCCTGTGTTGGGCTCTGTGCTGACAGCTAGCTCAGAGCCTGGAGCTTATTTTGGATTCTGTGTCTCCCTCTCTTTCTGACCCTCCCCTGCTCACGCTGTCTCTCTCTCTCTCTCTTTTTTTCGGAAATAAATAAAACATTAAAAATAAATAAATAAACAAACTATGGGATATTAAAGAGAATTGCCAATTTTAGATCAACCCTGCTATTTTATTAACCAAGATATTGTATCCCCTAACTGTGATAGGCCACAGTTAATGACATAGGAGTCATTAACTTGACATTAAATGACATAAGAGTAGCAATCACAACTTTTTTTAAAAGTCACAAAAATAACCTGGACTTGGTTATCATGGTAAGAGAAACAGAACAGGGTGGGTCTGTTCATTTCTTCATGTATCTATTTTTGACAGGAGCAGCTGAAACCTGCATTAAATACAATTGCTTCCCACACAGCACGAAACCAATAATAACTAATAACTTCCCGGATCATAACAAAGGCAAAAACACATTCAAAAGAGATAGATGATGGGAAAGGAATGAGTAATGGCCAAAGTATAGGCACTCCCCTCCTTCATCGAATAAAGATGGACACCAGTGGGCCATGGTGTTCATATCATTTATTGTGCTCCTCTCGTGACCCACTAGTTAATTTTTAAGCATTTGAATGTGAGTGAAAAGCAAGCTCACTGTGTTCAATATTCTTTACAAACAGAGAGATGTACATGGACTCAGAGAGCTCAAGTTATATTCTTTCTTTTTTAATTTAAAATTTTTTTTTAAATTTATTTCTTAGAGAGAAACAGAGGCAGCATGAGCAGGGGAGGGTTAGAGAGAGAGGGAGGTACAGAATCCGAAGCAGGCTCCAGGCTCTGAGCTAGCTGTCAGCACAGAGCCCGATGCGGGGCTCGAACCCACAAACTGTGAGATCATGACCTGAGCTGAAGTTGGATGCTTAACCCACTGAGCCACCCAGGCGCCCCAAAAGCTCAAGTTATATTCTTAACCCTGAGGCTGCCTTCATAGCCTACACCAACTCATTAGTCAGCTTCTACTTGGTTCATACCACCCCCCACCAACTTTACTGACCATTAAATCAGCTTAGTCCTCTCTGCTGGAACTTGGTGTACCCCAAGTGTTGAAATTTATGTAATTAATATAATTATTTAAGTACAGTATCACTTTTTCATTTCATGCCAGACAGGAGTTGGTACATTTTAAGCAGAATTAATAAGAATATCTACCCAATCTAAACTCAGAAATTTAAAATGTGATTAAGTACAAGTAGAAAAGTCCCATTCTAATAGAAGTATAAGAGTAAAACTGGCTGAAAGAAATACACAGTTTGGTTTAAAATCCATAGTACCACTTGCAACATCCCACAAAACATCAGGTTTGCACAGTCCAGGTTTAATACTTAAAGTGTCATGAATCAAAAATGAGGCCAAATCTATTTCCGTTTCAAAGAAGTACCAGAATTATTTTACGTTGAAGAAGGAGGTGCTCTTATTCTCAAATATTTCTCCATCCTTCATTAATTTTCTAATTCAATAACCCTGGTCGAGTGCAGACATAATTCCTCGAGGCAGGCTGGGCCCTTCCCCAGGACTGAAGAGGAAGACTTTACAGTGTTCTGTATCAAAGGCTACAGACTGAAGCAGGGGAAGAGGGAATGTTTTTCTAAGGCCACTAAGGCTATCCTTCTTTCCTTAACTCTGATGCATTTTCCTGTGCTGCGGAACCATCTATTACTCTTACTCGGCACGGGTAAAGCTTTGCCTCGGCAGGAGTTGTCGGGTACTAAGTGGTTTATAGATTTGAATGTTGAGGCAATTTGTAAGCAGCTGGGGGGGGGGGGGGACGACCCAGATTGGTTAATGCCTTCACTTTGGCTTGCCAAATATGCATTTCATTTATAACTTAATGAATTATTTACTCTGGCTGAAATAATCCATTCTTATTAAGGCACATCTGCTGATAATTATGAAGTGTGTAAGCAATAAAGAAAAAAGTATTTCACACCAGTAAATAGAAATTTATCAATATTGGTAACAGCCAAGTGAAACTACATCCCCTCTCTATTTTTATCTATATCTGAAATACCTAAAATGCACCTTATTATCTTGACATATATTAATATACAATATAAAGGGTCTCTTAATATCACATTTAATTCACCATTCTTATTAAAATCTAATTAGAGTTCCCCCACAGGAACAGTCTGAATTGAGTGATTAGGCTTACACAGCCATTGAACTCTCATCATTACTAAGGGGATAAACTCAAAACATTTTGGGAATATAAAATGATTTGAATCTACATCTAACCACCAATCACATGTTAAGTATAAAATTTCTTTAGAAGAACAAATCACAAACAAGTAACTTCACAGAGAAAATTCTAATTATCTCTTACACCATGCTCATATTATTTCAGTATTATACAGTGAAATCTTGGTTTGTGAGTATATTTCATTCTGGAAACATGCCTGTCATCCAAAGCACTTGTATCTCAAAGCAAATTTCAAGAACCATTAGCTCAATTGTGATCATGTGACGTCCAGCATCACATAATATTCATATTGAAAGACATCACTTGTTTATCAAGTTAAAATTTATTAGAAATGATAGCTCATCTTGTGGAACATTCACAGAACAAGTTAATCACAATCCAAGTTTTTACTGTATTTATTTTTTTCCATTGGTCGTGAATGTAATGTTTTAAGCTACAAGAATACACTAGAGGGATGTAAGGAATAAAACAGCTATTCTTCCCTAGAGAGTAAAATAAAAATCTTAAGTGACTCCTATATTTTTTTGTAGGTTGATACCGACTTTGGCCAGAAATAAAGGTACTTCAGCATAATCCAGTGGTTCTTTTTTTTTTTTTTTCAATTTTTTTAATGTTTTTTTATTTATTTCTAGGAGAGAGAGAGAGACAGCATGAGCAGGGGAGGCCCAGAGAGAGAGGGAGACACAGACTGAAACAGGCTCCAGGCTCTGAGCTGGCAGTCAGCACAGAGCCCGACGCGGGGCTCGAACCCACGAACCGTGAGATCATGACCTAAGCAAAAATCGGATGCTTAACCGACTGAGCCACTCAGGCGCCCCAAATCTAGTGGTTTTTTACGTATTTCCACGGGACCTTTATTTATTCAAGCATTCAGCACACATTAAGTGTTTACAGAGTACCTGGCAGTGTGCTAGAGGCTGGACTGCAAAACTGAGCGAAAGCAGACGAGGGTGCTGCCCCTCTGAAGCTAAAACCCGGTGGGGGTACTGTTAGGGTTATGGTCATGCAGCTTACAGTGTGGGGGTTACCTCCGTTTTAGTGTGCATCACAGTACTTTGCTGAGTAGTGGGTACAGCCATGCCCAGTCCTTGGTACATTTTGACTTATTCAACCTTGTTTCTCCAGCTCAAACAGAACAGAGCTTAGCGTTGAGGAAACAAACCCAGCAGTGTTGAAATGTGACCTCCGTCCTGGTAGCCAGTGTCGCTCCTGCGTCTCCCCACAGCCCTCTGCTCATGCGTCAGAGTATGTGAAAACTGTATTGCAATCGTCAATTAATATCAATGTTTGGTTCTTCAGCAGGAGCGAAATCACTTGCCCCTCACGTTCTGTACCAGAGAACCAGGGCTGCCATGTTGGGAGAGGTTTGTGTTATGAAAGCTGAGTTGAATTGAGGAGAGCAGAGTTTTCAAAAGAAGCATGAGTTTCCAAAGCTAGAAATAAAAATAAACCCATACGTAGGCCTTTCCCTTCTCACTGGTCTGTGGTCACATCTCAGCCATAGTTGGTCTTACCCTACTCTGTTGCACATTGCCTGGCACATTGCCTGACATGCTGGCAGGCTCTGTACCCACCTCTACCCCTGTCTCCGCCTGCCCTCGCTCCTTTGAGTCACAATGGCACAGGGATTTGCAGGAACCACACGACTGACTAGAGGCACATTGCTCTCATTTCAGTGGGAACCACAGAGCCTCCTTCCATGGATCCCCAGCAATGCCCTTCCCAGCACCGATTTCACCAAAGGCCGGAGATGGACACTGATGTGGTATTCCGGGACAGCATGGAGTACCCTTAATCTCTACCATATATTTGATTCTTTCTCCCTTTGTTTTAGGGAAATGAAAGAAAATAACTGGTGTTCCCAAGTAAATCACATAGCAATGCATGTGTGAAACTTTGCAGAATAACAAATTTGACATCATTATGTCAAACTGAACATCTAATGTTTGGGAAGTTCCTTTCAAAAATTCCGATCAAAATATTTGCCTGAACTTTTACTTTAATGTTACAGTTAACAAGGAAGGACCTATACACTTAGCAGAAGTAAAGTGGTAAGGTAATGATTTGATGTCCTCAGGCCAATCTTTTCAAAATACATGTATATATAATATTTAATGTCCCATATCCATATCTCCCAAAAGGATAGATGAAGTGAGGTGAGAATTCCCGAAAACTTTCATTTCATAAGGCAAGGCTTGAAACGATGTAAACGGAAGACTGAGGCCACCAGAGGACACTGAACATTTTGCAATATTGCCGTACGTAGAGATGAAGGTGGTAGTAAGATAACCTTAGACTTGCCTTCAAATCTTGTCATCATGTTGCAATTTCTTCATTATTGTCTATTTAAAAATAACTTAAAATTAGGCCTGATTCAGGGAAGAAAGTGACCCCTAATTTGAGCACAGAGTTTTCCCTACTTAACATTTAGTTGATCAAATTCCAAGAATCCTAAACATTGAGGAGAGTAGTGTACATCCATACTCTCATAAAATTTTCCCCACATGTCCCATTTCTTGGGTTTACTTGCTATTCCAATTATGTAAGAAATATGTGAGCATCAACTAATCCTGCATGCATGTAGGGATAAAGGAATGAAAAGGACAAAGCCACTCCTTGCCTGATGAAACTTTTACATTCCAGTAGAGGAAAGAGAAAAAGGGGCAAGATACTACACACAGATTGGAGACGTGCTCTAACAGTACCAAGTTCAGCTCTTTATTCAGAAGAGCATACCAGACCTCTTTAATAAGTTTTCAATTTTACCATTTTAATTGACTAGGTTATTTTCTCCCAGGAATACAGTATCCCATTAATTCTTCAAAAATACTCTCATCAATGCTTTACCGATGAGTACTGAGAGATTTAAGGACCATCGAAAAAATCATTTATGGATTGTGCTGTGGGGAATAGAGATTAAGGGGAGCTGTGGTCAGGAGGAAATCTCTGGAGAACTCACCAGAAAAAGTTGCAGTTACACAAAACTGTAAAGGCTTCTAAAATAGGATTCCAAACCCCAAGGACAGGGTAGATCACCTGAATAGTCAGCACTGTCTTTTCTTCTATCTTAATGCAAGAGGATATAGGGGAGCACATTTCTGAAGACTGGAGATTAGTTATTCTTCACCCTCCCCAGCAATTTTCCTTCTAGCCAAGTAAGTTTCTAGCTTAAGGGAGAACTCTGCAGTTAGTTTCCCAAAAGCCTTTTGTGACAAATGATAGCTATATTAACCTGGTGGATAGGTATGCTGAAATAGAGAATTATTGCATCTACATTGCATCAAATTCTGATCTCTTTCACTCTAGGCAACTCTGGGCTGCCTCCTTTGAAAGCCTTTGTGGGCAAATTGTATCAGGAGAGGGCTTTTTTTTTTAAGGCTTGGCGAGATCATGATTAACCACCATTGTGACTGCTTCTTTTCCAAAGCAGAGGCAGAGAATGAACTAAAGTGTGTCTCAAGCGATGGAAGGCACATTGAAAGTAACACTTGACTACAGAAAATACAGCATTGATCATATGAATCCTTCCATCAGACAGAGAATCATTATTTGCCTGAAAGACTCTTTCAGCTCATGCATATTTTACCCTGGTAGCATATATGGTGATATTCAGTCCACATCTGTAGATTTCTGAAAGTCCTTGCTCTCAATGTCCATGTGATTATGTGTAAATTAATTGATGGAATTGCTTTGTTATAAGCTGTCAGTGTCTAGAAAATATAGCATGTCTGATCAATATCAGATTTGTATCGACAGAATGATGTTAACTCTATGATGGTGTATCTTATATCTCTTCACCAGGAATTTTCCATTATTTCAACTTTTTCCAAGCCATTAGAAGTCTAATCTAAGGTTAACCATGCTTCTGCAAAAGACAACTCTTATCTTTTCCCATATTCGCATGCAAAAAATGCATCAGAAATGTCAATGTGGAAAAAAATAAATGTCAGTGTGGGACATAAATGTAAACATTATTACATATAGTATTTTGGCCCAATTTAAAAAGCAGTATAGATATTTTAAATATTCATAACAAATATTTCTAAAAAGTGATGCCGCTAATTTGGATGACTTTCAGTGAATCTAGATCATCTTTGGATGTCAAGGGGAATTTTTGTACTATCTCAAGCCTTTTATTCTCTCTGTAATAACATAGCTAGAACATTGCTTTTCTAATAAGTAAAGAGGGAAGGAGGCAAAGAATATGGCCATAGTTTGTCATTCTTCGCAGACTGGGATATTCATTCTTGTAGAGTAGTGTCCTATGGAAAAACATTTCCTTTTGAGACAATTTTGGGATAGAATGGGGAATTTGCATTCTTCTGACAATGAGATCTTACGTGACTTAGCTGTTGGCAGACTCTGGGGTTATAGATATGAACTATCTGGCAGAACTGTCTTAAGTCAACTCTGGAAGAAGTATTTCATCCAGATAAACTACACGTGAGCTAGTCAGAATCAGCTCAAGATTCCAGTGAGCATTTCCCCTCACCTTTCATGAAATCACAGCACTTCACTTCTCTGATTACTAGGTGTGCATAGATAGCCCATCTGTATTTCTGTAGCTGTAATTGGAAACAACTGGATTTTGGTTCTCATTTATAAGAATCTCTATAAGGGAAATTTCCAGTCTGGTCCTTAACTGTATCCTTCATAGGAGGCCAATAATACTGCCCATATTAAGAGTAACTCAAAAATTATTATTCATTGTAAAGAAACAAAGACAGTGGTGCCTGGGTGTCTCAGTCGATTAAATGTCTGTTTTTTTTATCTCAGCTAGGGTCTTGACCTCAGAGTCATGGGTTTAAACCTGCACTGGGCTCCATCTGAGCATGTTTTCAAAAAAATCAAAAAGAAAAATGAAATAAAGACATATTTTTGAGTTACTTATATTTTGAACAAAAAACATTTTAAAATTCAGCTTGCTAATATAAAAAAACCTTCATTTCTTCACCTTATCTTTTGAAGTCAGAACATATGAGCTATAGAGAAAAACATTTGCTTATAAAGCTCTAAACTGATACAAGTGTTTCTTTTATGTGCCTCATCTATATACAATCTAGGCAATTTACCAAAATAATTAAAAATGATCCACTTTTACTCTGAGGATTATACCAGAATCCCAAATCAAAATATAGAAATTTTATGATTAAATTACTTGTTTCATATCTAGATTGCATTGAATTTAAAATTAGTGATTCAATATTATTCAGATTAACTTTGCAATGAGTTTTCTTATCACATCTGATCTATATGTAATAAATTTTATTTCCCCTAGCTTTATTTCTTTTTAAAAGCCCATATACTCCATCTATTCACAACTACCTAAAATTAACCACCAAGGGAAACTCTTTTTCTGTAATACCTTAAATCCCCCTTTTTACTCCTGATAAACAAACAAGATGGAAGAAAAGAACTGAACCAAATCATATAGCAAAACTATAAATACTTGTCTCTTGAAGGCACTACCCAGAGCCTGATTCTCAAAAAGTAAAAAATAAATAAACACTTATGCAGCCGTGATGGGAATTTTCAGGGCATCTTTTATGCATGAGTAGAAATGTTCAGTGCACTAAACTCAAAAAAGAAAAATCGAGGATTTATGCAAATATAGAGCAGTTTAAGATATAGGGTAGGGAGTTGGGGGAGAGAAAAGAGTCCAATGAAAGAGAAGGTAAGATCACCACTGGCAGTCAAAAACACATTATCATGAAAAAGAGCGAGTGAACTCTCTGTGCTGTAATGTTACGCTTCCCCCTCTGTTCTGCTGGCATCTGTATCTCTGGCATGTGGCACAGTGAGCTACATTTATTATCTCTGGGAGAGCAGAAGGCACATGACCTTGATTCTTCATCCATCAGACCCAGAAGTGACTGGATATTGGGAAATGGGGAAGTCCTTCACAGATGAGTCAATGAAATCAAGATTTCTGGTGCTACCATGAAAGGAAGATTAGCAATGAGATAGAAGAACTTTATTTCTTCCACAGGCCCCAGAAGTAGGGCCACAGCAAATCTCTTTCAAGTAATGAATTCCCAGGCAGCCAAGGAATGGCTTATCAAGGTGAGAGATGAGCTGCAGTCACTGCAACCAAGAGCTTAAAGCTCCGGGGATCAGATTTTCTCAAACTCGATTCTGTGCACAGAGATGGTTCATTCCATTGTGCTTTCCAGAAATGCAGGAAGTTTATGGTTGATTACAAGCTAGTTAGCATGCAACAAACACTGAAACGCTGATTGTTAAAACTGAAAGGAATCTTAAAGACCATTGAATGCCACCATTTTAGCCTACAAATGAGACAACTGAGACCCAGTTGTGGGATGACTTGTTCTGCATCACCAAGCACCAGAAATGTGACATGGCCAATTGAAGGCTATTAGTAGTGAGGCCACTGGAATAGGAACTCTATGGGAGTCTAATGGGGTCATTTTGATTAGGTGTCCAAATACATAGCACAAGTAACAAGGACATAAAGTCCTGTGACTAGGAACAAAACTAATATTATACCAGAAGAGACTAGTGTTCACATATATATGGTCACATATATATCTTCTTGATAATATCCATGTAAAAGGGTAAAGATGATTTATTGAAGCCAATTCTCTTGAATTGCCTGCTGTATACTTCAATTTGAAGGACACTAACAGACCCATGTCTCAAATACGTCTGCCCTACCTATTGGCCAGGTGACTCTAATGTCAACATCAGATCCATTCTTTTATACTAATAAATTATCTGAAGAATATCTCTATTAAAATTCAGTTATAGGATCAGAAAAATGGCAGGTGACGTGATTAGCACTCACTGGTACACTAGCATGGATTCAACAACAAAGTTAGTGGCTATCAATCAGCAGAACCAGGGCTCTGAGGACAGAAGTTTTCACAGAAAGGAAAGGAGTGGGAAAAGGTCATAAACACAGGGCATCGGGAGCACTAGGTGTTCTAGATAGGAGGCTGAGCCCCCATTTAGCCATTGAGCAGCCCTCTGATTTCACATGTGCTTTCTGATGCTCACTTTCCCCTGTTACTTGAAACCAATAAAATATAATTCAAAGTGTTTATTGGAGGATTTAATAAAACAATGAGTAACAAATGCAAAGTCACAAGGTAATTCATGAACATTTCAAGACACCTTTCATGAATGTCTCTTTTCCTATAAGGTCATAATCTGATAGTAACAAAAGCTCAGAGCAGCCACAACAACAAAATTTCCTTGTAAATTTCTCCAGCTTGGCTTGGCATGGTTTGCATAGAATTAACCACCAAAAAGAGACCTATGATTTATTAAGGTTATAAGTAAGAATGGCTAATACCCCATACCGTCCTGCTTCCCCACAGCTTTCTCAAAACTCCCACTACCAATGTTCCTTCAATCAGCAAAGACTACTTCTGAATGAGTATTTAAAATATGACCTTTAGCTAGAGCAGCCCTTCTTCCCAAAGACTCCAAAAGAAGCAATTTTGAAAATATCCGGGAGTACAACCAGGGCACTATCTTCAGAATTCCCTTAAATTTAACATATTTTTTAAATATTTACTTATCCACTTTGAGAGAGAGAGAGAGAGAGAGCGAGCATGTGTGTGAGTGGGGGAGAGGGGCAGAGAGAAAGGGAAAGAATCCCAAGCAGACTCCACGCTCAGTGCAGAGCCCAACATGGGGCTCTATCCCATGACAGAGAAATCATGACCGTGAGGTCATGACCTGGGCCAATATCAAGTGATGGACACTCAACCTACTAAGCCACCCAGGCACCCCTAGAATTCCCTTAAATTTAGAAAATGCTTCTCTGTGGGTCGATCCTAGGCTCTTTGAGAGTGGTTCTGGAGGCATTCTAGATGTGAGAAAGTTCATAGGGGATCATGATTAGTTTATACAAGTTGCAGTATCTTTGCAATCAATCCCAGAAAGACAAGGTTTTATTAGAGAAGCAATATGCACATATTTTGACAGATGTAATTACTCACATGCAAACTTCCAGCAAAATGAAGTACAGAACACTTTCTTCAAACTTCCGAATAGGAACATGGCTCTGGAGGAATATAGATTATGGATGATTTGTTCTTTAAGCAAATGTGCAGGCACCAGCACTTTGCCAATTATTTCACTTCATACTATTTAAATAGGATTCAGTTCTTTCAAAATGTATTTTTGAATATTTATTGAGGGTAAACATGCTCAGAACTATATATTCTGGAAGACAGCCCCATCCCCACTGGATGTTAAGAGTTGGTGATTTTAAGTCTCAGCTGGTTTATAACTGTTTTCTCACGTTTGAGAATCTTACAGTTAATAAAGCCAACATTTGGTAAGTGATGATATCTACTCTGCTGGCTCAGTCTTCCAAAAAATATTTTTACCACATGGTTTTTTAAAAATGTATGCATTTAGAGAAACTTTTCTGAAGTTCAATCCAGAATCAGCTGGTGTGATTTGAGAACCCAAGGAGGGGGAAAAAAGTCTATGTACAGAAGTAATTCCATTTTAAATGGCACCTTCTACTTAATAAGTTACTCTTACAGAGGTTTGAAATTAAATTTAATCTGTAATACTAAAGAAATATTTCACTCTTTATAAGAAATGTAGTTATAATTGCAATATTTGAGCATCATTTAAATTCATAATTGGTCTTATTCTCCTTCCTTGCAATTTAACTTATTTTAAGAAAAAAATCCATTTTTTATCTGTCTCTTATGGGAAATGGGATTATTCATTTTATTTATTTATGAATTCATATTCGAGTCCTTTTCTCCATAGACAATCTTTTACAAGTAATATTCTCAAATTTTAATCAACGATAACTTCTAACAATACTCAAAGGAACTTTGTACCTTATTTTTTATTCAGTCTTACACTTTTCCTATCCTATGCAACATGGGGAGATGTTGGAAAATGGAAGTAAGAAAGTTGGAGGAATTCTTTCTGTTCCTCTTAAGCCCATGAGATTGAGCAGAGCAACAAATCTTAGATGCACTCCAATCATGAGGAGGAAAAGATGAGGAGGCAGATGGGAAGAAATGAAGGAAAGGCTGATCAGATGAGAAAAATCTCATAGATTTTCTGATAGTATTCTTTACTAGTACCATAGAGTGATCTGCCCAACATGTACTTACCCCACTCCCTCCCACCCTTCCAACAGTACAGAAAGGTCAATAAATTAATTGCATACTTTTAGAAACAGGAAAACCAATACCTTCTCAAACGTGAAAGGAAAATAAGACACAATTCACTCCCTATTATTTAATTTTCCTCTTTTCTTCTCACTCATCCAAAACACCGGCAAAGTATCTTGTACTTAATAGATTCTAGTTCCAGTCTCTCTCCCTCTCTTTGTTCAAGTGACATTTAGTGAACATTTAACATGTGCTTGGCATTGACACTATAAAGATGAATAAGACATAGTCCTTACTCTTGAAAGGTTTAGCCTACAAAGGAAGATGGGTGTTTAAACAGATGATTTGCATGCACCATGGAGTTCACACCAGGACTTCCTTTCCCCTGGACATGTAAAAAGGCTTCATAGAAGAGAAGATATGCTGTGCAAGGAAGAAATATGGAGAAAGCATTACAAGCAGATAGAAGAGAATAACCCTAGACATTTTCTCAAAGCACAGTTTGATATGTACAGAAAACCACAAGCTGGCTGACGTTACCTAAATGTGGGATACAAAGGGCACAGAATAAAAGAAATTAAAGTAAGGATGAAGGGAAGGGGTGAAAAACCAATGCAATGTTTCTGGTCAAGGTCAATGAGGCCAGAGCTGAACTGGGTAAATGTGCCGCTAACGGAGACTATAGATGGTGCTGGAAATACCGGTAAGTGACAATCCCAGGATTGCACAGTGGGATACTGGCTGTGAATTTGGACATTTCACCCTGAGGTTTGCTGATTTAAGTATGTAAATCTAGTCTGAATATGGGCAAGCAAATCTAAAGCACAATAGAAAAACCAGAGTTAGAGACATAATTTTGAGAACCATCCACATATACTGAGGAATTAAACCATGAGGTCAGTTATTACTGAATTGCTCAGAATAGAACATTCTATAGCAGAGAAGACTTCCAAAATCATTTTATAAAATGTAATGAATGTGTTAAAATGTTTTACTCAGAAGACAGAGATAGGGTTCAGACAGATAGACTGAAACCTCAGGGTTTCAGTCAAGCATGCAAGGAGCTTGGAAGTCACCACTCCATTGTAACAACTGGTAAGAAAGCCCAACTGAAAAATCAACACGTCTCAGATCTGTGAAAGAAGAGAAGTCACAGGGAACACTACAGACTCCAAAATTGGAGAGACAGACTGATAAGAGAGTCACAACTTACTGGAGCAGAAACTTCTGTAAGAACCAAGTCTAAACTGCAGTCGACAAATTACTGGAAGTTCTGGGTGGACTGGTCCAGGGCGTCACAGGACGTACTGTGGATTTGCCTACAGAAGCTCAGCCAGGATTCCACAACAAAGATCAAAGAAAATTCTCTCCTTGCTTCTAAAAGGAGGAGGGGAAACGTAATGATTTTGAAATGTGCCAGAGTATTTTGTTCTTCTTAACAACGTCTGCCCTCAGGAGAAACTCTTTTACCAGACTCTCAATTATTGGGGTATTGGCATAGCTTACCTGACCTGGGGCAAGGAAAATAACTAATTCCAGCCACCGCCCTAGTCTGTCTGCCCCATGCAAGGAGACAGGAGAAGAGAGAAAACTCGTGACCTTCACAACCCAGAGGCACAGGCTCACCAAAAGATGGAGCCCTAATCATAGGGCCAGAGAACACACCCACTCTTCGACACCTCACCACATCCCTAAAGTCCTACACACTTGTGTTCCTTTCACCCAGTACATCATGTCTGGCATTCAACAAAAAAATTATAAGGCACACTAAAAGATGAAAACACAGTTTGAAGAGACTGAACGAGCATCAGAACGATATGAAATTATCAGATGGAAAATTCAAAACAACTATGATGAATATGCTGGAAGCTCTGATGGAAAAAGTAGACAATGTTCAGAAAGAGATGGGCTGTAAGAAGAGAGGTGGAAATTCTAATAAAGAATCAAAAAGAAATATTAGAGATCAATAACACTGTTATAGAAAGAGAGATGTAAGAAAAGATCGTGTACATGCTCTCCCCATTTCTTCTCCAAGCCCTCTTTTCATCAAAACCTTCAGGGTTAATCGAAGAGCAGCATCAATTAGGGAGGTGGAAGGAGGAATTCAGAGCAATCATACTAAGCAAAGTCTGGTCTTTTTGACCAGAACAGAAAGCTCTGCATCCGAGTTCCTACGGTCCCCACACCGCCTGCCTTATGCCTTCATTAGGCTCTGCTACCTAGAAAATTGATGGGAGGGAGAGACCAAGTACAAGCACTCTGCTCTGTGAAGCATTTCGTAACTGCTGCTTGCACACTGTCCAGGCGAATTACACCATCAATTGTGTGAGCTCCTACTTATTACCACTAATTGCTTCCGAGAGGACGGTGCTGACCACAGCAGAGCAGCTACTGAAACAAGGAAGGTAAGGCCAGGAGGGCCTGATGGTTTATTGGGACCATCGGGAAAATCTGTGTGGAGAATCAATTTCCCTGTAATTCTCAGCCTGATAACAGCAAAAGGCACTCAGGTTTTTATAGTAAATAAAGGTCTCCTGAGGATGAATCATTAATTCCTCACAGAAACTTGCCCTTTACAGTACGGTATTTATCATATGCTCATCCTAACACATGCTTCTCAGCTCACAAGTGAATTTTCCAAAGCTAGATCTCTATAAGAAATCTCAATGACTTCAAAGATATTCTTAATTCTTGAATTATTTATCTAAAGGGTCCTTGGAGAATGTTCCCAGGAGGCCAAAGGCAGGCTTGTGTTCCCTTCTGGTGTTGTTTTTGTTGTTCTCTTTCAACTGGACATTTTTGTGTGAGCATTATCATGAAAGTAATTCATGAAAATAGAAAATGAACCCATGATCAGTGGCATTGCTTACTTTTACTGGGCTTTCTGGAAAAAGGAAAAGGATTTTAATGGAACAAGTTATATATTACTTGTTTGTGTAACACTCCTTATAATGTGTGACCCTGATATTTTGGAGTCAGGGGCTCTGTTGAGAATCTTCTGGAAGTACTAGAATCTCTCCTGAGACAAAAATGCACAACAGTGCATGCACATAAGTCTGCACACAATGTCTGGGCTGAACTTAACCCCTGGGTGCCATTGATGGGTTCCCTACAAGTTCAAGGACTGCAGGTTAAACACTCCCTGCTGTAAAGGGTGAGTGTGGTGCTCCCTTATTTAGTATTACTCCCATCCACTGGTGAGAAATTTGTTTCCTCCACTTCCCAAGGGATGGTGGAAACATTTTACAAGGCACTTGACCCATGGATCCCTCCCTCCTGTAGCCATGAGAGCGAATATGATTAATTTATTTTATAAGCTGAAGTAGCTTCCTATTCTTCTCAAACACTCCCACCCCTTCAGCAAAAGCCCAACCACTCTACTTGTGAGTTTGCTCTGGGAATGACACAGCTCTGACCCATATGCCCTCCTCCTCCGTGAACCTGCCAGCAGCTTCTCCCTCGATGTCCCTTCCATAGGACTTAGCTTCTCCCAGCGATGCCTACATTATGGCACATTACAAACATCAACCTGCCCTGTGTTCAAGTCAGTCTCTGGGAATCCTGAAACTAGCTGAGATCTTGGTGTGGAGGATACCAGAGACTCGCAGCCTTAGAGAAACCCATCTGCGCTTCACAAGGTAGCTGCAAAATCGCCTTCCCTCTTCTTTGCTACATTATTGAAAGTAAAGAAAATAAAACACACCGACCAACAGCCACACTGTGGTCTCTAGATGTGCAAACCCTCAAGTCCAACTCTAAGAAGTAGAACATGCCCAGAGGGATAAAGAAATTTTTCTTCTAACTCTTTAGAAGAAGCATAAATTTGGACCACCCTACCTTGGCTCTCTACCTCTTTGGAGACAGCCTAGAACAAAGAGAACCTGGCTTGGCTCTGGGCTCCTCTCTAAATATCCTCATGTTCTTTTATATGACAGTGAGTTGAAAGCCTGGCTTGGTTGATGGTGTGTGGGAAGATTATATAAAGAGCCAAAAAAAAAAAAGAAACTTTTTCATATTAAAAGCAAAGCTTACAAATCTGAGCATGAGTTTACAGTTAGTCCTAGTGAAAAGACATTAGAATATCAGATAAGGAAAAGATGAGGAGAGTTTTCACCTCACTGGAAGAAATGCCTTCTGGCCACTGTAGGTTTTGACCCTGGAGAACAAAAGGCACAAACTGAGACTCTGCTCTCTATCTCTTCTCCTCTCTAAACTGAATCTCAGTAGAGATCTCCAAGGATCATTTGGGGGTGGATGTGGATCCTAGCTAGGAAGCTTGTTTCCTGGAAGATCCCTTGGCTCCCAGGAGGCACACAGTACAGCTTTCAACACAGCGGTACTTTGACAGCTACGTGGAGGCAGCCGAGGGTGGAGTCCAAGTGCATCCAACCTGAGATGGATGCAGCCTAGAACTAGGCTGAACTCGAGTTAGGCCTTAACAGAGGTGGTAAAACCAACTAGAAATGATAACAGCTCTGGATGCTTACTCAGCCTCCCCACATCATGGCCATCCTTCCTCCATATCATCTTATTACATATATTTCCTTCTGCATCCAGATGCAGTGTGGGAAGAGTGGCAACAGAGGATAACACCTAAAGTTCTGAGTAATGAACTCAAAGTGACTAAATTTTAAAACAAAGAGAAACTGTGACTCCTTCAATGAACAAGGTCAGGCATGTTCAGCAAGAATAGAGGTTGAAAACAAGATGAGATTTGTTACAAAAAATGAGGTTACATATTTGAACATCATTTGCACAAATCAGTAAATTCTAAGTCCAATTTACTTGCAGTGTTAAAAACAGAAAACAGAACAGATAGCTCTGTGGAGTTACTTGGGGAAAATGATACATATATGCAAATACATGTAAATTTCCTCCATGCTGTATCTCACATAAACTCATTCCAATACATTTTATTTACCTTTAACACCACTGTAGAAACATAATAGTTCAATGGCTAAAATTCTTATATTACCATATAATACCACCATATCCATTTGGTATAGTCCTTTATAGGGTATTCAGTTAGCTTGAAGGTATCCATGAGTTTTGATTTTCTGAAAAGACTGAATGATGCTGAATCCCTAGGTCTCATGTAAACCACTGTAATATTTCAAAGAATTTGCATGTGGTATTGAGGAATATTCAAAATAATTGAACCCCAAGTAAGTTCCTTTACACTAACCACACAGCTTTCCATTATGCAGGTTGTAGCTGTACATTTCAACGAATAAAAAATTGGGGGAAACAGTGAAATAAAATAATTAGCTTTAAAAATATCTGAAAAAAAAAATATCTGAAACGCATACAAATGGACTTGCTAATATGTGAAGCTGAACTAAAAGTATCTCCTTTAGTTTTCCACAGGAGGTTCACTAATTATTAATTTAGTAGGGGTTCAGTACAATAAACACACACATCCTGAAGCCTCTCCTCACAAAATGGACCCAAGACTGCCAAAGAAATTCTTTGCACTTCTATTGCTCTCTCCCCACACCCCAGAGCATGTGTTAAAACATGACTCTGCTCAGATAACACATTCTATTTTTTGAGTCTCTCAAAAGATGTAAGCATCTGAATGTTTTCTAGCTGTTTGTCCATGAATGGCTACTAAAACAGCAACTTAAGAAAGGTAAAAGCAAATCCTTGCCATTGAAACCTCACCCGTGGGGTCTTTTCAGGTCTGTTCTTTGATGCACATTGTTAATGTCATGCCACTTCTTTCCAGGATAATTATCAGAGTACAAGGTGGGCAGTCCAAACCCCCCACATATGCATTATTTTGTTGAACAGTGTCTCAGTATTCAACCTTGAAGGATACTGATCACTTAAGATGCTTCCTACAGGGACAGTCATTGGACATAAGGCTTTATTATAGGTCCATACACGTACACAGTCCAATTAAGTTTTTAAAATGGTAATTTAGAGAAAAAAATCATAACGGGAGCTATTTCTTGGGAAATTTACATTGTCATCTTTGGACATTCTGTGTTCAGAAAAACTCTTTCTTTATAACCAATCTCTGCAATTATTGACAAATTTGTCTAATAATGCGAATTCCCAAAATTTCTTAACCAAGACAAAAAGCATCATTTATTTTGGTTGGTGTATAATTTTGGACAAAATTAATTCACTGCTGACTAAAACTTTGTAATATTAACTTAAAATAAAAAGTTAATTCTCTTTTAAAACTTTTCCCCCTAATTATCAAGAATAGCCTGAGGTTTGTTCTTTCCATGAAATATTAATATTTTCCATTGACTTTTTTCCTCATTTTGGAATGACTAATAAGTACTCTATATTTTTCAAATAGTCTAGTCTGAAACCTACCTTTTGAGTTCAAAAATTAATGGCTTTTAGAAAAAAGTGGACCCTATAAAAAGAGAAACGGTATTCTCAGCAGGTACATGCAGTTTAAATTGAGGGCATATCATTGTACAAGCATATGATTATGTCTGTATAGCAACAAACACATAGAAAGTACATTAGTTTTCTGCTGTTGCTGTAATAAATTACCTCAAATTCAGTGGCTTAGAGTAACACACTTTTATTGTCTTACAGTGCTATGAATTAGATACCTGATACGTTCTGCCTGGGCAGAAATCCAGATTTCAGCAGGGCCCCGTTCTTTCCTGAAGACTCTAAAGGAGAGTTCATTTCTGTACCTTTTCCAGTTTCTAGAGGCTGCCTGAATTCCTTGGCTCATGCTCCACCCTTACATTTTCCATCGTCAAAAGCCGCCATCATTGTATCTCCATGATCATTCTTCTATAGTTACATCTGCCTCTGATTCTGAACTGTGCCTCCTCTTCCTCTTTTACTCACTCTTGTGATTACATTGGATTCTCCTGGTGAGTCCAGGATAATCTCCTGATCTTAAATCTGATCAGGGACCTTAACTCCATCTTCTTAATACCTTAGTCAGTATGGGGTGTGTGTGTGTGTGTGTGTGTGTGTGTGTGTGTGTTGTGTTGTGTATGCCATCAATATTTTTCAGGTACTGGGTCATCTTCTAATTCCATATAATGGAACCCAAGCTGCCAAATTAGATATCAATAGGTACTTATTAATATTCTTTCATACAGGTCTTCCTCTTGCTACTTTTTAAAATGTATCCAGATTAAGTAAGCAAATAGAGGGAATCATACAGATAAATTAAATGGAAACAAGTAGATCATTTTAAAATAAAGGATGTAGCTATATTATGGCCACGTAATCCAAGGCCAGATATATTCTTTTCCCTCCAGTTTTACGAGAAGTTTTTATAATGATGCCAGTTTTCACCATTTCAATTCCTACTTTCTTCCCCTTCTCCTCATGATGCTCATTTTGCTTGGTATATTTCTGTGGGTATGTTTGATCCTTTAAAATATGTAATGTTTTTATTTCCAGAAATAGTAACTATAGATTTTATTCTGTTTCTGATTTTCTCCCATTCGACACTATATTTTAAAAATCCATCCACGTTGCAGTATGTACATGTCATAACTTACTTCCAACTGCTTCGTGATATTCCATAGAGCATATCCATCACAATTGTATTCATTCTTTCTTCTAGTTTCGAACACTATGTTGCTTTCCATTCCTCTGACACTAACATAGGTTTTTCTCGTTATATGCCAGGGGTGAGGGGTGGGGATTAAGTATAACAAGCAATCTTTACACGAAACACTCTTACTTCCGCTCCACCAGCCACTCTGGGATATGCTTTTAGCAGTGGTGCACAGGGCTCCCTGTGCTAAGCAGTGTTCTAGATTACACTTGGTAGTGTCCAGAGATTCTTCAAACAGTAGGGCTCTATTCAGAAGTGGTGAGAATAACTGTGTCCTCGGCTTTGTATCACTGTGTCCCTTGACTGTGCCATGAGGCTCACAATCCTCTGGTAAATACAGTTCCAACAGCCCTGGACCCTTACCCCCATGATTAGCCTGAACCCAAGGGCCAGACTGGAAGGAGACCCCATGCTACCAGCTCGACTGAATCCATCTATCCTTCCCACCACAAAGCCTCCATACGGAAGCAAACTACCTTCTCTCCTACCAATTATAGAATTAAAGGCCCATATTGATAAACAAATGTATCCAATTACATTTGGATGGGGAAATGTAATTTGGGGGAGATGTTGAACCATCCACCCCACACACACACATATACACCCCAACTCCACACCCTCCAATGCTCACAGACAGCAAAGTTTGAGCTGCAGCTCAGCCAAGCAAACTGCCATTTCTTATGCTTGTTCATATACAAATATGAAGATAGGAGAAAATTTCATTCCAAGACCTTTATAGCTCAATAACATACATCCTATTTTAGCCTAGAAACTGTGAAACAAATCAGGTTTGTGAGATCATAAGATTAATCAGCCTTAAACATGCCATAAATATTTTGAGCTAGCTTCTCACCCTAACATTAATCATGAAGTGAGAATATTCCCATTTTAAGTATGCAGATAATGCTCCAGCACATTGTTTCATGTGCGTGAGTATCATACTCAAGTGTTTCGGGAAAAAAAATGCACTTCTGAAAAATAAACGAATCTCAGAATAGAATAGAACTCTTCCGAAGACACCAGTTCCAGTAAATCCAAAAGAGCGATCGTATTTTAACAACTCATATTTTAGGATTTGTTTTTTTTGTTTTTTTTACCATTTACAAACCATCTTTATTTAAATAAGGTCTATGGCTCTTCACAACTCTCCTGAGGTAGATATTATCACTATCTCCACTTAGGAGACTGGCCCAAGGTCACCAGGCCTAGAATGAAGAAATTAAGACTCATATGCTAACTGAAGTCTTCTAAGTAAAAGGCAATACACATTCTTTTGATAGGAACACTTTTTTAAAAAATATAAGTTACTGTCAAGTTAGCTAACATACAGCGTATACAGTGTGCTCTTGGTTTCGGGGGTAGATTCCTGTGATTCATCATGTACATACAACACCCAGTGCTGATCCCATCCAGTGCCCTTCTCTGTGCCCATCACCCGTTTTCCCCTCTCGCCTGCACCCATATCAACCCTCAGTTTGTTCTCTGTATTTAAGAGCCTCTTATGGTTTGCCTCCCTCTCTGTTTGAAACTATATTTTTCTCCTTCCCTTCCTACATGGTCTTCTAAGTTTCTCAAATTCCACATTATGAGTGAAGACATATGATATCTGTCTTTCTCTGACTGACTTTTCACTTCGCATGATATCCTCCAGTTCCATCCACGTTGTTGCAAATGGTGTGATTTCATTCTTTCTCATTGCCAAGTAGTATTCCATGGTGTAGATAAACCACATCTTCTTTACCCATTCGTCAGTTGATGGGCATTTGGGCTCTTTCCATAATTTGGCTATTGTTTAAAGTGCTGCTATAAACATTGGGGTACAGGGGCGCCTGGGTGGCTTAGTCAGTTAAGCGTCTGACTTTCGCTTAAGTCATGATCTCGCGGTTCGTGGGTTTGAGCCTCGCGTCGGGCCCTGTGCTGACTGCCAGCTCAGAGCCTGGAGCCTGTTTCAGTCTGTGACTCCCTCTCTCTCTGACCCTCCTCTGCTCACGCTGTCTCTCTCTCTCTCCTAGAAATAAATAAAACATTAAAAAAAAAAAAAAAAACATTGGGGTACAAGTGACCCGATGAATCAGCACTCCTGTATCCTTTGGATAAATCCCTAGTAGTGATATTGCTGGGTCATAGGGTAGTTTTATTTTTAATTTTTTGAGGGACCTCCACACTGTTTTCCAGAGTGGCTGAACCAGTTTGCATTACCACAAACAGTGCAAGAGGGTTCCCATTTCTCTACATCCTCAGCAGCATCTGTTGTTCCCTGAGTTGTTAACTTTAGCCACTTTGACCAGTGTGAGGTGGTATCTCAGTGTGGTTTTGATATGTTATATCCCTGATCATGTGTGACATCGAGCATCTTTTCATGTTAGCCATCTGGAAGTCTTTTTTTTTTTTTTTTAATGTTTTATTTATTTCTAGGAGAGAGAGAGAGAGAGAGAGAGAGAGACAGCGTGAGCAGGGGAGGGTCAGAGAGAGAGGGAGTCACAGACTGAAACAGGCTCCAGGCTCCGAGCTGGCAGTCAGCACAAAGCCCGACGCAGGGCTCGAACCCACGAACCGCGAGATCATGACCCAAGCGAAAGTCAGACGCTTAACCGACTAAGCCACCCAGGCGCTCCTGGATATCTTCTTTAGAAGAGTGTCTATTCATGCCTTCTTCCCATTTCTTCACGGGATTATTTATTTTTCAGGTGTTAAGTTTGGTAAATTCTTCATAGATTTTGAATACTAACCCCTTATCTGATATGCCATTTGCAAATATCTTCTCCCATTCTGTCAGTTGCCTTTTAGTTTTGTTGATTGTTTCCTTTGCTGTGCAAAAGTGTTTTATCTTGATGAGGTCCCAATAGTTCATTTTTGCTTTTATTTCCCTTGCCTTCAGAGACCTGTCGAGCAAAAAGCTGACACGACTGAGGTAACAGAGGTTGTTGACTGTTTTCTCCTCTTAGGGTTTTGATAGCTTACTGTCTCACATTTAGGACTTTCATCCATTTTGAGTTTATTTTTGTTTACGGTGTAAGAAAGTGGTCTAGTTTCATTCTTATGCATGTTGCTGTCCAGTTCTCCCAGCACCATTTGCTAGAGAGACTGTCTTTTTTCCATTGGATACTCTTTCTTCTTTGTCAAAGATTAGTTGGCCATACAGTTGTGGGTCCAATTTTTGGTTCTCTATTTTATTCATTTGTCTATGTATCTGTTTTGTGCCAATACCATACTGTCTTGATGATGACAGCTTTGTAGTAGAGGCTAAAGTCTGGGATGACGATGCCTCCCACTCTGGTTTCTTTGTCAACATTATTTGGTTATTTGGGGTCTTTAGTGGTTCCATACAAATTTTAAGATTGTATGTTATAGCTTTGAGAAAAATTCTGGTGTAATTTTGATTAGGATTGCTTTGAATGTATAGACTGCTTTGGGTAATATTGACATTTTAACAATATCTGTTCTTCCAATCTATGAGCATGAAATGCTTTTCCATTTCTTTGTGTTTTCTCCAATTTCCTTCATAAGCTTTCTATAGTTTTCATCATACAGGTTTTTACATCTTTGATTAGGTTTATCCCTAGGTATTTTATGGTTCTTGGTGTAATTGTAAATGGGATCGATTTCTTGATTTCTTCTTTCTGTTGCTTCATTATTGGTGTATAGCAATGCAACCGATTTCTGTACATTGATTTTGTATCCTGGAACTTTGCTGAATCAATGTATCAGTTCTAACAGCTTTATGGTGGAGCCTTTTAGGTTTTCCATGTAGACCATCACGCATGCTTTGTATTTCATTTTGTTGTCTGATTGCGGAGGCTAGGACTTCCAACACTGTGTAAACAACACTGGTGAGAGTGGGCATCCCTGTTGTGTTCCTGATTTTCAGGGGGAAAGCTCTCAGTTTTTCCTCATTGAGCATGATATTAGCTGTGGGCTTTTCATATATGGCTTTTATGATGTTAAGGTATGTTCCTTCTATCCTGACTTTCTTGAGGGTTTTTATTAAGAAAGGATGCTGTATTTTGTCAAATGCTTTTTCTCCATCTATTGACCAAACCATATGGTTCTTATCCTTTCTTCTACTAATGTGATGTATCATACTGATTGGTTTGCAAATATTGAACCAGACCTGCAGCCCGGAAATGAATCCTCCTTGATCATGGTGGATAATTCTTTTAAAATACTGTTAAATTCTATTTGCTAGTATCTTCTTGAGAATTTTTGCATCCATATTCATCAGGGGTATCGGCCTGTAATTCTCCTTTATAGTGGGGTCTCTGTCTGGTTTGGGAATCAAGATAATGCTGGTCTCATAGAATGAGGATGGACCCTTTCTTTTGGTTTCTATTTTTTGGAACAGCTTGAGAAGGATAGATATTAATTCTGTTTTAAATGTCTGGTAGAATTCCACTGGGAAGCCATCTAGCCCAGGACTCTTGTTTGTTGGGAGAGTTTTGGACAACTGACTCAATTCTTCACTGGCTATTGATCTGTCCAAATTTTTTATATCTTCCCATTTGAATTTTGGTACCATGTGGGTGTCTAGGAATTTGTCCATTTCTTCCAGGTTGTCCAGTTTGTTGGCATATAATTTTTCATAATATTCTCTAAAAATTTTTGTATTTCTCTGGTGTTGGTTGTGATATCACCACTCTCTTTCATGATTTTATCTAATTGTGTTCTCTCTCTTTTCTTTTTGAGAAATCTGCCTAAGGGTATATCAATTTGGTTTATTCTTTAAAAAACAGCTTTTAGATTCATTGACCTGTTCTATTCTTGTTATTTTTTCAATTCCATATCGTTTATTTCTGCTCTAATCTTTATCATTTCTCTTCTTCTGTTGGCTTTGGGATTTCTTTGCTGTTCTTCCCATTTCTTTAAGTGTGCAGTTAGATTCTGTATTTGGTATTTTTCTTGTTTCTTGAGATAGTCCTGGATTGTAATATACTTTCCCCTTAGGACTGCCTTTGCTGCGTCCCAAAGGGTTTTAAATGTTGTATTTTCATTTTCATTTGCTTCCATATTTTTTTAAATTTCTTCTTTAATTGCCTGATTGATACATTCATTCTTTAGTAGCATGTACTTTAACCTCCATGCCTTTGGAGGCTTTCCAAAATCTGTCCTGTGGTTGATTTAAAGTTTCATAGCATTGTGATCTGAAAATATGCATGGTATGATCTTAATTCTTTTATATTTATTGAGGACTGTTTTTTAACTCAGCATGTGATCTATTTTGGAGAATGTGCATTTGAGAAGAATGTGTATTCTGCTGCTTTTGGATGAAAAGCCCTGAACATATCTGTCAAGTCTATCTGGTCTAGTGTATCATTCAAGGCCATTGTTTCTTTATTCATTTTTCTGCCTAGAGGATCTGTCCATTGCTGTGAGTGAAATATTAAAGTCCTTGCAATCACCATATTCTTACCAATAAGACTGCTTATGTTTGTGATTAATTGATTTATATATTTGGATATTTCATGTTGGGGGCATAAACATTTACAATTGTTAGCTCTTCTTGATGGATAGACCCCATAATTATGATATAATGCCCTTCTTCATCTCTTGTTATAGCCTTTAGTTTAAAATCTAGTGTGTCTGATGTAAGTATGGCTACTCCAGCTTTCTTTTGACTTCCAGTAGCATGATAGATAGTTCTCCTTCCCCTCATTTTCAATCTGAAGATGTCATCAGGTCTAAAATGAGTCTCTTGTAGAAAAGATTCAGATGGATCTTGTTTTTTTATCCATTCAGATACCTTATGTCTTTTGATTAGAGCATTTAGCCCATTTATATTCAGAGCTATTATTGAAAGATATGGATTTAGTGTCATTGTGTTATTTGTAGGATTCATAATTGTTGTAATGTCTCTGGTCTTTTGTAGTTTTTGCAGTGTTCAATTCACAGAGTGTCCCTTAGGATCTCTTGAAGGGCTATTTTAGTGGCCATGAATTCCTTCAGTTTTTATCTGAGAAAGTCTTTACGTCTCCTTCTGTTCTAATGACAGCTTTGCTGGATAAAGGATTCTTGGCTGCATATTTTTCCTAATCAGCACATTGAATATTCCTGCCACTCCCTTCTGGCCTACCAAGTTTCAGTGGACGGGTCTGCTACTACCCTTATGTGTCTACCTTTGTAGCTTAAGGCCCATTTGTTCCCAGCTGTTTTCAAAATTCTCACTTTATCTTTGTATTTTGCCAGTTTCACTATGATATGCCATGGAGAAGACCTATTCTTGTTAAATCTGAAGGAAGTTCTCTGTGCCTTCTGGATTTAGATGTCACCTTCCTTCACCAAACTAAGGAAGTTCTCAGCTATAATTTGTTCAAGTAAACCTTCTGCCTCTTTCTCTGTCTCTTCTTCTGGAACTTCTATGATATGGGGGTTATTACATTTTATTGAATCACTTAGTTCTCTAATTCTCCCTTCATGGTCTAGTATTTTTTTTAGCTCTCTTTTTCTCAGCTTCATCATTTTCCATAATTTTATCTTATATTTCACTTATTCTCCCCTCTGCTTCCTCCATCCTTTCTGTCACTGCATCTAGTTTATTTTGCACCTCATTTATAGCATTTCTTAATTCATCATGACTATTTCTTAGTTCCTTCATCTTTGCAGCAATAGATTCTCTGCTGTCCTCTATTCTTTTTTCAAGTCCAGCTATTCATCTCATGACTAGTATTCTATTAACCTTATGACCATTATCTGGACCAATATCTGATGGTGCCTTGGAACTGGTGGCTGTGAAGGTCTGGAGGAGGGGCTGTCTGGTTTAGTCAGTGTCAATCTTGCTCTGTTAGATACACAGCTACCAGGTGCAGAGGAGTGTGGTTTGGTGTAGGCAGGTCCTGCCTCCACTGTGGGCCCTTGTCCATTCCCTGAAGCCCCACCTTGTTGGTGATGGGGAGAAAAATGGTGACACCTCAGTCTTTCCTCCCCAGACTAGGTGTCCCAAACCACTCTGTGCAGGCCATCCTCACAGCACTGTGCCGTGCTAGCGGGCTGGTTCGTTCCACTGCAGTCTCTTGTGCTTCCCAAGCATTTGTCTGGGATTCAAACTCCAGTGTCTAAAAGGATCACACTCCACGTTCCCCAGTTACAGGGTAGTGCCACTCCTCTAGCCAGCTGACAAGGGCCTCTGGCTGGCTAACACCTGCAGGGTGTTTTGTCTTTGGAGCAGCTATTTAACTTCTTCCCTCAGCACTCCAGGGAGGGGATTGCTCTCTATGACTGCACCTCTGAGCTCACTACTGACCCCCGGCTGGTTCCTTTCTTCCTCAGATGTGCAAACAGGCCAACTGGTCCCAGTTCAGAGAAAGCCCCACAGTTAGAAACTGGTTCTTTCTCCATTTTTTTCCATTCCCCGGTCCGTGTTATTTCTCTTGTCCAAATTCAATCCTACATTTCCACATACTGTCTTTCTCTTCCTTTTGTCTCTCCACAGAAGGGGCTCCCTCCCCTCCATTTGTACGCCACCTGCTTTATCTCTCCCAATTCGCAGTCACAGCCTGTGGCCGGGCATGTTGTCCCCATGGGCCTCTGGAGATGTTTCTGTCACTCTGTAGCCCAGATTCCTGAAATTCCAAGTCTTCTGGCATCAATTCTGCTGTGTTTGAGGGACAAGGGAATTTCAGGTCCTCCTACTTCTCAGCCATATTGACTCCCTCCTTGATAGGAACCTTTTTAAAAACCTGCTCAATTTTAATAACATTTAAGTCTAAACCCTATGCACAGCCTTTGCTCTGTACTCCCTCGACCTAGTAACAGATAACTTTAGTAACCACTTAATACTTTCTCTTCTGGATATGACATTTCAAAACCCAAAATATGCTTTAGGCAATATATTTATGTTTCTCTAATTTTTTATTTATTTGTCAATTTTTTTATTCACTTTGCTCTTTTTTTTTTTTCACTCCTCTAAACTTGTACAGGACAAAACAGGTATAGGTACCCGATTTAAAATCTGAAGCCACAATTTTATTTAAAATCCTTTTAACAGTTTTATTGAGGTATAAATGACATACAAATGAATGCACATATTTAATGCATACAATTTGATGAGGATGGAGATATGCAAATATCTGTGATAATGTCACCACAATCAAGGTAATAAACAAAGCCAACCCCTCTCAAAATTTCTTTGTGCCTCTTTGTATTTTAGTTGTTATTTTTTGTGGTAATAACACACCATGAGATTCAGCCTCTTAACAAACTTTGAAGTACACAATGCTGTGTTGTTAACTATAGGCACTGTGTTGTACAGCACAATTCTAGAACTAATCATCTTGCATAACTGAAAGTTTATACCAGTAGAACAACTCCCCATGTCCCTCTGCCCCCTGGCAACCACTACTATATTATCTGCATCTCTGAGTTTGACTATTCTACATACCACATATAAGGGAAATCATGCAGTATTTGTCCTTATGACTGGCTTATTGCACTCAGCATAATGTCTTCTAGGTTTATTCATGTTGTTGAAAATGGCAGGATTTACTTTATTTTTTATTTTTAATATAATGTTTCAGTGATGCCTGGATGGCTCAGTTGGTTAAGTATTCAACTCAGGTCATGATCTCATGTTTTATGGGATCAACGTCAGGCTCTGAGCTTTTGATGCAGAGGCTGCTTGGGATTCTCTCTCTTCCCTCTGCACCTCCCCTGCTCACTCTCTGTCTCTCTCTGTCAAAATAAATAAATAAATACAGAGGCGCCTGGGTGGCTCAGTTGGTTAAGACTCCGACTTCGGCTCAGGTCATGATCTCGTGGTTCATGAGTTTGAGCCCCGCATCAGGCTCTGTGTTGACAGCTCAGAGCCTGGAGCCTGCTTCGAATTCTGTGTCTCCTTCTCTCTCTGTCCCTCCCCACTCTCACTATGTCTTTCTCTCTCTCTCTCTCTCTCAAAAATAAACATTCAAACAAATTTTTAATAAATATAATGTTTCATTTTGTTTAGTTTTTGTTAACTCCAGCCTATATGTGATAACTGGCAAAACCGAATGTAATTTTAATACACACATGACTATAACATTAAAAAAAAGGAAGGGTCGCCTGGATGGCTCAGTCGGTTAAGCGTCCGACTTTGGCTCAGGTCATGATCTCACAGTTTGTGGGTTTGAGCCCCGCATCGGGCTGTGCGCTGACAGCTAGCTCAGAGCCTGGAGCCTATTTCAGATTCTGTATCTCCCTCTCTCTCTGACCCTCCCCTGCTTATACTGTCTCTCTCTCTCAGAAATTTAAAAAAAAATTTTTTTTAAATGCACATGACTATAACCAGCACATCTGTCTTTTCTTTAAAATGTATGCTTCCTATCATGCACTTTTATTTTCTCTAAACAAATTAAGGATTTATCCTTCAAGCCCCATCCACCAGGAGATGATATTCTTACTGACAACGTTTGACCTTCCAGGAAATTCTGTTTTCCCTCCAGGCCTGCTTCTCCATTAAGAGCCTCATGCTTTAGACCAGGAGTCAAACTATAGCCAAGAGGCCAAATCTAACCCACCATCTGCTTTTGTAAATAAAACTTTATTGGAATGCGGCTATATATCCATTTGTATATGAATTGCCTATGGCTGTTTTCCTTCTACAATGGCGGACCTGAGCACTTGCTACAGAGACCACATGATCCACAAAGCTGAAACTATTTACTATTCAGCCTGTCACAGAAACAGTTTGCTGGCCAACCCCTGCTCTAGACCAACACTTGCATCAGATTCACCTGTGGAGCAATTTTAAAATAAAGGTGCTCAGGCCTCACATCCAGGCATTCTACCTCATTAGGCCTGGAACAGACGTCACATATACTGACTATTAAACAGTCTGAATGTTGACCAAGTCTCCAAGGAGATTGTGATGCATATCCCTAAGTAAGGCAGTTTGTTGTAAGAACTTTGCCTCTGCTTCCCTCATCCGCAGGAAGCTCTTCTCTACACGTCATACATTGTGCCTCTTGAGCTGTAGGCCCTGAGCACAGGACAGAGGCTGATTCCAATACATAACATTCAAGAGGTGCCCATCTGGGGCACCTGGATGGCTTAGTCAGTTGAGCATCTGACTTCAGCTCAGGTCATGATCTCACCTTTCGTGGGTTTTAGCCCTGCGTCAGGCCCTGTGCTGACAGCTCAGAACCTGGAGTCTGCTTCAGATTCTGTGTCTCCCTCTCTCTAGGCCCTTCCCCTGCTCGTGTTCTGTCTCTCTCTCCTTCTCAAAAATAATAAACGTTAAAGATAAGAGGCATCCTTCTGCTATCAGGATGAAATCTGGTGCTCCTGTGGAATGCATTATTTTTCTGCCTCATGTTCACCCTCCTCCCCTTAGTAAAGGTGCCCTGAGAATGCGTAAAAAAAAACTATTCCTCCCTACCTTCCATCCAGGTGGTTCCAGGAAGAGACATCTGAGTGAGGCCTGGCCCATTAGACCAACCTGTTCCCTGATAATGAGTCACAGACGCATTTGTCACCCAGCCATGCCAGCTCATCTCAGGTCACCGACTCAGCCATTAAATATGTACTGACTGCCTATTGTATCGGTTCCCTATAGCTGCTCTAACAAATTCTCATAAACGTAGCAGTTTTAAAAAGCACAAATGTATTCCTTCATCATTTTCATAAGTCAGGAGTCTGGCAAGCTCAACTGGGTCTCTGCATAGGGATTCATGGGCCAGAATCAAGGTGTTCATAGGGCTGCATTCCTTCTGAGAGACTCCAGGGGAGGGTCTGTTTCCTTGTTAGTGTAGGTTGTTGGCAGAATTCAGGTCTTTGTGGCTCTGAGACTGCGATCCAGTTTTCTTGCTGGACGTCAGCTGAAGGCTGTTCTCAGTTTCCAGAGGCCACCCATCCTCTAGACCAGAATCTACTGGTGGCCATCCTGCCCTTACCCCCTACAAGGGGGCCTTTCACAGAGGGCAGACTTATCCTAATACTATGTCTGTGCCTTACCTATTGCTTTTTTCATTTATGTTTCTGTAACTGTACCATTCATTATTTATTTTATATTGAGTTTAACTTTATTCACACAATTATTTAAATCTTTCAAGATCAGACACACGTGCATGTAATTTTTTTTATTGTTAGAGATTCTTGAACTTGTTCAACCCAAAGACATGATGCATGTTCAGAAAATGCTGGACTCATTTGGAAAACTAAGCAAATGTATCACTCAGACCTTGCATCTAAAAGCAACAGACTCCTAGGAGCACCTGGGTGGCTCAGTCGGTTGAGCATCCCACTTCTGGTTGGGTCATGATTTCATGGTTCGTGGGTTCAAGCCCCACATCGGGCTCTGTGCTGACAGCACAGAGTGGGATAATCCACAGTCCTGGATTATCTGAGTGGGCCCCATTGTAATCACGAAGCCTTTAAAAGGAAAGAGAAGGGCCCCTGGGTGGCTCAGTTGTTTAAGCATCCGACTTTGGCTCAGGTCTTGATCTCATGGTTCATGGGTTTGAGCCCCACATTGGGCTCTGTGCTGATGGCTTGGAGACTGGTGCCAGCTTTGGATTCAGTGTCTCCCTCTCTCTCCATCCCTTCCTTGCTCACAGTCTCTCTCTGTCTCTCTCTCTCTCTGTATATCTCTCTCTGTCTCAAAATAAATAAACATTAAAAAAATTTAAAGGATCGAACTCTTAGAATCACTCTGCATATCTAGCAGTAAACCAGTAGCACCAAAGTTCTGTCCTAGGAATTTGATCAGGCTTCCCCTGGGATCCTATCCATACAGTGAGATCACATGTATGACTTCATCTCCATGTACTCCTCACCTAGCGTCCTTTAGTTCTTAATGACATGAGCAGGCACAGTGCAGGGCTCTGAGGAAGAAAATACAAAGACGATCTTGATTAGAGGCTGCTGCTATGAATCTCTCCTAGCTGGAGATTCAGTTCCTTAATTTTCAGGAGATTAAGAATTGAGTGGTTTGCTGACAAGGATTTCAGTCCGCTGATTGAAATTTCAGTTTTTGATTAGAGGGGAGCGCCTACAGAGGGAGAATGTTTGGAGGCTGGTAAGGACAATGTCACCGAAAGAAACTGTTTCCCGCAGAAGTTCTATTATGAGGAGTTGCCTGTGGCAGTTCTGGATGTTTTGCTGGGGAGCTGACAGCTTTTACTGATACTGTCTCCATGCACTGGTTATCGCCTGTGCCCTGTGCACACCGTTCTCTGCATTCGGATAGGGTCATTTATTGCAAGTTTATTCAAGTCGTTCCAGGCTCACAACCAACATTATCTTCAAAAGGCAATGAGTGATGGTTGCGCTTTATATACTAAGAAAACCCAGAGAGAGAAATGGAACTTGACAAGCATTAGGAAAGAGTCTGCCAGAAATTCAGCACTAAGTATGCCATGGCCAAGGGTGAGCAAATAACCACAGAAGCACCCAACTGGCTGCTGAATAAAAAATAGGCAAATGAAAATGAAGAAAAAGGTGCAAGAAGAAAACAAATGAATTCTGCTCTAGAAGGAAAGCAGCGTTGCATTTTAACATGCCAAAGACTCTAATTAGAAAAGCAATTGCAAACCAACAGTCAGATTGTTATGAACTGTGAAGAAATAAGCAGCGACATGAGAAAGGGCCGTCCCAATTTTGTAAACTGTAACACAGCACAAGCCAGGTGTGATGCAAATAACATCCCCATTGGAAGGTGCTTGAGGTTTCACTTCTCACTTTTGTCCATGAACTTGAGCTAGGGATTTGATAATCAACCTTGAAACATTTTAAATAAAGACAATGTTATTCTTTGGTGGACTGGATTCAAATGACAGGAGGCAGATGGAAAACCACGAGAGCACAATTCTAGGCTAGTTTTGTTGTTTTCTGTTTTGTTTTGTTTCATCCTTGGTGGAAAGCAGAGATAAGGAGAAAAGAGCTCAAATCTCCCTTTGTCCATTTGCCCCCTCATTCCCAGAATGCTGCCGTTTCCCTCACTTATGTAATCAGCAAACTCACTGCCTCCTCCATGGCTAATAATAGCATCTGGTTTCTGTTCTCTACTTGATCTGCAAACTGCTTCTCTGACAGCACTTTTTTTTTTTTTTTCAGGGAAAACCCAGTACCACCACCATTTAGAGAAGCAAGCTGAAGAATTTCAGTAGAGGAAATTGATGTTTCCCATCCAAATCAGACAATACTCTGCAATTAACAAAACACCAACGGCTATAGGAGAAAAAATGAGGGGGTAAAAATAGAAGAAAAATTGGTGTTTTTAAAATTATTTGTGTTTGTGCTTTTTACTGTGAGTTTGAATCACATGTTGAACTCTTGGAGAAAAAAAAAACTTGTGTGTGAAAGAAAGAGAGAGAGAGCCTGAGAAGGGGAGAGGGGCAGAGAGAGAGGGAGAGAGAGAATCCAAAGCAGACTCCACAACCAGCACAGAACTCAACACAGGGCTCCATCTCATGACTGTTGAGATCATGACCTGAGCTGAAAGCAAGAGTCGGATGCTTAACTGACTGAGCCACATAGGTGCCCCAAGAAATCTTTCTTAATAAATCCAAACTTTAATATAGGTTTTCCTCTCAAAACAATGTACAGTAAAACTTGGATTATGAGTAACTTCTCTGCGAGTGTTCTGTAAAATAAGCAAACATATCTAATAAATTTTAACTTGATAAACGAACAACATCTTGCAATACAAGTAGCACAAGATGCTGAACATCACCTGATCACAACTGAGCCCATGGTTCTTCTCTCTCTCTCTCCCACTGTGGGATAGTAGGTGATTGCTAATGCAATGTCATATTTCTGCAAAGTACTCATAAGGAGGCAAAAACAAGTGTCATTGGTTAGGTTCTTTGTTAAAATTGCACCAAAAGAAAAACGTTCCATTGAGCCAATGGACAGAAGTGATGTTGTTAGTGGTAGTGAAAGTCATTCTACACAATAACCCTCCTCTCTCTTGTCTCCCTCACAACAGCCACGAAGGTTTTCTAAGGTAAGTGCAGATTAATTTGTTTCTTTTTCTTTATATTTTGTATTTTCTTTATGATTTTGTATTATAGTACAGTATTGTAATCATTTTTGTATGAATACTTTGGGGTTGTGGGACGAATCATCTGAGTTTACATTATTTCTTATGGGGAAATTTGCTTTGATTTACAAGTGCTTTGGATTACAAACACGTTTCTGGAATTAATTATGCTCGTAAATCAAGGTTTTACTGTATATTTGATTTCAAACTTGAAAGCTTAGGCTGTCTAAAAACTCACAGGTTTAAATTAGGAACTCCCTGAGTCAGATTGGCAGACCCCCAAAGAGAGCATTATATACAGCAACCCTCCCCACAAAACTCCACTTCAGAATTTTAATTCTGGATTTTAATTAAGTGGCTTAACTCTACTTCTGAAACATGTTGTAAACCTCTGCGGAGTTATATCTATGTCCAAAATTGCTCAAAATTGAAGTGTAATGTCTATAGTGGTTTCTGAGGGCTATCCTAACAAATTACCAATGTATTGCTGTAGTAAATTCTTGGTTTTTTCTTTTTAAGTTTTTTTTTTTAAGTTTATTTATTTATTTTGATGGAGAGGGAGAGAGCGGATCCGAAGCAGGCTGCACACTGTCAGCACAGAGCTAGGGCTCAAACCCACAAACCATTGAGATCATGACCTGAGCAGAAGTCAAGTCAGGCACTTAACCGACTGAGCTGCCCAGGCACTCCTTGGAATAAATTCTGTGGAACCGCCTCCCCTTGAAGCACCATGCTTCTGGGAAATATCTGCTGGTGTCCCAGCCAACCCTATGGATAGAGTACAGCTGCCCCTCCTGGTGGCACAGACAGGAGTAAACACCTGATCCAAGCTGGCCCCTGTGATTGTTCAAATTTTAATGAAGAGAATTAGGCACACTTCTCCCTCCCCAGTCCACCCTTGGGAGACTTGTCAGATACCAGCAGTAAGTTTTTATGTGAGAGCTTAACCTATAAAGAAAGAAAATAGAGCAGATGCAAAACAGAGCAGAATGATGGAGAAAGAATCCTGACAACATTTAAGGAGTGGGGCTCCATCCCTAGCATTTCATGTTCTCTGGATTCTGTGAACTAACAGATTCCTTTCATTGAGTTGAAACCAGGTGCATTTGTGTTTATTTCACTAAAACCTGAGAAGTACAGACTAGCACATATAGGGCCTTGACAAAATGTTAAAGCTGAAAATAAAGGGGCACCTGGGTGGCTCAGTCGGTTAAGCGTCCGACTTCGGCTCAGGTCATGATCCCATGGTTTGTGGGTTCGAGCCCCACATTGGACTCTGTGTTGACAGCTCAGAGCCTGGAACCTGCTTCAGATTCTGTGTCTTCCTCTCTCTCTGACCCTCCCCTGCTCACACTGTGTCTCTCTCTCTCTCTCTCAGAAATAAATTAAAAAATTTTTTTAAAAGCTGAAAATAAAAGGATTTGGGACATGTTTCTAGGTTAAATGTGTCCTTATTCAGAGGTAGGGTTTTCAGAGAAGTAATCAAGTTAAAGTGAGGTCATTCAGGGGCACCCTAATCCAATGTGACTGGTGTCCTTCTAAAAAGGGGAAATTTTTGCAGGGCACCTGGGTGGCTCAGTCAGTTATGCATCTGACTTTGGCTCAGGTCATGATCTTACAGTTAATGGGTTCGAGCCCCACATTGGGCTCTATGCTGACATCTAGCTCAGAGCCTGGAGCCTGTTTCTGATTCTGTGTCTCCCTCTCTCTCCCCTGCTCATGCTGTCTGTCTCTATCTCTCTAAAAATAAATTTTAAAAACATTAAAAAAATAAAATAAAAATAAAAAGAGGGAATTTTTGGACACAGAGGAAAATGACATAAAGACACACAGGAAGAAGATGGACATCTTCAAACCAGAGAGGGAAGGAGCAGATCCTTCTGTCACAGACCATAGAAGGAATCCACTCTGTTGACATGCTCATTTCAGAACCATGAGGCAATGAATTTCAGTTGTTTCTGTCACCCGGTTTGTGGTACTTAGCGCTAGAAAATAATACGACAGACATTACCTATTAACTCTCCAATAACAAGTAAGGAAACAGGCCCAGAGGGATAGTAAGCTTGCCTACTGTTTCAGTTAATGTTGAAAGAGCTATAGCTCCAGTCCTAGATGGCAACAGAGGAAGACCTTGAACTCGCTTCCTCTGGTGAACACACTGAACTACACCTATTTAGAGAGCAATTTCTCTTCAAGAAGAACTGAGGGCTGACTAAATAGCTTCTGCATAACAAAAGAAAAAACAGCAAAAGAGAAAGGCCAGAGAGAAAGAGACAGGGTAATGTTGAAAGAGCTAGAATCTGAATGCGCATCTCATAATTCAGTGTTCATTTCCATCATTTTATCCTAATTTTTTAGCCCCAAGTTTTCATGAAAACTGCAAACACATACTTTCCCTTCTGGAAAGTGTAGCATATATAAATAATAAATCTGAAAAGTAAATAAATTACAAGAAAGAAGACATAGCCTGGACACTCTTGTTTATAACACCTGTCATGATATTAACATGAAATCTTACAGTTAAACATTCTGATTTAAAACCAATTTACATAAATAATGAGGAATCATTTCACAAAGAAACAGCTCAGTGAGAGAAATAAGATTGACTGCAAGGTATGCAGAACATGTCAGAATCCAAGTTGGGTTGGTATTTTTTATCATTACTCTAGACCAAAAAAACCCAAAACAACAACAACAAAAAAATGGAGAAAAAATAGGAAAGAAAGAAAAGAAAAAATAGGCACTCAAACTAGGGAAACAGAGAAGTTACATTTTCTGAATAGAAGAAACACATCTCTTGATTAGCTCAAGAAAATTTCTTTATATTTATACAAAACCGTATATAATTATGAAATTGTAACTCACCTGCTGTTTTGTTACTAATAAGGGTCGTTATTTTTTTCTTCTGCTGACACTCAGCAGCTATATTAGGGTTCTGTGATATCCCACTATTCCTGTTTGCCAGATTTTCCATATATGATTGCCTTCAAAATGTTAGCTTCCCTTTGGTGTTTTAAGTGATATAATGTGTTTCTCCTCATTTTGTTTTTCACAAGATATTTGATATATATTTACATTGAAATACTCTTCCATATTCTTTTTTTTTTTTAATGTTTTATTTATTTCTGAGAGAGAGAGAGGCAGTGTGAACAGGGGAGGGTCGGAGAGAGAGGGAGACACAGAATCCGAAGCAGGCTCCAGGCTCTGAGCTGTCAGCACAGAGCCCGATGTGGGGCTGGAACCCACAAACCGTGAGATCATGACCTGAGCCAAAGTCGGATGCTTAACCAACTGAGCTACACAGGCGCCCCTACTCTTCCATATTCTTTAAGAATCTAATGTAGTTCAAAATAAATAAAAATGTTTTTTATCTGAAAGCTCAACTTGTTTAATGCCCTAAAAACTATATTTCAGAGTCGCTCTCCTCAATTAAGCAAGTATTTATTACACAATCATTAATTTTTAGGGGTGCCTAGTTGGCTCAGTTTGTTGAGTGACTGACTTCAGCTCCACTCATGATATCGTAGTTTGTAGGTTCGAGCCCCACATCGGGCTCTCTACTGTTACCCTGTCAATGCAGAACCCTGTTCAGATCTTCTGTCTCCCTACCTCTCTCTCTCAAAAAATAAATAAAACATTTAAAAAATATATTAACTTTTTAAAAATATTCCAATAAAAGCAACATTATCCATGTATTCACTATTTTGTGTGAGGTTGGTTAAAGCTCTACTTTACATTCTAAGAAAAGGGAAACCAGTGAGTGTTTTAACACAGGAAAGAATAAGATTAGATTTGGATTTTGAAATATCATATTAGAAACCATGAGAACAGCATGTTAAATGTCCTTTTGTTTCTTGTGTAAAATAAGAAGCTCCAGAACAGCTTCCCAAAGGAGGTGTGATTTAAACTCATCCTGGAATTGAATTGTGGGATACAGGAGGGAAAGGTGCTTGCTGCTGGTCATAGGAGCCAGATCATGCAAGACATTAAAGGGTAAAAGCAAAAGATGCCAAATCCATGGCATGTGGTGGGAGATCAGGGTGGAAAGGCAAAAAGGAATTAGCACTTGAGAGCCTACCCATGATATCCTGAACAACTGGGATTTTATTCCATAGATGACTTGAATCAGGAGTCACCTAGGACTTACATTTCAGAAACATCATCTAGCCTCAGAGTAGAAGGTGAATTGGCGAAGAGTAAGTCTGGAAGTTGAGTCCTGCCTGTCTTCTTTTCTCTCTGTTCTAAAATCTCAAAATTCATTTAGAAACTCAAACATCCCGCAAATCTGGCTGCTCCTCCCTATCCACCTCTGGCCTGGGTCCCTGTTGTAATACACATGAAGTAAAGTCAAAGCAATAGATTCTTTCCTTCCCATTCTACGTGTCCTCTCCAATCTGTCTCCTGTGGTGGCCAGAGGAGTACAGAGCTACAAATGTGAGCCGCTAATACTGCCAATGACACCCCATCTCCTATAGAAACAATTCTGTTTCTTAGCCTGCTCTCCCAGACTTTCCAGATGATGAGCAAAGGGTATATAAATAACCAAAAGTGGCAACATCAGCAACAGTAGACTCTGGCCAAGCCCCTACGATGTAGTGCCTGGAGTCCCAGCTCCCCAATCTCCCCACGTGCTCTGGGAGCATACTGAGGACTCACTAATTCTTTCCACTTAACTGTGTCAGTACTGTTGGCCACTCAGCCAGAACCTTCACCCCTCCTGACTTTATCCTGGGAGTGGTATCTCACTGGGTCGGGGCCATTCCCAGAAGAGTAAAATGGACATTACCAGAGAGCTCCTGAGTGCTTTCTGGGCATGATCCCTCAGCTACTTTCCCACCCACAGTGGTGCCCAGAGCAAGCACCTCCCACTTTCTGGCAGGAATGTGAGACTTTCCCTTTTCTGCTTTTCCCAGCTCCAAAGAGGTTAGGTAGAACTCAGAAGAAACTGTGGCCGAACTCACACCCTTCAGAACCAGGCTCTGCTGTAGTCTAATCCCAAATCCACTGCTACTCAGCAGGTATATAGGGTCTATAGCTAACTTTACTGAGCCCCATGTTTGTGTTTTGTTTTATTTTTTCTCATGTAAGAATGGGAACAATAATATCAATTGTAAAGAAAATTATCTGCAATTTACAAGAGCTGATGCATATAAAGAATTCAGCACAGAGCCAGAGACAGACCATTACTGATTATGCATAAATAATTGATGTAATGAAGCACCCTTTTCTATCATCACACACATATAGATACAAGGAACCACGGAGAAGGTAAAAATTCTCAAGCTGTTAAAGATTATCTATTAATCTATTTAAGAATGGATCTACTGCTAATTGCTTAGTTCATACAAACGTTGTAGAGTAATTCTGCTTATTTTTCTTTTGGAGAGATCATTTAAAGAGTTACTTTTTATGCCTGAATGCCATAAAATTCCTACAGAATATCAATTAAATGATAAGACACTCTCCCAATTTCCTACATTTCCTTATGTAAATAAATATAGCATATAATAATATTGAACAAATACATTTGCAATTGATAGAAAATTAGCATTCCCCCTTATTATAGAACAAAATAAAATATTTGCTATTACAAATGCAAAAAATATCACAATATGTAATACATAATATGATGGACCCCACTGCTGGGCTAGGAAAAGTCGTGGTTTTTAATTTGTGATAGATCATTTACTTCTTATGTTTCTTTATTTCTAATAGGAGAGAAATGCCGCCTTCCTGGCATTATTGATCCCCATTTCTGATGACACTTCTAGAACTGTCTTCACACAGTACTCTGCCTTGTGCAATGCCACCACCTGCTACAACCTTCTTCTCTAGTCTTGCCTGCCTGTTGCACCAAATCCCTGACACCCTGATGCTGCAAACTTTCCCAGTACTTTTCTAACAATCATCTGATCTATAAAATTGCAATCATAGGTTATCTCTTATTCCACTGAAATATTGTGAGAAACCATTACATAGATGCTGTTTAAGCCCTTCATGATCAGATGCCATATATAAAATGAATACAGATGCTTTGTATTTCAAACCTGAACCACATGACATCCCAACAATACAGAAGCAGACACTTTCCTCTGATATAAATGCATGATTTATCATCCCTCCCCTAGAGCTGCCCAATTCATTCCCTTTAGCTTTTTTCTATCTGAATTTAACTTTTCTACATAGATTTAGCCTTTCCTATCTGAATGATCTTTGTCAATGGGTAATTTAGATTTCTCAGCAGATGTCACATAAGCCTAATGTGAATATTTTTTAGGTGCAAGTTAAATTTGTGGCATAGCATATAAAGGCCAATGTTGCCATTATAATCTAAAATGATAAAGCAATTACCATCACTTTTTGAATAAATAGTAGCACATAGTCCCCCATGTTTAGTCATGAATATTATTATATAGAGTTATTGAAAGAGGAATCATTTTAGTCAGACATATTGGTTGAAGTACATACTATTTTTATTTCCTTAATGGTAAATTGCCATATTTGTGCAGCATGCTTTCTCCATGATAGCACAGCACAGTAGGGCTAAATGAGCTGCAAACAAAAATCTAAGGGAAATGCCACCTCTTTTGTCTTTGGTCCATCCACATCAATAGTTGTGACTCAGATAATTGGCCAACCGCCTCTGCTAGTTGGCCTTTACCTACCACCTAAAACTGAAGTTTCTTAGCATGTTTTATGGACTATAGTCTTTTGTCCCCCAAAATTCATATGTTGAAACCCTAACCCACAATGGGATGGTATTTGGAGATGAGGGCAATGGGGCAGGGGCGTAATAAGGTCATGAGGATGGAGCCTCATGATTGGAAAGCTGTATCTTGCTTCTTCTCTCTCTTTTTCTATCCCCCCACCCCCATATGAGGACACAGCAAGAAGATAACCATCTATGAGTCAGGAAGAGGTTGATCACCAAGTACTGGGCCATGCTGACACCCTCATCTCTGACTTCCAGCCTCCAGGACTATGAGAAATACTCTTCTGTTGTTTAAGGCACTCAGCCTGGTATTTTGTCATTGAAGCCCAAACTGAGACAGCATGGAATGTCCTTCATAATAGCTCTTCACTGCCTCTCCAAGTTTACTCCCTTTCTCTCTCCATCATGCCACTTGAACATTTCATTGCTTCTTGAATAAGCCAGATTACTGAACAAGGTGTTCACTCCATCTGGAATGCCACTGCTTTTTCTTTTTCCTTTTACCCAGGAAGTTCAGATCATCTTTGGAATTATAAAAAATATCAACAGTTCTTTGAAGATTTTCCTAAATTTCTTTTTTTTTAATTTTTTAATGTTTATATTTGAAAGAGAGAGAGAGTGCAAGTCGGGGAGGGACAGAGAGAGAGGGAGACACAAAATCTGAAGCAGGTTCCAGGCTCTCAGCTGTCAGCACAGAGCCCAAGCTGTCAGCACAGAGCCCAATCTCACCCACAAATCATTAGATCATGACCTGAGCTGGAGTCGAATGCTTAACTGACTGAGCCACTCGGGTGCCCCAAATTTTCCTAAATTTCTGAGGATAGAATCAATCCATCCTCTCTATTCCCATCATACTTTTTAAGAAATCCTATTTCAATTTACTACATTATATAGAAAAAATAGTTACTTATAAATCTATCTTCTCATGTGGAAGGTAAGCATATTCATTGAAAAAGTGTCCTATTTATGGATTTATCCTTTTAGAAATGTATTTGGCACACAGTAAGTAATATATTATTGACTGATTGGATAACTGGAAAGGTAGGACAGATGGATGATAATAATTATTCATTTTATTGGCAGAAGGGCAGAACTCTAAATAAGAGATTTAGCATGCACAGAAACTGTGATAAAAAGAAAAGGGACTTGTTCTTCATTGAGCTAAGCACACGATGCATACTTTATAATAAAATAAAATTGGATAAACATTCACTGAGCACGTACCATGTTTAAAGTCTTGAGCAAAGAACAGGAATCACAAAGACTAAAAGTGCATTGTCTCTAAATTCATGAAATGCACAGACTACTGAAAATAAATAGGAAATATTAAAATAAGGTGGGTTTTCATTTTGGCCCATTATCTGTAGCATGTAGGATAAAAAAGAATGTTCTTGAAAATGACATACATGGAAAATTTTAAACCTGTTTTCACTCTAATTGGTCTCCTCAACATGTAACATTTCACACCACTTTTCTTAGACTAGCTACAAATCACCTTTAGCAAAAATGACTACTTGAGTTTAACTTCTTTCTGCTTTCACTAATTCCACAGAATAGATGTGCTCGTGTAGGACAGCTACAAGAAAGGTAGGAAAAGGAAACAATTGGAAAGATTATAACCATTCCTGAACTAAGTGGCTATCAAGAGCTGGATCCACATGGGTAGAGTATTTCAATACACACGGCAAAAGGCAAAATAATAATAACAATATATTATTAATTCAAAGATTTCCTGTGCCGTTTCTGGCTAGGTCAACTGCCGGGGAGCACAAATCCCAGAGGCGGACTCAAGTAGAGAACATGATCGATTACATGTGTTTTCAGTATTTCTTCCAACCTATTTCATGTTCAATAATAAAAGAGAGTTCAGTTCTGAGTTCAGATGGATAAGAGTGTAGGCGTGGATCTTGTCTGGGAGAACGCAGTAAATGTAGTACAGCATCCTGCAGCTCGTCGTACAGCACAGAACATGCTCCATTTAAGGTTCTTCTTAAAAATATTTTTAATGTTTATTTATTTATTTGAGAGTAAGGGAGAGGGACAAAGACAGAGCATGAGTGGGGGAAGGGCAGAGAGCGAGGGAGACAGAATCTGAAGCAGGCTCCAGACTCTGAGCTCCTAGCTGTCAGTATGGAGCCCAATGCAGGGCTTGAACTCATGAACAGTGAGATCATGACCTCAGCCAAAGTCAGACCCTTAGCTGACTGAGCCACCTGGGCGCCCCTAGGGTTCTTTTATAAAAACCACCTATCACCCTCCCCTCAAAATTTTTGATGCAACTTCTAATATTAAATTACATTAAAATAAATAAAATTTATTAGTAAAATTAGTAATAAATAACAATTAATAAACTAATCTTTTAGGAGGGAAGAGAGACATACCAAGTACTGATAAAATTTTATTGTTTAACTGAGTATTAATTTTAATGCTGGGAAAAGAACTATATTGTAATATATTCTGCCTGGTTAAAAGAAACCAAAGGTTTTCTAGAGAAGCAGATTGTATTCCCAGAAAACACAAGGCTCATCCAAAGAAATTAAGAAACTCATCACATGAATCCTGTAATGTGAGGCAATAGACAAATAACAGATACTATCCTCCACCACAATTTTGTAAAAGATCCAAAGAATCCTGTAAAAAGAGTATTTCTTATATTGATGCGGTATAAAAGCCAGCCCACTGATGTTCTCCACTTCTCATTTCAGGGCCAATATTTAAAATATTTAACAACAAAATGGCGCAGGGCTTGGTATTGATGCCCAATAAGCCCAAGAGAGCCCTGCAGTGTCATGGGTATTTCCTTTATTTTGGACCGTGGGAAAGTCCAAGAGTCCTGAGGGAAAGTCCTGGGTTAGAGACAGAGTTCACTAAGGGGGCTCAGGACAGTGATTATTTATTACCCGGTATTGAGGTATATTAATGTATTGGCAACTGGTAGGACCATATCATACACTCTAGAATTACACGGATGAGAGTGAGATAAGAGCAGTACCCACCACCAGAGAGACAATAAATTATAAATCCAAAGATACCCCTTAAGCCCTGCACCCCAATAGTTTTAAGGTGATAGCTGGCTGTGACTTTCATCTCCGTGCTCCTGGGTAAATCATCAAGTGCTGCTGCCAATCATGTCGAACACCTCCATCCAAGGCTCTGGTTGTGCAGCCTTAAATAAAATCACATTTTCCAGTAGGTAAGGGTTCACTGACTTCTTCAGTTTATGTTAGAGAGCAGTTTAAGATTCTGACCTGGAGGTGACAGGTGACAGTTGCTGGTGTCACAGTCTAAGAATATGTGTCTTCTATTCTCCTCATTTGGGTCAAATGAGCCAAACTGATGAATAGCTAGGCACTAGAAGCTCAGAAAACTTGAAAAGATCACTCTTTCAGAGAATTAACTTTTCTATTTAAATCTCTATAAAGTCGAACTACATTGAAAGTAAGTGACTTGGGTTTGTTCATTTGCAAAACAATTAAACAGACACTATTATTTGATTTGATCTGACACTTCACATTAGGATCAGGCAGTGACATTGCATGTCATTGATAGCAACTTTAAAAAAGAACAGTTGCAAAGAAGAACTAAAGCACATTTCTTACTGGAGTAGCTTAATTCTACCTTAAAGAGCTCAGTGTGTGAAGCTGAACTGAGCCTCCACCCTCCCCCATTCACTCATTTAGCAAAACCCCAAATTTCTCATTTTTAGAATGTTCTGGTCACTCTATATGAGAACGAAATTCAGAGTAGAGAGTAACACACAGGAAAGGTGCACCTCTATTACTTAAGGAGGCTGAGGTTGCACAGAGATAGAATACAAAAACAAACATGTACAGATACGAGTTACTGATAACCATCCCACACAACAGGTAGAAGTTTGCAGAAAGACTGGATCATGGCATTGGCTTCCAAGAGACTTTATAAAGTGTTGCTTCCTTGGTTAAGTTAACATGAGCTGGGGGCTCCTTAGACTGAAAGCAGGTACACACTTGCTAACTTGTCTCTTAACAGAACAGACATAAACCAGGCTGTCAAGGATGTTAGAACGCAGCTAAAATCCCTTAAGCAACAGTGAAAGCACCATGTGAACAGGATGCTGGAACAGGCAGGGACTTGCTTGTCAGTTTCTCTGACGCCAGGGTCAAGTGTCACTACCAGTTGCGTGGCCTTGGCAAGGCACCTCATGACTCTGAAAGCCTCAGTTTCATCTGCAAGATACAGATGATAAGAAGTAACTACTTCTTGTCATTATTGTGAGAAAATAATGAGACAATGGAATGTAAAATGCCTGCCACAGGACTAGGCACATAGCATGTGTTCAATACCTATTAGAAAACAGGTATTATAAAAAACAGAAACATTGAAATTATATTGCAATACCTGTAATACAGCAGTGCAGTGAAGAGGGACCCTAAATATTGAGGGAGTAAAAAGGGATAAAGTATTGTTTTTTTAAATATTATTTTGGACACCCAGCATCTTATCTTGTTTCAAAGTGGTTGCCACCTCACTGATATGTAACAGGGATATACATATATAGCATGATGTTAAGGTGAAAGTGCTTTTCCTTAAATTAAAAAAAAAAATTTAATCTATGAAATACGTCTCTTGCCTGACTAGAGGCATGGAGGTTTAAGTAATTCTATTATAATTTATTGACCATTTAATACAGTAGATCGTTAAGAATTCTAAATCACTATTACTTATTTGGAGAAGTCTCTGGAGCGCCTATCCTGTGCTAAGAACAGAGGGGATATAAAGCTTAAAATCTGTGGCGAACTAGAAGGTAGATGTGGATTTGCTGATCACCATTCACTCACTTGGCCCAAGCCCTTGGTTGCTAAGATGCATCTAGTAATTATTCATGGAATGGATGGCGTAGCCTCAGAGTTCTCAGCAAAGGAAGGAAATATTAAGGGTGATCTCACTTCTCAGCGAACAGCTCTTCACTCACAGAGGATGGGCCGGAGCCTGAGTCAACCATCATATGCGGATGAGCAGCTGAGAAGGGGACATCTAATGCCTATGAGGACTTAAGAGAAAAAAATAATCGTTCTTTAGCATTTTTCTAAAATGGCTACTATTACGTTTTCCTGTGAAAAGTGTTAATGACTGCAACTGTTTCATGAAAGTATGTGCATCACACAAAATTTGGAAAATACAGATAAGAAAGGAATTGAAATCATGTGACCACTGTGATGATCCTTATTAAGATTCTGGTGTAATTACTTAGAAAAATATATATGTATATATGAAGGATGATGGACCAGAGGAAGGGAGAGGCTGCATGGGAAACTGGCATCAGCCAATAGCAAGGATCTGACTCAAAATAAAAGAATTGAAGAAAGCAGAGCAAGACAATAAATGTAAGAGATACAGGTACAGGTACAGGTGAACAGATGTAGATAAAATATAGATGATAGAGGTACAGGTGTAGATGTAGATACAAATGAGAACTAGACGATACAGATTTAAAATAGATACACACACATACACACATGTATATGTTTTTCTTTTTAAGTATAAAAGAAGCTATTGTTGGGATATTTTTAAGGTTTCTCTATTACAGAGGCTGACCAGTCATGGTACTTATTAAGGGATGAATGTTTGAGAATGTGATTTAAGATGGGAGTGGTACTCTTTAGGTCCTTCTTGTTTTCTTAATGTTTATGTATTTATTGTGTGTACGAGAGAGAAAGAGAGTATGTGTCCATGAGTGTGGGGAAGGGGCAGAGAAAGAGAGGGAAAGAGAGAATCCCAAGCAAGCTCTGCACTGTCAGGGCAGAGCCCAGTGCAGAGCTTGATCTCAGGAACCGTGAGATCATGACCTGAGTTGATATCCAGAATTGGACACTTAACTGACTGAGCCACCCAGGTGCCCCTAGGTGCTTCCTTTATAATTGTAAAAGAAAAAGCCAACCTCTGTTTTTGGAGACTTGAGACAGAAATGTGTGTAAGAAACTAGGATGAGAGGAAAAGATATTGGGGTATTAGTGGTAGTAGATACCTGGGGTATAACACAGCCACTGAGAATCTGCGTGGTCAGGCAGGGTGAAAGGAGAGCAGACTTCTAGGAGTTATCCTCACCTGGGAAACCGTGAAGGAATAAACCCACAAATGGAGGCAGAGAAACATTATTTTAAGGAAAGCGGGGGAAAATGCTCAAGTGTGTAGGGCTTAGGGACATGATTTCTCTAAGACAGTTATATACAGGCTTCTGATTGAACATGCTCTGTAGAGAAATGGGGTAGACGCAGAGCATCCGTGGTCAGTGGACAGGAGCATGGTTAGGAAGAAAAACAATGTACTTCTATTACAAGTTCATTAGATCAAGATCTGCTTTCATCAAAAATGAATTCAGAGCAAGAGAGCATAGGATTTGGAGTCAGACTGCCCAGAATAGAAGCCTGGCCATGCCAGTGACAAGGTGCCTGAACTTCCAGGAAAAATAATAGAACCACCTCAAAGGGTTGATGTGAGGATTAAGTAAGTATATAAAAGCTCTTATTACAGTGTCAGCACAGAGTAAATGCCACATAAGTGTTTGGTATCATCATCATCATCATCATCATCATCACTACAGTTGTCGATTGATTAATAGCGAGATTTCACTGGAGAGCAAGGGCTCCAGTTTAATTCAACAAATGTTTCTTGAGCATTTTATAGAGGCGATGACTATAAGCTATTATGGGAAAATGATTAAAATCAGTCTTTGGCCTCAATGCATTTTTAAAAAAATTCACTCAGTTTTCCAATAGCTTTTACCGAATCTTTACGTATGCCAGACATTTTACCTGACAGAGCATGGAAATCCTAGCACAGGGTGACTCATGCTGTGATAGGGACACACAGAGTAGGGGCACAGTAGTCAGAAAGAGGCCTGTGGACTCTTCCTAAGACACTTGAGGGAAACCAACTGAGAGAGTCTAAACACTGCAGGCTGGCCATTCAACCAGAACATCCTGGATGTTTACAGCCAGTTAGGTTCTGATCAGTGGGTAGCCATGCTGTGAAGAGAGTAAATATTGTGAATGCCATTCCTCGAGAAGCAGAATCTCAAGGATAATCTGGTGTGCATACAGGGGGAGGAGAGGAGCAAGGGGGATATCAGAGAAGGCTTTTTAAAACAGGTAGCATTTATACACGGATGTTGAATGGTAAGATATTAACATACAGAAATGTGAAAGAAAAGAACATTCTAGAAAAAAGAACAGGATGAGCCAAAAAACAGAGTTGGGGGTGAGGGGAGCATCTGGAATATATATTAAGGTGTAGTTAGTGTGTGACTGTGTTAGCAGAGAGAGGGGTAGAGGGTGATAAGAAGAAGAATGAGAATAGTCAGGGGGCCTGGCAGCATAGACGTCCATACAGGAACTGAGTGATCTGACTTCTTTCTGCAATTTGTAATTCTTGAAGATCTCTAAAAGGGAGGTGTGTTAATTAAAACCATTTTGGAGAAGCAAGTTTGCGTTCATCATGAAGGAGCTGACAGAAGGAAAGGGGTCTGCTGGGCCGTTGCAGCAATTCAGGTGAAAAGTAATGAAATGAAGGGGTAAACTAGGACAGGTACTTAGGGACGCCAGGCAGTAGTGGTCAGCAGTGTCATACTGAATGCTCAGTGACTTGGAATATTTAAAATGATCACATATAGGAGCACCTGGGTGGCTCAGTCACTTAAGTGTCTGACTTTGGCTCAGGTCATGATCTCATGGCTCATGAGTTCAAGTCCCCATCAGATTCTGTGTTGACAGCTCAGAGCCTGGAGCCTATTTCCGATTCTGTGTCTCTGTCTCTGTCTCTGTCTCTCTCTCTCTCTGCCCCTCCCCCACTTGCACTCTGTCTCTCTCTAAAAAACAAATAAACATTAAAAAATTTTAAAAAATAAAATGATCATACAGCCATTCAGAGTTATCTTATATATAGCGTGAATGTTACCTGTACCATATTTAAATTATAGATGAATGTATGAATTATTGCCTTAGAGAATGTTATTCTCTGTTTTACTTTATATTTGAGTAGACATTATATTTTAGAGCAGTTTTAAGTTCACAGCAAAATTGGGAGGAAAGTACAGAGATTTTCTGTATAGCCCCGACACATGCACAGCCCTCTCCATTAACAACGACCCCCACCAGAGTGGTACAGTTCTTACAATTGATAGACCTACACTGAAACATCATTATTGCCAAGAGGCCAGAGTTTACATGAGGGCTCCCTCTTAGTGTACATTCTATGGGTTTTGACAAATGGACTCTAATGACATGTATCCACCAGTGTAGTATCATACAGAGTAATTTCAATGCTCAAAATATAATAGGCTTTTAAAGTAAAATAAATTTTATTTTAATTTACTGAAATTTTGAGCACACATCTATGAGTAATTTTAAAGTCAAACACACTCCTAGCAATTTACAAGAAAGTTTCTGTGGAAACACATTTCCCAGTAGTCTATAATCATCCACAGTCTGCTTTGTATAGTGCACAGAAATATTTAAGTGTGTTGATGATATTCATTTTCACTTGCAATCTGGTTTAACTGGCAACTGGCAAAACCAGTTAAAATTAAGAAGATAGATATTTTGAGCTAAACTACAAACAATTCTGCCGGAAATAGAACATGGTAACTAAATTGCTATCATTCATGCCTTGGTCTCTAGAATCTGAAAAATGGAGAATTAAAGAGGCTACAACTCCCCTACATGGAACAAAGCAAAACAAACCAGTGTGTTGGCTTTCCTTGAGCATCTGAAATGTCCCCCGTCTCACAGATGCACCAAAGAAGTTAGTGCTAAAACAAACATCATTCCCCATCATCTCAACCCCTAATATGTTAAGCAGGAATTTCTCTCCAAACTCTACAGAGCCTAAAAGAATACCCTAGTTAAAAGTGTACATTTAATTTATCACTGTGTGCACTTTACACAGGGGTACTACATCATTAATCTGAACCAACTTTGGCAGTTAATAGAAAGATCTGGTGTGTCAGTCAAGCAGAGTGTTTCTCTACATTTAACTATCATTCAGACCTTAGAATCTCTTTAAACTAACAAAAAAATCAAAGTCATCTTAGGAGAGAGATTGGAGGAGGAGCATCTATTCTGTGAACATCCACCATGATTGGCTTGGTTTCTTTGCTAATTATGCTCCACATCATGTTGGGACCTTTGATAGCCAAGCTCTGATTACTCACTCCTCTGGTCTCTTTATATGGAAGTGCCCACCACAGTGCCCATAAATATTTTTTAAAGAAAAATAATTAGGTATAACTGCTAACAGTTGTTGCTAACAAAACAAAGAGGGAAGCACAAAAAAATTACTGATGACCCAAAGTTTTTCGTTCATGCACGTTTTTGTTTTTGTCATGGTGGCTATTCTTTCTATACTTTTAGTTGTTTTCATGGCATGGAAAAGGACCACCACTCTCCATTTTTGTATCTATCTGATGGACTGCATAAGCATACCCAAAAGCAAAAGCAAAATTGTGTCCCCAAACTGTAAGATGTTAAAAAAAAAAAAAAAAAAAGCAATGGAGAAAGAAAAGTCTAGTACTAGATCAGTTTTTGAGGTAGAACAACCCAGAAAAATGTCAGTTTCTTGCCTACTGTCAAAGAAGTTTAAGAAGACCCATTTCACCCCTTCAAGAGGAGACACACAGTGAGTGCCCTGGGAAGAGCTCATGGAAGAGGTACCTCTTCCATTCATTCACTTTGAAGAATCATGTTAGGGCGAATTTCCATCAAAACAAATGTAAAAAGTATCATGAATTTTGCATCAATAAGGCAGAAAGTCTATAACTACTGAATTCCTAGAATCCTGTTCAGTAAAAGTACCCATGTCCATTTCATCTCACCTTTTTGACCCCTATAACTTGGGCCAGGAAAATTCTCTATGTAACTAATTGGATATAATCATGATTAATTGCGATGAATCAATAAATCGGTTAAAAAATGTGCTAAGTGAAAAATCAAGCCCTTTTGCAATCTGAACTTCATGAAATTCTCAGAATTTCAATTTAACCACTTCCTAAATGATTTCCCACTGGCCAGGCCAGCTCCAGCCTTTTCTCAACCATTCCATCTGCTTGGACAGATTCCTTCTGTCCTCATTTTTGGTTTCACTCAGGGCTTACTGAAAATCCCTTCTCTTCCAGGAGTTTTTTACCCACTGTCATTATATTATACACTCCTTTCTTGTCACTTAACTGTTAATTTCCTGACAGAGATTCTTAGCTCCTCAGCTACACCACACATTCTTAAAGATCAGCACCTATGGTTCATTTTTTCTACACTTACACAAAAGAGGTGTTTCACATATCACTTAATGAATTAATTATATAAATAAAAACATATAAACTGTCTAACAATACACAGTCACTGAGCCCCTATCTTGTACAAAGTGTGGTCCAGAGTGTGAAGGAAGATATAAATATATATATATTTATACACATAAGTCAGGGTCAAGTAGTTTTATTTTGTATTTAAGGAAAGGAGACCTAGGCTGATGACAGACAGGCAACAATGCATAGATAGTAAGTGTAAACGTAGCAATGCAAAATTGTGGGTTAACGGAGTCTGGGTCATAGTAGACAGCAAGTGTTGAATGGAAATTTCGAATAAAAACAAACTGGACTTAGGTAAAGAGAGACTTTATTTGAAAAGACCATTAGAGGGGCGCCTGGGTGGCTTAGTCGGTTAAGCGTCCAACTTTCACTTAGGTCATGATCTCGCGGTTCGTGGGTTCGAGCCCCGCGTCGGGCTCTGTGCTGACAGCCAGCTCAGGGCCTGGAGCCTGTTTCGGAGTCTGTGACTCCCTCTCTCTCTGGCCCTCCCCTGCTCACGCTGTCTCTCTCTCTCTCCTAGAAATAAATAAAACATTAAAAAAAAAAAAAAGACCATTAGAATAGGTGAGGGAGGCCATGGCAACAGGGAGGAAGGTGTCATCCCAATAAGGTAAGGGGACTGGTTCAAGTAAGGGACAATGACCATTATAACAGGAAGAAAGAATGTGCCTCCTGAAAGGAATGTGTCTGAAGGATGGGCAGGAGTACACTTGTCTTGTATGGGGACAAGTCAATAAGCCAGAAAGAACTGGGAATGGGGGGGTGGGGGGGGCTGAGTTGGTACTGAGACCTGATTAGAGACCGTTCCTCCTTGAAGTCTGCTGATTATCCCAAGGGGCTATTCTATGTGCCAGTGCTCAAGGCGGGGGGGCGGGGGGGGGGGCAAAGTTTCAGGGTCTGGGGAAGGAGAGAAGCTGGATAAAACGAAATATGAGAATTTGGACACATAGTCTGACTACAGTTTCTTAACATCACAGAATCGTGCATTTTCTTCATCTGTAAAATAAGAGCATTAAAGGAGGTGATGACTGAGGTTCCTTTAAGAACCCCTCACCCCCTGCCAGCCCTGACAAGAATAAAATGCCTCTGTTCATAATCAGGAATTACTTTCATAGAATACATTGAGTCTGGAGGACCCAAGGCTCTCTGAGTTTTTCCTCCACCTGTTAGAAAATCTCCATAAGATGGGTATTATTCTCACCACTCCTTAAGAAACAGAACAAAGTCTTAGAGAGATGACGTTTCTTATTTATCAAAGGGCAAAGAAAAGAGAAGTAGGCAATGCCATGAATAAGCCTGACACCCGTGGACAGTTTCATTTGCTACACCCTATAAGCCTCTCAGGAAGGGTTTGACTATAAATATCACTTTTCTGAGTTTAGAGGGGAAAATGCATGGAAACATGGAATCTGGATCTGCTCACTGGAGAGACCACGGGCTGGCCTCTAGCTAAACCTGTGATGATTCATACCACTTAGAAGCCCCTTTAAAAGTTACCCTAACTGGGGACCCACTGGGGGTAAAAGTTGCTAAGTCTCCTGGGGGAGAAAACTCTTTCAACTGCCCTCCTTGAAAGGCCTGGATTGTACATACTTTTCTGGGCCCAAAACCCTCACCGATAGTAGTACCCTCTGAGGTCAAGGTCACAGAATTCCAAGCTTGGAATGTAAACTTATCCATCAGTTATCAGTTTCGCATTTTACAGGAAGGAAGTGGCAAAGGCATAGGAAATCTACCGATGTTGAAGCCAACCAGAATGGATTTGGAAATATAGTTCTGACACCTTTATTGTGAAATCTGGAGCATCATATGTAACTTCTCTGCCTTTTCTTATCTGCGGAACAGAGCTAACAACATGTTGCTCCTCTCACTGTTATAAGCATTAAATAAGATTATTATCTAAAGGGTCTATCATGGGGGCGCCTGGATAGCTCAGTTGGGTAAGCGTCCAACTCTTGATTTCGGCTCAGGTCATGATTTTGAGGTTCGTGGGATCAAGCCCCATGTCAGGCTCTGTGTTGTCAGTGCAGAGCCTGCTGGGGATTCTGTCTCTTCCTCTCTCTCTCTGCCCCTCCCCCCTCCCATTCTCTCTCTCTCTCTCTCTCTATCAAAATAAATAAACTTTAAAAAAAGAAAGAATTTCATTCATAATAAATAAATAAAGGGTCTATCATAGTAGGAATGCTTAGTAGGCTTCTACATATCACTAGCCTGGAGGGCACTTGGGACACGGAGTGTACTTTACCTAAGTCGCATGGATTCTTGGGGGCAGAATCCATGCTTCTGAGTCTAGTTCTCTCATTTGCCCATAAAACAGAGCTCTATAGAAGGACCACAGTTAGCATTTTGTTACTACTCCCAGGAGAGATCTAAGGTTTGTTTATAAGCACTCAATATATTGAAGTGAGCAAGACCGGAGAGCCTGAGAAAATTACTACAGGGAAAAAATGAGAAGAATAAAACTATTACGCAAACAGAGATTAAAACCGCAGTCACGTGAACTTTGTGTTTTGCTTTGTTTTAACAAAGGAGTCGGGTGTGTGGGCCTTGGTGCACCATCACCACAGAGGCCCTTTCCCCACCTCCAGATTCCACTCTGTCAAAGGCCTGTGCAAAGTCTAAAGCAGCTGGTGAGTTTAGCTCTTTCTGTTGTGTAAAAATGTGCATAAGAAAGAAGGGCAAGCAATTTCATGCAACTATCAAAGCAAAAATTGCATCACACACATTTAACCAGGCAGGGAAGGCTTTATTCAAGGCTATTGCAATAGGAGAGAGAAGACTGAACTCACTCCTCAACCTCCCTGAAACTAAGGGCTGAAGGTTTCAGAACTGAGGTGGAAGATCTTAGAGCATCTCTGTGAGTTGGCCTTCCCCAAGGGAAAAGTAGAGATTTTCTCCTGTTTTCATGACAAGAGGTAATTTTATAACTTGGAATAAGTTAGATTCCTACCCTCCCGCAGACGCTTGTAAGAATGGGTGCCATGTTCCTTGCCGATGGCATTTCGGAGGGAAGACTCCAGGTCCTTGAGAATGACAGGCAGTCCTGGGTGGTGAGACTGCCAAGAGGCTTTTAACATGATTTACATCAAGAGGGTGGAGAAAGAATTTATACTTGTAAGTTTCCTTTTTTCTTTTTTTAATTTATTTCTGAGAGAGAGAGAGAGACAGCGTGAACGGGGGAGGGTCAGAGAGAGAGAGGGAGACCCAGACTCTGAAACAGACTCCAGGCTCTGAGCTAGTTGTCAGCACAGAGCCCGACACGGGGCTCGAACCCACGAACCGTGAGATCATGACCTGAGCTGAAGTCGGAGCCTTAACCAACTGAGCCACCCAAGTGCCCCTACTTGTAAATTTTCAAAAGCAAATGCTCTGAGGAAGATCAGGAGCCTGAAGCAGGAAAGAGTCTGTCTAAACATTTAGTCCAACTGAGGAGAAGGTGAAGGCTTTCCTGGTCAGACTCATAAGAGGATTTAAAAACAAAACAAAACAAACAAACATAAACAAACACAAAAAACCCTGGAATCCTCTACACTTCAAAATGTCCTATAATATTTCAGCACATAGAGCATGTCTTGGGCTCTCTTTCCACTGTCCCATCTGTCACCTCCCTTCCTCCCTCCTCACTTAACCTCACAGAGAGGACCCCCACACACATACCTGCAAGACACTCCTGCCTGAACTTCTTCCTTCTTTTCAAGGTCCCTGAGTGGGAAAACCTTCTCATTTGTTCCTCAGTGAGGCCATGTTGCCTCACACAGCTCTCTGCTTTCTCAGTAGGATGCCTGTTAGTGTAATCTCTGTTCATACCTTAAGTGATGGTTCGTGTTGATTAGTGCATCACCCCTGTGAAGGTGCTTGCATACATAAAGCGGACATCTGGGAACACAGTGTCCTCTCACTAGACAGATGTTCAAGAAATGATCCAACTTGGTACTTGTGAAACGTGGGTAAGACAGATGATTTGAGTTGGAGGTAAGGTGGAGGTGAGTGTAGTTTTCGCAGCCTCCCCTGAATTTCAGCACACTCCTTTCCTGGATAACAGAGCACCGTATTCTTTAAAACCACCTAAAGTGACTGACTGCAAATTGGCACATCACCCCAGCCCTACATGGGGGCTGTTGGGGAGAGGAAGGGCATTTTGAAATACTGGGAAGGTTTTCAGACTTTTGCCCTTATGCATATTTTCTCTTTCTATCAGCATCACACCCAGTAGCTTCTCACAAACTCATTAAAAGGGGCACCTGGGTGGCTCAGTTGGTTAAGTGTCCAACTTCAGTTCGTGAGTTCAAGCTCCACATTGGGCTTGCTTCTGTCAACGTAGGGCCTGCCTCAGATTCTCTGCCCCCTTTCCTCTCTGCCCCTCCACCACCTGCACTTTCTGTCTCTCAAAAATAAAATAAAACATTAAAGAAATACACAAGACAGATAAACATTCTTTGAATAAGCACCAAAGGAAATATTAGAAATTTCCAGTATAGACTTAGGGATAAAAAGTGAGGAATCAAATCAGAGTTACCCCCATTCATAATACACAGTGAACTTGCATTTTGTTCCATTCGGCTGCTGAAGAGATTGGAGTAACAAAAGGAGCCATCTCCTTCCTCTCCTGAGGTGGAGTGATAAGACATCACAAAGAGAATGGCAGGGAGGATCCCTTTGGAAATTTTCACTTTCAGACTCTGAAATTTACACTTTGTCCCATTTTTCTGTGCTTCTCATCAATATCGTGAATCTTTACTTCAAATTTGATAGTTATTGATGGAAAAGTCACATTGGTGAGAATTACGAATGTCAGTATGTTCTAGTAAGTTTGAGGAATCTCCAAAGAGATATCATGGAAAACTGTAGCTTGTTACCATGACTGGGGTGGTTCTCCAGCAGCAAAGGACAAGGTCAAGATCATCCATCTCTTTCCCGCACATCTGCTCTATACATATTGGGTCCACACACGTTCCACGCACGGCTGAAGGTGAGTGTCACTGCCAACCTGTCCCTGAGGGCAGGACAGGGGCTTCACAAACATGTGGCCCAAATGCTGCTGGGTGCTCCCACTGCTCCCTGAGCCTGGGGAGGAAGGAGGTGTGTCTCTCACCCATAATGGGGACAGTCTGGAGGTCCAGCACTCCTCTAAGTAACCTGTAAGTGCTTGGCTTTCCAGGAGACAGAGAGGGTGGAGGGTAGAAATTTTGAACATTAAAAGAATAGTCAAATGAAGGAAAATAACTATGGCTCTTTTCCAGGATTCTCCAGGATATGCACACCGTGTTTGGGGTAATGATTACAACAATCTTGGTTTTTGGCTCTTACTCACAGTTGGGCTTTGTGCTACATTATCTACTGGGTCTTCATGTTAAATTGGAAAGCTGACTCTCATTGTAAGTGGAAACTAAGTCAGTTGCTAAGGCAGTACCTGGCATAGACAGGCGTGGTTCTGGGTCCTTCTGGCAACACGAGGCGCCCTCACACTGCCCCTTCCTCTGTGTCAGGATCTGGGAGACTGGACACATCGGGAGCTTGAGTGTCAGAATGAATCAGTTCTGAATGCCAAAACTGCAGTATACGTAGCGTATAAACTTTAGACAAAGTTTCGTACCTCTTAGTGTCAGTTTTCCATTCTATAAATTATAGGAAATTGTCATGAGAGCTCTCTGCACAAGGCTGAGAATGTATTAATAGGCTCACAGTAAGTACTATGTATCAGATGCCTTCTTTCCCTTCCTGGAGTACAAAGCAACAAAAAAACAAACCAAAACAAACAAACAAACAAATCCTGTTTTTTTTCTTAACCAGAAGTTGGGAAAAAAGTAAAATTGCTGGCGTCTCAGGAGAGAATAGTATATTCAAATATGAAGCTAACACCATTGACTGGGAAATAAAATATAGAAGGATCTTTCTGGAAAGAGAGATCAATGGTCTGAGAAAGACACCTATGATAAAAGAGGATGAAGAGAGGGAGGCTTTGTGAACAAATATTTATTCAACAATGGAGAAAGGGGGGAAATGAAGTAATTAATAGCCAGTGTGATGAAGCACTGGCCAATCCTTAATTAAAGACTGAATTTTGCTCATCAAAGATAAATGAAATTATACCCTTAAATTCTACTTACATTACCATCCTCTCAATAAAATTGTTCTCCATAAAAATAATACCAGCTATACTTTTCCTCTCTGAAGGAAATGCACAGGCGAACTTTAAGTGAAGCCACATAATTTATTCCGGGGCAAATGTTAGTATTTGCCGGGTGAATCTGACTGAACATTCTAGGATAAATGTTCCCATTGTTCTTTGGGAACAAACAAGCTTGAGTTTTTTAAAAGTAATGTGTGCAAAAGGAAACGTGTGAAAAATAATTTCTTAAATAGCAGTGTGTAGTTGCTAATGGGCTATGACACGCTACTTTTCCAGTCTTCCATTTTCAATCCATATTTCTGAATAGCTTTGCGAGATTTTGTATTAGCTTCACAGATTCCCCCAAATGATTATGCCGCAGTAATAGAAGAAGGAGCATCTGCGGCAGACTGATTGTATCGCAGTGTTTACTGAGAATGAAGAACTGTCACGGGCAGGCTGATTGGAGAAATAAGCTTGAAGATTACTATTATTAAACAACCAACTGTTAAAAGACCCACACAACATATTAAGGGGAAATACAGAATAAGTTGGTTTTGTTGCTGAAGCCAAATATTTTGGAATTCATCCACATTAAGCTCTCACTTTTTCTCACCATGGTGCTTGATTTTGTGATGTTTGCATACATTATTCTTCCCTGAGGTACATTTAGTTTAATTAAATTTTACTATTAAAAGTATTAAACCCTGCTTTTCATAATCCTTTGGAAGCCTGGTGTGGAAACACATTGCGTCCACAACACTTCCCTCTAGGAGCTTCGACTAGGTTCTGCGAGCAGATTTGGCGACCAGACAGCTGTCCAGGAGGAATCACATTGGGAAACGTGAGAGGTCAGGACACTTGTTTTTCGCTTCTGGATCTACCGGCCGACCTCAGTTTTTTCACATTCCCTTTTATAATGCTACACTTATTTCCTTTCCTTCTTCTTCTACAGACAAGAATTCCCATTCCAAGCATCAGAAAGGAAGTGATGTTGGGAGCTGAGTTTGCATCTGAGCCTGGCTGAGACAGGACATTGCTGCCATTTCTCTCATCCAGGGTTGACCGAGAACCTATGGAGAGCCAAGCCCCAGGCTAGGGTCTGGGCGCGCAGAGACGAGGAAGGCCGAACCGTTTCTGCCAAGGTGTTTGCAGTCTTGTCCTGAAAACCCCCTGCCTTAACTTGTACCTCACACTGACACTGGTCTTGAAGGACGACTAGCTAGAAGCTCTGTGAGTCATTCTTCAAAGAGATGAAATGGGACAACACACTAATAAGGAAACCATCTTGACTTACTAAACACTAAAGAACTGCAACTATGTAACTGAAGCTAGTTTGTAATCATTTTCTCCACACAGTCTCTCCTCTGACAGGTTAAGTGAGTACTCGCTGGATCTGAGAAGGCCAATCATCTGGGCCCACGGTATTTAACAAAATGGAGCCCCACTCTGTTCTCAGGAGGCACCACACAGAGATTCTAAAGCACTAATCAGAATGGAGAAAAACACACTAGTCACCCTGCGCTGGAAACCGAGAAACACTTTCAGAGCCATATTTCAAGCTGGGAGGTCATTAGCAGTGCGTCCATCCACGACGAAGTGTTTTGCCACAGGTAATAACGGCTGTAGTTATTCCTAATGTCTTCCAGTGTAGCTTGAATGAATGAGCCGGTGTTTGTGTCAGACCAAAGCACAGGGTCTTTTGTAGTTGTTGTTTATTTTGTTCTAAGTTCCATACTTGTCAGCAGGGATCTTTTTACACTTCTGAGTAGCTCACAAGAAAAAGAACGCAAATTACAAACAGTTACAAAGGAGGACCTGGACAAAACTAAGGCACTCCAAAATGAAAATTTCTGAGAATTCTGTGTTGCTAACTTTATTTTTTTACTGTTTACTTACTTATTTTGAGAGAAAGAGAGTACAAGCGGGGGACGGGGTACAGAGAAAGACAGAGAAAGAGAGAATCCCAAGCAGTTTCCATGCTGTCAGCACAGAGCCTGATGCGGAACTCGAACTCATGAACCTCGAGATCATGACCTGAGCTGAAGTCAAGAGTCAAATGCTTAACTGATTGATTTACCCAGGTGCCCCTGTGTTGGTAACTTTAGATGTCACCATAAATATCTCAAGTATTTCTTCTTCAAAGAGTGTTCATTTATGCCTCCAAAGACTTTTCACGTTGCTTCTCATAAGCTAGCATTCCTCTATAGTGCTATCTGTCTAGGAGATATTAGTTAGCTGATTAACTTATCCAAGCTATTTTACTATCATCAGGTTTTGAAGACAAAAACAGGCAGGTTCATACTCCAGCTCAACAGTCTAATATGAGATACCAAATAAGTTTTCTTATTTCTCTAGGCCTTAGTTTTCTCGTCTGTAAAATGTACCCAATAAGTAGATACAATTTGTAGAATAAGGAGAGGCTGGGTAACACTATGATAATAAGCAATCCCACCTAATGACTTAAAACAATAGGCTTTATTCCCTATTCACACAAAGTCCTTAAGGCACCAGCAGGCATCTCAGGGATCCAAACTACCTAATTATTTTGACCCTACCATCTCGACAAAAAGCTTCCCCATAGATTTCCATAACAGGGTGTATCAGAGGCTCTCCCACTGGCCATTGAATGCTTTGACCTGACAGTTCCTGTCCAATGGCTAGAATAAATGTATGGCCACACCCAGCTTGGAAGAGCTTGGAAAAGGCAGCCTTCTACGTGCCCAGGGGCAAAAAAGATAAAGATATGTATTGATGAGTATTACTAATAGCTTTATTTACCAAAATTGTTAAGATTAACAAGGTAACCCATTAACTATGACAATGGAGCAATGGGAAAATAAATGTCAGAAACAGAATGGCACAGGAAGTGGTTCCTGAGAGCACTTGTCATTGGGGCCCCAAGCTTCTAGGGGGTAACCGGCTCTGAGTTTGTAGAGGTGGAAAATGGAAGCCTTTACCCAAGGGAGCCAGACCATAGGTGCCATCTCCGGCAGCCTATGTCCATGTTTCCAGGCAATGCACATGCCCAGATTTGTAGAAACTCTGCGAGAAGCTAACCTCAAAGGCAAGGAGATTAGGGAGCTAAGCAGAGGTAAGTAACAGGTCACTGGATAAAACATATAGAAAATTCTGAATTGGCGGGTAACCTGAAAACATTGAAGTTCTATAGCATTAAATAAACCTTCTAAAGTTCAGGTGCCAATCAGAGCTTCAGTTTGTAAAAGTAGAAATCTCAAAGGCTAACTGTTGACAAATTGCTAGCATTTCCTTCCTTTGATGAGGCCAGAATGTCATGGGAAACAATGTTACATGGATTCCTACAAACTAAGGTCCAGGTATGGCCAATCGAAGGGTGTGAGAAAGCAGGGGAAAAAAGCCCTTTATAACTATATTTCTTCAATGTCACTCAGAATTGCTATTTTCCCCTAATTTGGTTCATGTAAGAATAACTGCAAGCTATTGAAACTTGGGCTGCATCTCATTCCTACGAATCCAGGTTCTCCTTGGGTACTATGGGAAATATTTCCCATGGTACTGATACCATCAGAATGGGCTGTGGCTCCTTTAAGAAATGTGAAATGAACAGTGATGGAGATTAAAATTCCATTTTACTGCAGATGTTGGGGAGTGAGAAACTCACTACCACAGTGTCCCAGTAGGCAGGAAGTATTTTGTAGAAAACTTAACATGTATGTTTTGTGTTCACACAATGTTAGTGGGCTTTGTTCTCAACTTCTTAGAGAGAGATTTAACTAGATCACATTTTTTATATTGAAGTGTCACTCTCATCCCTAGTTTCCTTCCCCAACAGCAGGCAGAAGGAACTGGACAGTGTTGCATCTAGGAATCTGTATAGAAAGATAGAAACACAAAGAACTTCTATGGCTCCAAGATTTGGGGGCACTTGAGGGATTTGTGAAGGAGGTTAAGAGGTTGGGCTGTGGTTGCTAATGTGGTAAAGTAGGAAACCATGAACAGAGGATCTTAGAAGTGCTGTAGGGTTGGGAGAAATGGCTGCATGGTGAGTATCCAGACAGACAGGACCATGGCCACCTCACAGAGGAGTCACTCACTAGAAGGTCATATACAGAAGCAGGGGACAGAAGCCACTCCTGAAGAAGACATCAGAACGGAACTCACCCTTATCTCTCAAAGAGGTTTTTGTTCCCTATAGGTTTATAGAGCCCTGGCTACTTCACTTTCAAAGAAAGAAAATAAAAGCCTATCCCAACAGTAAATTCCCACTCCAGGCACCCACTCATTCCAGTCATTATCAAACTCTGAATCTAAGCTCCAGAATAAAGTGGAGCACTGTAGGTCAACAGTCTCCAAAGTTAAGGAGTGTCATTGATAAAGCCAGAAGCTGGATTCTTCAGGAGGACCTGAAAGTCTACTATGAATGTTTATAGTCTGGACTCCCATGTGGGCTCTCCTTTTTCTCTTCCTCAAGATGAATCTGGAGTATGTGATCCTAAGCAATACACTGGCCATCAGCATTTCCTGATAGCACTTTAAGAATAGACTAGAAGGGGGGCGCCTGGGTGGCTTAGTCGGTTGAGCGTCCGACTTTCGCTTAGGTCATGATCTCGCGGTTCGTGGGTTCGAGCCCCGCGTCGGGCTCTGTGCTGACTGCCGGCTCGGAGCCTGGAGCCTGCTTCGGATTCTGTGTCTCCCTCTCTCTCTTGCCCTCCCCTGATCGCGCTGCCTCTCTCTCCTAAAAATAAATAAAACATTTAAAATATTCCAAAAAAAATATTATAAAAAAAAAAAAAAAAAAAAGAATAGACTAGAAGGGAGGGTGAAGATCTCAGGAATTTGGTTACTATTCAAGGAATATGAGGGAGACTTTAAATGGTTACTCACCACGCCTCCAATACTACGTTCTCACAATATGCATCCAGAAAGTTCTTTCTCAGAAGAGCCCACCACCTGCCACTCACAATATAAACTGTGTTCTCAACCTTTGTTATCAACTCTAGATGGTATTAGGCAGTGAGTCCCAGCACTGGTACCTTCCAAACCCAAAGGTTCTCACCCTTGATGAGGACCCAACACTACAAGAATGGAATGCCTTAAATGTCTTAAAAATATGCAGTGACCCTTAAGAAAAGTTGAAACATACATTTGGTACTAGTTTTGGAAGTGAGAAGAGAGAAAGGAAGGAAGACATAATATTTTAAGAGAAACCAACTAAGAATGAAAAGACTGACATAATTTTAAAAAATGCTTAATGTTTTGTTTCTGAGAGAGAGAGAAAGCAGGAGAGGGTCAGAGAGAGGGGGAGATACAGAATCTGAAGCAGGCTTCAGGCTCTGAGCTGTCAGCATAGAGCCCGATGCAGGGCTCAAACCCATGAACCGTGAGATCATGACCTGAGCTGAAGTTGGACGCTTAACCGACTAAACCACCCAGGTGCCCCCATAAATTTTCTAATTATGAAATAAACCACATCTTGGGAAGGCTAAATAAAACCAAATACATGTCTAGACCTAGTTAAGAGAAACTGGAGAATACTGAAGACAGAGGAAGCAACCAGGAAGAGAGGAAAAACTACCCACGAAAGGATGATAATTACAGGCTTTCTACTGTTAACAAGAAAAATTACAAATAAGGGATTGATACCCTCAAGCTGCTTAAGAAAAATATCATCATCTCATACTGGGTTGACCTTTCTGTTCAAGAGTGACATTGGTTGAAATAAAGAAATTTGCACAGAAAGACTGAGTGAGTTCTATTTCAGGAAGACAAAAATTGATAAGGAAAAAGTGGAAAAGAAGCAAGACAGGGCAAGGACAATGGCATACATGTTGTCAAACCTGAGTACAGTTTTATGTTAAGATTTTTGTTTTCATTCTTCTGATCCCAGAAACTGGAAATGGAATGTGACAGAGAGGGTATACCACCAAGAAGAAAAATAAGCAAATTAGGATGATATCAAGAGCTCTGTCGGGTATTGGGAATTATGAGAAAAAATCAGTTACAGAGCATGTTTGCCTTGTCTGACTGTGACTATCAGTCAGGGTCCAGACATGAATCAATCACTGGCATACCCACCCACACTAACTTTAAGTGTTCTTGTCTTTTCTGCTACTTAGTTGAATGTGTACCTTTACGTCTTCATAATTGCCTTTTTTAAGTATTAAGTATTTTAAATGCCATTATATTTTATTTTACCCCTTATATTTCTATTCTCAATATGGAACAGTGGACTTGTAAACTCAGAGTCCAGGTTCATGAACATGGACATCCTGAATGTTTACTTAAAATGAATCGAAAAGTTGCCATGGAACTCTAAGAAACGGTGACATAAAAATATTAATTTGGGGGGCGCCTGGGTGGCTTAGTCGGTTAAGCGTCCGACTTTTGCTTAGGTCATGATCTCACGGTTTGTGGGTTCGAGCCCCGCATCGGGCTCTGTGCTGACTGCCAGCTCAGAGCCTGGAGCCTGTTTCAGTCTGTGACTCCCTCTCTCTGACCCTCCCCTGCTCACGCTGTCTCTCTCTCTCCTAGAAATAAATAAAAATATTTTTTAAAAAGTTTAAAAAATATTAATTTTTGTTCATGTCTTTCATTCCTTGAGTACTAGTACAGCTAATCACTAGAGCATGTGAAATAATCGTGAATGAACACAGCAAGGAAAGGGTAATTAACAGAGCCTTAGAATTCTCTCACGAAAGCATTTTGGTTGGCTGTCACTGAGGGTTTTGTGCTTGTGTATGTTTCTGTGGCTATGGAGGATAAGTTTCAAATGTTTCTGAAATGAATGGCAGTCACTGGGGGCACCTAAACTTGGGATGATGCTGTCAGTTTATCAAAGTGACTTAGGTAGTGAGATTTGAAAAGGCACAAAGTCCAGTGTGGGGTTACATGAAGGAACTTTAGAAAATGTCAGGGGAATCATTTTGTGCTCTAGAAAGATGGTTTACAAAATTATACCTAGTGGCCTAAAAGAGTCAGCTACATTCAAGAAGCCAGGTTCACCTGTAGCATATACCCCATACCATGGAAGAGTCTGGCATTCTATTTACACCATACTCAAGATAAGCACCCTTTTAGATAATGATGCTGGAAAATTGATTTTACTTTCTGTAAAGGAGCTCCAGTGGACCAAAGATGCTGTGACAAGATCTACTAGCCTTGTAGAGTGTCCTTCGAAAGCTCATGATCACCCAGAACTTCAGGATGTAACCTGATTTGTAAATACTTTGTAGATGTAATTAGTTCCAATGAGGTCATACTGGCTTGGGATGGACCCTAATCCAATGACTGGTGCCCTTAGAAGAGGAAAATTTAGATACAGACGTATATATAAAAGGAAGACAGTATGAAGACAGACACAGGGAAAGTACCATGTAACAAGGAAAGCAGAGATTGGAAGATGCAGCCACGACTAAGGAGTGCCAAAGCCTGCTGGCAACTATGGAGCTGGAAAGGAGTCAAGGAATGATTTTCCCATAAATCCTTCAGAGAAAGTATGGTTCTGCCAACATCCCCATTTCAGACTTCTGGCCCCCAGAACAGAGACTGTCAATTCCATTGCTGAGCAAACTACTACCCAGGACGTTGCTCTCATAAGAGCTCAGCTTCCTTTCCATTCATCGGGTATCGTGTTCTCTTCCCTCAACGCTGAGTTAGCCCTCAGTGTTCAGCTTCATTTTTTTCTGATCTGAAAGATACAGCTTCTCAAACCCTTCTCCTCTGTTGAAGCAACTATGGAAAGGAGTTACTGCATATAAGCCCACAGTGAGATCCAAATAAGAATGGAGATAAATATCACTTTGCAACAGCAGAGATTGGGTTACCCAGAGCATCTGCAAAGATGTCCAGCTTTACACCCCTGATGACCAAAGGAGCATTCTACCCATTTCGGTGTCCTATAGGACATGTTGGCAGAGCACTCCCAGAAAGGACTGAAAAACAAGCCCCCTGTTCTCCTGCTTAAAATGAATGGAAACACAAATGCACGCCATCTCAAACAGAACAGTCAGGACACTCTGACCATCAGCCTTCTCTGGGATGTCATTGCTCTCCCACCCAAACAGCCCTGGAGCTGAACAGAGCCAATTGGCTGCCGGAGTAAAGCAAGCAGCCACATACGGACACCAAGTGCATAAATCTCTAAGTGCTGATTCTAAACTGCAGTATATTCCTGGAGAAATGCACATGCTATAGATACGTAGGAGATCATTCATCAGGGAAAAAGAAAACATTTATTTTTGATTTGAGATAAAAAGAGAAAATCAATGTATTCTAAGACTTGATGAGTCATTTCATGTATTTGTGCTCACTTGCTTAAGGATGTAGGAAAAGGCAGGTTAAATGGAGCTTCCACTAATAACCAGTGATGAAGAGGGACTGATCTAACAATCCTTGATCTGACTCTTTCAAGTCGTTCTGAGAAGTTGCCTGAGGAATAGCAATGCCCGGCCCCAGGAGTCAGTCCTGAAGTCCTGGAGGATGAACATCTTCCCTCCTGTGACATTCGTTGACACTTCCATGAAGTTTCCTAGAGAGCTCCATTTTATTCTGTGTATTTAATTAAATGAAACAAATACCATGCTTGAGTAGCTTTGTAGGTGTTGAAGAGTCACAGAGAACAAGCTCATTACATTCATAAAGCCAGAGAATCCTGCCATAACTGTCCCTCCATCAAAACAAAAAGGTAAAGCAAAACCTTGAAAACTAAAACTTAGACTTAGCAAGTCAGCTATCTTATCAGAATAATTAGATATTAATTCTTCCTTTATTTATTTTTTTAATGTTTATTTGAGAGAGAGAGAGAAAGATAGAGCCAGAGTGAGAGTTGGGCGGGGGAGGGGGGGGCGGGGAGACAGGCAGAGTGAGAGGGAGACAGAATCTGAAGAAGGCTCCAGGCTCCAAGCTGTCAGCACAGAGCCTGACACAGGGCTTGAACCCACAAACTGTGAGATCATGCCTGAGCCCAAGTCGGATGCTTAACCAACTGAGCCACACAGGTGACCAAGCTTTATTTATTTTTTTAAGCAGGCTTCACACCCAGCACAGAGCCCAATGTGGGGCTTAAACTCACAACCCAGGAACTGAGCTGAGATCAAGAGCCAGACTCTCAAACAACTGAGCCATCCAGGTACCCGAAGTCTTCCTTTAAAACTATATGTTCAATGTCAGGGCAGGGTCACATGATAAATAGACACTGTGACTCATTCCAAGTGTCAAATTGTAGCTAAGCGTTCTCTTACATCAACACCCAGAGTGATGTAGAATGTCCTGCAACTTTGCATAGCTTTGAACTTGTGTTGGGAAATGTGGCATGTAAGTTAGCAAGGAGCCACAGAACACATGTTTTATGCTAGTTGACAAAATTTGTCATGTAGAACATATCAGGAAAGTATTCAAAAGTACCCCTTACAACTTAGAAGGATGCAGGCCACAAAATCAATCGATTGCAATTGGAAAAGAGGATACCGGGATCTAACAAAACCAAAGATCGCTGCTTTTGACTCTGGGTACAGAGTTCTTCCCTTTACAAGTTAAATCCTCTCATAAATCCTATGACAAGAAAAAGGAAAGGTAAATCAAATGACTTCAGGTGATGAGCTAGCCAAAGACGTGTTTCGGGAGAGAGATCATGTTGAAGCTTAGGGTCAACCCTGTAACCGCAGGCCACTCTTCTTTATCTCTCTTCTCTACCGGTGCTTGATCCCACCTCCGGGGCTCCCTGCATCTTACCATTGAAGTATTTAAATGTGTTGACATGGCTGGCTCCCCACCAGGCTGTGTGCCTCTCAGGCTGTGTCTCATGCATCTTTGCATCCATCACACCTCACCCAAAGTCTGGCATGAGGTCAGGACTTCATAAATGGTGCTTGTAAATAAACGTTTAATGTCACAGATTTAGGTACCACACATATATGAAATGTGGCCATGCTCAGGGAACACACATCCATAAAAATATACAAACAAAAAAGTAAAAACAATGTCCCTGAGCATATTTTGGATATAAAATAGAATTCTTCACTCCTCTTCTTAGGAAGTTTTCATCGTTTAGAAAAAGTACATAGCTGCTTAGTGACAGGAAAGAGAAGGTAAAGAGTGCACTAAAGAAGCAGAATATCTTGGGGCGCCTGGGTGGCTCAGTCAGTTAAGTGCAGATTTCCGCTCAGGTCATGATCTGGCAATTCGTGCGTTCAAGCCCCACGCGTCAGGCTCTGTGCTGACAGCTGGGAGCCAGGAGCCTGCTTCGGCTTCTGTGTGTCCCTCCCCTACTCGTGCTCTGTCTCTCTTTTTTTTTTAATTTTTTAAAATGTTTTTTATTTATTTCTAGGAGAGAGAGAGAGAGAGACAGTGTGAGCAGGGGAGGGTCAGAGAGAGAGGGAGTCACAGACTCTGAAACAGGCTCCAGGCTCTGAGCTGGCAATCAGCACAGAGCCCGAAGCGGGGCTCGAACCCACGAACCGCGAGATCATGACCTAAGCGAAAGTCGGCCACTTAACCGACTAAGCCACCCAGGCGCCCCTGTCTCTCTTAAAAATAAATAAACATTAATAAAAAAGAGACAGAATATCTTTTCTTCTTACCGACTGAATCACAGCCCTCCTTTCCCTACACTCCTCACTTTCCATCTACACGTTGGATGTGGAGATTCCTTCTTTCTCCCCAGCCTTTTCCTCCTTCCTTATGGTGCAGGAAGCCATACCTGTCCTTGTCACTGGACTTAGTGTCTCCTTGTCACTGGACTTAGTGTCTAGACCCTACCAAACAATTTTGTCAAATTAAATCAGTGGCATGGGTAAATTCAGAAAAAAACTCAAGCTAATCTAAGCCAGTTGTATGCAAATAAGAGGACACGGTTACGGTTGTTCAGGTTCAGGCTTCACACCAGCTGAGCACCGATCCACACTGAAGAGCAGGAGATGCTTAAACTCCCATTACTCGCTTCCACTGTTTTTGCAGAATTCACTGAAATTCACAATTCACTGTCGTTTTTTTTTACTCGTAGGATGGGAAGCATCTGGTCTTACCCTCTGGGTCTGATCCACCTTCATATATTTGAAAAGTGTTGAGTAACCATTTCAAATTCTTCCTGTAAGATAACTAACCTAAGAAACAATAACCCTGTTTGTTGTATTTTGTCATATTTTTTTTCCAAATTTGAACACCACTGACGATACGTGTGAACTCACTTCAAATTTCCTACCTCTCCCTCCAGATGTAGAGCCAACAATCGAATGCAGAACTTGAGCTCAATCAACACTCATTTAAAAATAATCATCCTTAGTGTTGTTGCATCCCGCACTTTAGTTAATACCTCACATTATCATGGTTTTCATGATAAAATAGGACTCACTCCTGGTTCTCACTGTGTGATAGTTTACTATAGAATGTCCAAGCGTGGCGGACTTTACAAAGAGCTCACACAGGTGCTGGGCACAGGAACACTAGTTTTGAACTCTGATTGTTGACATAGGAAAAGCCTTCAATTAGACCGATTCACCTTCAACTTTTATATTTAATGAACTACTTTGAAAGAGAACATTGCTCATGTGTCTTCATTAAATAGCAAGAAATAGATCATGAATTATTCAGTAGTTAGGTGTTCATGACTTCTTGCTGTCTGCCATCTTGTTCCCTGGATCACTTACCAACCCCACTACATGCAAGAGAGAAAAAGCTAAAGCAGACAAGTATACACTTCAATCGGCCAGGTTTTTTGTTTATCAGCAACACTTAAAAAGGTCAAATGTGCCCAGTAGGAAGACAGACATTAGAGTGAAATGAAATTATCTGGGTGAAGAATAAAGTTAAGTTTAATGTTTCACTAAGTCATGACACAAGACAAATTTTTTTAAGTTATCATAAAGAAATATTTCTATGGCTACATACTTTTTCATTAGTATTCACTACGTGGACTTGAAATAATATTACACTTCTGATAATAGAGTGCTTGGATTTGGGTGCCTCTTTCTTTGCAATCTAAAAGCTCCCTCTTCTGACCGTGTGACATAATTCTTCATATATTCTCTTTATATTTTTAAAGCTCTTGCAGATCATCCTAAGAACAAGTAAATCTGATGCAATATAAAATACAGCTTGTGCTTAACTTTGACCTGAAACTGTTAAGTTTTAAGAATTTTTTTCTCCAAAATTAGAAGTGGTATTTCTGAAAAAAGTCAGCATTCGTTGTCCTGACTAGTAATTCTAAGCTGTTTTTGCTGCAAATATTGTGTTCCTAAATTACCATTCATGGGGCAAACTCTTCAGTTCTTATAAAAATAATATAATTTTATATTACATAAATAAAATTACTCAGAAAATTTTAAAGTACACAAGATGAGTTTAACCCACAACACATTAATTTAGGTATTAAAGTCTTTGAGAACATATCTTTCATGACTGCATAGTATTCTATGGTAATTAGAATATGGTATACCATAATTTCTTTACATGATAGCATAAGGAGATTTATTCCCAGCTTCTACCATTATAAGTAATATTGAAGTTATTTATTTTAAATAAGTATTTCCAATTATTTATTAATAAAACAACTAAAAAAGGATTTCTAAGGGCACCTCGGTGGTGCAGTCAGTTAAGTGTCTGTCTCTTGATTTCGACTCAGGTCATGATCTCATAGTTCGTGAGTTCGAGCCCTGTGTTAGCCTCCGTGCTGACAGCCTGCTTGGGATTCTGTCTGTCTGTCTGTCTGTCTCTCTCTCTCTCTCTCTCCCCTTCACCCACTCATGCTCATGCTCTCTCTTAAAATAAATAAATAAACATTAAAAAAAAGAAGAACGCTGTCAGTATTTTAGTCTTCTTCCCATTTTGTTGTTGAAATTCCAAATGTTTATGGAGAAAAACTTTAGATGTTGCTCTCTTTTCAATAACATTTTTCCATGTTTCATAACTTCCCCCAGCTACTCACTGAGCTCTTTTTATAGGAAGGCTTCGGTCTTTCTTCAGCTCAGAAAATGATTTTGTGTGTTTAAGTAATTGTATTTGTGTTAGTCTCAGGTTCAAAAACATCAAATATGCATGTACTCGAACTCCAGACCTCCTCTCCGCCATGCCTTTCTCATCATTTTCCTTTCTCTATTTCAGTTTATTTAACTCAGCTCCTTGTGTGTGTTTCCCATCTACTAATTAGAAGTTCTGCAGTGTTGGGTTCATTCTTTTATGGGTTCTAATACAGTTTTAAAATCTTTGATTTTCTCGAATAATTTTCCTTTCCCTTTCTTTGACTTTCAGATAGCTTGTTTTACTTCAGCCTGTGTGATTCCATGACATCTTTCACTCCTTATATAAAAGCCCGTCTTGTCTTATAGTTTACGGACATCATAAAGCAGGTATTGCCCAAATATAATTTATTTCCTGTAGTAAATCTTTTCAAAACCAGCTCTTTTCCTGGATATTGAGTACCTTGTCCCTCTCCTTATTTTGAGCTATAAAATCTTTTCACAGGCCTTCTGTTTGCTGTTTTCCCTTTGTGCATCCTTGAGAAAGGAGAGATCTCTCCCAGCCTCCTGTTTGCACCTAAGCAGAGGAGGCGGGTCCTCCTGTGTCTCCTCACTGTCCATCTGCTTGCGGGGAGAAATCGCCTCTCAAATTTTAAGCTCAAAAGATTTTGTTTGTCTGTTTTTACTTAGGTTTGCTTTACAGGTTCAGTGAAACCAGCAGCCTAAAAGAAACGAGAAGAGCAGAGCCGTGGACAGACAAGGGGAATCGGTGAGGTCCCGCCTGTGTGCTCTGACCCAACCCTCTGTATCTGGCGCTCCTCGTCTCCACGATGGGCCCACGGATCCAGGCTCCTCCTTAGAAGGCTGTCATGTCCAGGTAGTTCTGTTTTATGAGGGGGAGGCCTTGGAGGAGAGCCTTACCCCACTCTATTGGCAGAACCATACTGGAAGAAAGTCTGGGCACTAACAGGGACTGCCTTGGATGGTCCCGTAATTCCCAGCAGCAGAAGTGATTCTGAGGGAAGTGTGTTCTCTGCCTGCCCACAGGCTACCTTGACGACTCCAAATTCAGGAATATCCCTCAGGTTCTATATAGAATTTGCTCTCCTTATTCCCAGGTTTGCACCATCTTCTCAGAAGGGGACACTCAGCCAGTCTTCAGTGTTCCTCCCATCTGGCCCTGGTTGCTCTCTATCCAGCAGAGATGCTTTGCAAGTTCTCCAGAGTGATGGGCTGTCATCCTTAATTTTCCGGAATCACAGACAACATTGTCTCCCTTTGTTTTGTATCATTTTGGCCATCTTTAACAAAATGCCGTTTGTTTATTTTTTTCTCCCCTGCCCCAGCTACATCAAGGGATTTGCACTCACCTGGCCCCAAATCCTTTCAGCTGGAAATCACTTTTCCCTCCTCTCAGTTGAGAGCACTTAACTTTTTTTCTCACTTTTTATGGGCATTTCTCTGGACAACTGGATTGCAAGTTCTTCGACGGCAAGTAGGGTGATCAGCTCTTCCTGGTTTGCCCAAGACTTCTCCAGATTTGAAACCAGAAGGCCCAGGAATCGTCTTAGGCCTAGACCAAGTGGTTGCCCTGATCAAGGTCAATGTAGGCTTGATTTTTAAGCCCCTCCCCCACACCTATTATCTAAAACTGTCCTGCCCAAAGCAGACGTCCATGAAATATATATTGATGAGACATTTCTCCCCTACACTCCAAACACATTTATAAGGTCAAGGACAAAACTGATGCCTGCTAACCAGAGAAGCTAAGTAAATGAACAAGCACATCAAGTCTATTCATGTGGTGAAGCTGAGAACTTTTCATAATAAATAGCATAGCCTGGTTCATGCTCTCTAGATACTTACAAATTAAAAGAAACCTCATCACTGGAGAAGTTTCAGACATAATTACGAAGTGTAAAGTATGGATAGAATGATTCCTCTAAGACTGATATTTTGAGAAACTACCTATTATGCCATTCAGTAGATATGCAAAATCTGCTTCCAGAAGCAAGTGCCTCTCAGGCTGCCCTCCACAGACATTTAAAATACTACCATTAATTACCCAGTGTGTGCATAATAATATACCAACTGTGCTTGGAGACATCTTCTCTGTCCTAAAGAAGATTTTGTTTAGAAGGAATGGTGGAGAGCTGTGACTATTTAGTTTTTCCGTACAGCCAACTCAAAAATCACCCCAAGTACAGCCCTAACAAAAATATGTTCTGAACAGTTTCTCATTTCTTACAATATTTCTAAGTGACTCTCTCTTTTTAAATAGAACAAGTCTTGCTTGCAGCATAAACGACTGAGAGAATCTGCTTGGGTCCTTGGTGAGATCCACTCAAGCACTGACCACATCCCATGTCTTAGAGGATTCTAGAGGCATCCAAGACCCTGCAAAGGGAAACAAACCTACCATGCTTCATTCGAAGAATCAAATAACCCATCAAGGTTTTCCAAACCACAACAATGCAGTAGAGGAAAAAACCGTGAAAGCCAAGGCCATCATGCAGTTGATGAGGGCAAAAGACTAGAAACTAGAAAAAGCTCTTGATAAAAAACAAAACCTGTAAAGAAATGACAAAGGAGCTCAAATTGATGGCAATTTCCTCCGGCAATTTTGGCTTTTCAAATGTATTCAAGTTTCCTGAGGGCAGAGATCGCTTCTCCTGAACTGAACCGTTTTCTCTTTCCTGCGTCAGTGCACAGGAAGTGGTTTTGTGTGGAAAGGAAAGAGATTGAATTTAGATAAGTACCAGTCCCAGAGCAGATGTTCTCTACTTGGACAAAGAAATAAAGCACAGGGAGAAAAAGTCATTCGGAAATTAAAATTAAATATCACGTATTGATTGTGGAGTGACTAATCATCGGACCACGCTACTGACGGCGCTGCCATCTGTCTTCAGAGATCTCCAAATATAGCAAGCGGAGGGCTGAGTGTGCTGAATCAGGAGCCCAGCACGAGATGGGTCAGCACATGGGCTCTGGCGTCTAACGGCTTCAGTCAACCCCTGGCTCCCTCACCTTCCACTCGAGGGACCTTGAAAATCACTTGACCTCTCTAAACCTCAGCTTCCTGATGGATAATAGTAACACCTCCCTCATAAGGTTGTTACGTGGAGCAATCAATGCCTCATTAGAGGAATGAGTTTGTGAGAGATGACATCACAACTTTCTATTATTTGATTCATAGCGTTTGAGTCTGTGGCTTGGAAACTCTTCCGATTGACCTCTAATGTGTAGTGGAGCTGTGCTGTTGGCCTATGCTACTAAAGAGTGCACTCGGTGCTTTCTGTTTGCAAACATTTAATGATGTTCTGTAAAAACACTTCCACCTAAGTTTAAAGATTCCCCTCAACTTGCCCTCCCTTTATCGATGGAAACATTTGTGTCTGTTCTCCCAAATATGCACATTTCCTTGTCTCTTCCAACCTGGACACCTTCATTTTGCCCCCCAGGTGCCCTGTTTATTTCCACTGTGCTTTACACCCCAGCAATTGCTCTCTGAAGGACCCTTCCCTGTGCCGGGTTTGTCCCTGTTTGCTCTGGAAAATCCATTTCCTGCTCTTCCCTTACTCCTTACTTCTTCAAATGATACTCCTCAGTCTGCTTTGATGACCGGCTTCCCCTGTGGTCCTCACTCACCACAGGTAGCCTGTCCCCTCGGCCCTGGCAATGTTGTCTTCTCCTTTGTCCTTCTGGCCCTATGACTGGTCCACTCTCTGTCGATGCTAACGTCTTGGTTGACTTCTTGTCCCCCTTTTTTCTCCAGTTTTTTTGATTGTGGTAAAATACACATAGCCTAAAATGTACTATCTTAAATCTTTTTAAGTGTACAGTTCAGTGATATTAAGTATATTCATATTGTGAGGCAACCATTGCTATACCCAGATCGCAGTATCCTCAACGACCAGAGACCACCGGGGAGACCGAGTCACGCATGCAAAGGCAAAGAGCTTTATTACGGGCACAAGATAAGGCTCACAGACTTAACCAAAACAGTGGATCTGTGCTGAGAGCCACAAACAAAGGCAGAGTAGGGTTTTTATGGGGTTTGTGATGGGGGAGTTACAGAAATTGTGTCATGGAAACAGTGATCCAATCATATTTATACAACATTATTGACAGTGGGTTTAACCGTACATGTTATCCAGAGTATCTGTTACTTTTGGCAGGATCCAATTACAACATTTAGGGTACCCTTAAATTCAACCAACCATAGAGCGAGCCTAGAGTCTTGTTCGGTGACTAATGGGTTAACTTTTACATTAGGCAGCTGAGATTTATCTATAGTTGCTGGCCTTTCTTGATTGGGCGTTGCCAAGGGAGTGTGGTGGAGTGAAGTGGTGGGCAGTTTCTTCGGCCTTGGGCAATGTGTAGCTGCCTGATAGTTTCAGGGAAACTGAAACTTAGGCCTTCTAGTTTAGAGGGGAAACTTAAGGCCTGTCATGGAGTTTGTATGGTTTAGACTTGTGTCCTTACACCATCACTACCATCTGTTTCCAGAACCCTCTTCATCTTGGAACGCTGAAATGCTGTACCCTGTAAACACTAGCTCCCCTTTATATCTGTTTAGCCTTCCTAAGACTTTTTCAGCTAGTTCTCCTTATCATGGAAATTCTCTTGATGCACCTGGTTTAGGCTCTATGTTCCTGACTGGGTCTTTCGCCTTCAATGTACAAGATTTCCGAAATTATTGGGCACCTGGGTGGCTCAGTAGGTTGAGCGTCCGACTTCGGCTCAGGTCACGATCTTACAGTTCGTGGATTCGCGCCCCACGTTGGGCTCTGTGCTGACAGCTAGCTCGGAGCCTGGAGCCTGCTTCGGATTCTGTATCTCCCTCTCTCTGACTCTCCCCTGCTCATGCTGTCTCTCTCTCTTTCAGAAATAAAACATTGAAAAAAAAAGATTTCCAAAATTACCTAGCAGATAGTTGTGGAATATCTGATGAGGGCATGGCACTGGCAGTACAGAAATAAATAAGACACGGTACTCTGCTGTTCTTGAAGAATTCACAGGTGAATCCATGTGTGATTACAGTATGATATTCTGAATAAGCACATGAGTTTTGGAAGTGAAGCACTTAGGTGTGGGTCATGGCTCTACCACTTGCTGGCTCTGCAAGCACAGGCAAGTTAGGCACCTTTCAAGAAAGACTTTGTGTGTTGGCTCACGAGCCAAACTAGGTGGTGCTTTTTGCAGGGTGAGGAGCTGTTAGGAAGACTGACCAAGCAGGAGCTCTGCGGATGCATTAGGAGTGTCTGGCTGAGTGCAAGGCTGTCATGTAGAAAGACACCACCATAGTTCAGGCTGCTGGCAGTGCAGGTGAGGAGGCGGGGGCAGAAAAGTTACTTGTCCAGAAGGGAGAAGGAAAGGTTGAAAAATAAGTGACAAACTTTCTGGTCATTTATGAAGCCTTCCATGACTGTTCCAGGCCAGGCTGATGATCTCTTCTCTCTGAATCTACCAAACGAGCTGTAACCCATTTCATTATGTCTAATTCTTGAAAATGTTCATTCTTGCCCTTCTCGCCTCCAGATTGAATGATGGTTTCTTAAAGATAAAAGCAATAACTTAATCTTTTTCTATCCCCCCCCCACCGTGTTCCTTATAATATTTCATATATAAGGATGTTTAACAGATTCTTTAAGAACTCTAGTTCTTCAAACAAGGATATATTACCACAAGCCAGATTAAGTAATAATTCAAGAAGTTAATAAAATAACTTGAAATGTTTTGCTTTCCAAAAATAACAACTTACTAAACATTAATTATCAAATGGACTTAATAAAAGCAATCTTTTAAGAGTTTGATCTTCTATATTTTTAGCTTAATCTTACCAACCAACTTCAGTAATAAAGAGTTAGTAATGGCTTGATGATCTGAATTCAGAGACCCAATTTGATTAGATTTTCTGATTAAGTGGACTAATGTTAACTATGCAATATGATGCATAATAATGTATCAAACCCCATTTTGGGGCTCTCCTTTAATGGAGGGCTTACTGCATGATTAGAAAATGAAAAATGCAGTTTTTCAGGATTCATTTACTGTAAATTGACTGAAATTGAGTGGAAGAAAATCCAAGCCTATTTGCCATACTGATGCTATTTCCATGTATATAATAATTATTTCTTAATATCGATTTGAGGAGCTATAATTTGTTTTCACAATTAATCAGTGGAGAGCGATATTTGAATCAGAATCCTTCTTGAGTAATCCCACAATTACTACATTATAGAGCCCTCTCTTTCCTTTCTCTCACTAGCGATTTTAGATTTCTGTTTCCTACCAAACCGTTTAGCCTATTTGGAATTCATGCAACATTTTACATGGAAAGAAGTGTGAAATGCCACTTTCCATACTGCTTCCTTATAAATTATTCATCCCTGCTGTTTATCAGGCAGCTTCTGCACTTAGATAAGAAGTCACCTCTTGTGTGCTGCACACATCACAGGGACCTAAATAATCAAAAATAGTGTGTAGCCTGCTAAGAGAGCAAGGAGAGGTTCCAAGCAAGCACAGTTTAGGATGAGACACTCCCATGCTAAAACCAACCCCACCAATCTTACTTGACATGAATGATACCGTTTAGCTTGCAAAGTGTATGGTAGGGAGAAAGATCTACACTCTCAATAGCAGACAGGCAATAGAGTGTCAACTTTCTCTACCTTGATGGGTAGCTTTATTGAATCAAAAACCAAATGAGAAATCGTTGTCACCTCTACAAGTGACCTTACAAATCGCCAAAGCTATAACTACTGAAAGAATCTCTTTTTTTATTCATTTCTGAAAATTTTGACTGTATTCCCATCTATATTATCCCATCATCTGCTTTCTTTTCTCCATGACTTTGTAATGCCCTCCACCACGGTTGGGTTTGATCTGACCTATACATTGATATGGAATATTCATTTTTCACCAACTTAAGATACTGAATGCATTGATTATATTGACTAAGTTTATCATGACTCTAAGTGATTATTATTGATAAAAGATCATTGAGCTAACTCCAACATTTCTGGGCCATCTCATTTTTTCACGGTGAGTAACTTTTTACTATGCTTTATTGATCCAATTCTATGGTTTCATACAGTATAAGGTTAGGGTTTGTTTGGGGAGGCCCTCACATACCTCATTATGCTTATAAGATAATCAATTTTTTGGGGCACCTTCAGTGGCTCAGTTGGTTAAGCGTCCAACTTCAGCTCGGGTCATGATCTTGCAGTCTGTGAGTTTGAGCCCTGCGTAGGGTTCTGTGCTGATAGCTCAGAGCCTGGAGTCTGCTTTGGATTCTGTGTCTCCCTCTCTCTCTGCCCTTTCCCTGCTCACACTCTGTCTCTTAATAATAAATAAACATTTAAACATTTTTAAATAAAATAAAATAATCAATTTATCAATCTATAAAAGGCAAGTACATTACCCTGTACTTGACAGCGTACTAAATGAGATGCTATGGTAAACTGAAAAGAAGCCTATGTTATAGACTGGAGTGCCTTCTAGTAGGTATCCTCTGCTCTAGCTCCCACAGTTTAAGGATGGCAATGCACAGACACAGACTAAAATGCCTGCCCCCACCCAACTAGTTAATGACAGAGCCAACACCAGGACTCAAATTTCCAGTCCTCGAAGCTATAATTTTTCCCACTTCTTCAAGGAGCCTGCATTCTGTTTGGACAGTTACGAATTGCACATACATAGAAATCAGAGCAAAATAGCATCTAGATTATAATTAAGTGTTATGCTGGAGAAAGTGAGGGCAATGAGAGCTTAGAAAGCTGGTAGGAACATTTTCGTATGAAGCAGAAGGAAGACTTCATGGGGGAAAAGGGTCTTGATCTGTGCCCTGTGAAATGCATAAGGATAAATGAGAATTGAATAGGTCGATGTGAATAGGAGGGCAATAACCAGGTGTCTGGATTAATGAGTCAATAGTGTGAAGAAAGATATGAGACAGGCTTGGCTAATCAGGGAAGCATAAGGAGTCAGTCTGAGCAGGGGTCAGTGAAGTCACTGTCAGTGGGCAGAATATTAGAAGGCACAATATGACCAGTGTCATCTCTCCCTGAAATACACATCCCCAGTTTTCTCCAGGTAACTAGTCTATAGTAGCCAACACCATGTGTGGTAGGTGGCATCATTTGATCTTAATTCTTCATATCTCCTTGTGTCAGCACTGTTTTTTCTACAACTGTGTAGTTCACTCCCACCACGTCCAGGGTTACCTGCCATGATTCTTGATTTGGGACCCAGCCATAGACTTGCCTTGACCAACATATGATATTTCCAGAAGTGGAGTAGGTAGAGATTTGAAAAGAGCTTTATGAGGGGAGTGTGGGGGGTTGATGGTGTAGTGGGGGTAGCTTATTCTCTTTTGCATCCACCAGCACCATGAGAAGGCTGGCTTCGGTGCACGAGAAATATGTGACGCTACATTTCATCATCCACGTCCTGCCTAGATCCCCAGACCCTGCCAACCTCAGATGTCTGTCTGCGTGAGTCTAGCCCAAATCAGCAGAGCCCCTGATGTAAACCCAGCCTGGATGGGATGAATGAGCAGATGCATGAGAAATGTTTATGAGAGTATGTCCCTGAGGGTTTCTGGTTTTTATTATTGAACAAATGTTGAGGTGCCTGGGTGGCTCAGTAGGTAAGGTGTCCGACTTCAGCTCAGATCATGATTTCATGGTTTGTGAGTCCAAGCTCCACATCGGGCTCTGTGCTGCCAGCTAGCTCGGAGCCGGGAGCCTGTCTTCAGATTCTGTGCCTCCCTCTCTTTCTCTCTGACCCTCCCCTGCTCATGCTGTCTCTATCTCTCTCTCAAAAATAAATAAAACATTAAAAAAATTATTATTGAACAAATGTTAATTGATACACCATGCAGGACACTGTTCAAATAATGCCATTTTCCTACTTGTATAATCTATAAAGTATCCAAAAATATGGAGCCCTAAAGAAAAGAGGTCAACAACATTCTACATGTCCACTATGTCTTGGTTAATAAATGGATACCATGGGAGTACAAAAGGTAGGAAGCAATATTGCCCTATTCTAAGAAGGTTACAATGAAGTTGATATTATGTGCCATACATATAAGACAAAAAGACAAGATTACTCAGCTAGTTAAATGTAGATGTTGCCTTTCTTGAAACATTATCTATATATGGGATGTTATTCGATAGGAGAAATAGGGAATTCGCTTAATGGTGAGAGAACTTTCTTAGGGAACACAAGATATCTAGGGAGAAGGCATGTGTAACTTCGGTATTTCCATCAACAACCTGAATGTCGATCCTGAAGGTTCAGGGGCTCTGCCCAGCACTAGACTTGCATGTCCTTGGAGATGAGAGAAGCCCAGCCCAGGTCTCTGCCCTGGGGGAACTTGCCCGAAAATAAGGTCCACGTCTAAGAAAATGGGCCTTTCTTCTCCTTAAGCGGACACTCCAGGTAGTTTCAGAAGCCTAACAAATTAAGATTGTCATCAAGCAAGCTTATAATTATCCCTTAAAACACAACAACAAAACAAAAAACAGCTACTCTGAACACACTCCCTCCAAACCCCATAATGAGAATGAGGAATTTCAGCTCTAGGAGATGCTGAGAAGTAATATATTTTTATGCTCCACTAGGGAAGTGGCGTCAATAGGGACATCCAGTCGCTGCAAGGAGGCCCGTGTTCCTCCTCCCTAAGCACCCGTATGCACTTCAACACCACTTTGCTCTTTATTAAGGACGAGCCTGGCCAGACAGGACTTTTGCCTGTGGTGCCCCATCTCTGGTGTGGCCTGTCAGTGTCGCCACCTAATATTCTTCCCTGGGCCACTTACCTCAAATGTCATAGCAGATACAACAGACAAAAGGTTTTAAATAGATGTCGTTCAAGTAAGCACCGGGAGGTATGAGAATTGAGGAAGAAACACGATTGCCGAAGTCGGAAGTGTCAGGCACACAAATAGAATACAGCCAGGGGGAAACCGGGGTATCCAGATGAGGTTTTTTTAAGAGCCATCCCTAAGTGGACCAGGAACTCCATTAGGGGAGCCGAGCGGAAGCTGCAGAGACTGAGAGAGAGAAAGTGGCTCCCATAGCTGTTTGTGGTGAGGAGCGTCTAGCGATCACTGCTTCTCGGGCTAAATGGCCTTTACATCATTTTATAATTATTTATAAAGAGAAAGACAGAGACAGAAGGGTGAAAAGTAAAAACAGAAAAAAATTAAGTTAGGGTGACTAAGGGCACATAGATGGCTAAAAGATTAAGGCAAAATTTAAGGACAAGGTAAAATGAAATGGTGTGAAAAGAAAATGCAATGAAAACTCCAATAATATTAGCAAGTTCAGTTTAAAGAATTGAATCAAACATGGCTTAGGAAGTTGTAAATTTTTATAAGGAATTAAAATAGATGCATTTTTTTTTTTTTGCAGATGCGTTAAAAACAAGAACCTAAAAGAAGAAATTTTTAAAGGAAGAAGCAAAAAGCCTTTAAAAAATGAACAGACGGGGTTCACTGAAGTGGAAATGGAAAATAAATGTAAATAACCAGCATCAAACAAGGGAACGGGAAGTTCTAAAACTGCTGAGAAACTAGTCAAACAGAATAAAGCTATAAAGAAACAAGAACAGACAGTCTATGTGGGGAAGAGGAAACAACACTGGAAAGGCAAGCAGGGATGGAGAAGGGAATCCATGATCCACTGTAGCAATCACGAGCTCCCAGTGGCGAGGATTCCTGCTTATGCTTCCTGGATTCCGTGTTCTGTCTTTGCTGAGATGCATCCTCCTCAAGACTTCAGCACAGAGAAATAAAGGAGCCCTCCCCACTATTCTCTTAGACCTCACTGTGTCCATGCTGCCTTTTCCCCCAATTTCCCCAAAGAATAGGCTCGCCAAACCATCCATCGCATGGGGTCATGCCCACCCACAGAGGGCACATTTCTCCAGCTGTAGCCTGAGATGTTTCCCTAAAACTGACATCACAAGCTCACATAATATCTTCACTGCTTAGACTTCTCAAAAATTTAACTTCTCAGATATTTGCAAATGATGTATCTGATAAAGAGTTGGTATCCAAATTCTATAGAGAATTTACCAAACTCAACCCCAAAAACCAAATAATCCAGTTAAGAAATGGACAGAAGACACAATTGATAATTTTCCAAAGAAGACATCCAGATGGCTCACAGACACATGAAAAGATCCTCAACATCATTTGTCATCAGGGAAATGTAAATCAAAACCATGATGAGATACCACCTCATATCTGTCAGAATGGTTAAAAATAACAACACAGGAAACAAAAGATGTTGGTAAGGATGTGGAGAAAGGGGAACCTTCTTGCACTGTTGATGGGAATGCAAATTGGTGCAGCCACTCTGGAAAACAGTATGGAGGTTCCTCAAAAAGTTAAAAACTAGAACTATCCTATGATCCAGGAATTGCACTACTAGGTATTTACCCAAAGGATACAAAAATACTAATTTTAAGAGGTACATGCATTCCAACGTTTATAGCAGCATTACCAACGATAGTCAAATTATGGCAAAAGCCCAAGTATCCATCGACTGACGAATGGATAAGGAAGATATGGTATATATACACAGTGGAATATTACTCAGCCATAAAGAATGAAATCTTGCCATTTGCAAGGACATGGATGAACTAGAAGGTATTATGCTAAGTGAAACAAGTCAAAGAAAGACAAATATCATATGACTTCACTCACATATGGAAGTTAAGAATCAAAACAGATGAACATAAGAGAAGGGGGTAAAGAGAGGGATGCAAACAGTAAAAGACTCTTAACTCTACAGAACACACTGAGGGTTGATGGAGGGAAGTGGGTGGGGGATGGGCTAAATGGTGATGGGTATTAAGGAGGGCACTGTTGTGATGCGCACTGGGTGTTGTACATAAGCAATGAATCACTAAACTTTAGTCCTGAAACCAATATTACACATTTTGTTAACTAACTAGAATTCAAATGAATATTCAGAAGAATAATTTTTTTCTCAAATATTTAATTAACTCTTCAAATTCTTTTAGCCTCACATGTATATGATTCACTTTTAAAATATTCAGGAATGAAATTCAAACAAGCATGTTGAGCAAAGACCACTTCCATTAAACAATAAGTAACTATTTTCTTGGCAGAAACAAACCTACATAATTTGTTATCTTTGAGAAATATTTTTTCCTTATGCTATTGGTTTATGCAAGTCGCTGTCTCTTAGGGGCTCACACACTGACCTTGCAACCTGATGCCTGAGGATGCAATAGCCGTCTGGTTCTATTTCCTGTAATCTCCTTCCACTCTGACCTGGTACTTGTATAGTTTAATCCTTACATTAATATTTTAATGTAGGTTTGATTGGGGTTGAAATAAGCAAGAAGATTCTCTGAGATCTATCTAAAGAGATCCTTTGTGTGAGTTTATTTCGCTGCATTAGTATTCTGAGATAGATACATTCTATTAACAGAGTATATCTACATCTAAATCAAGTGTGTTTCCAGGAGGCAATGTGACATCTAAGCTTAGGTTCATAAAATAGCTATTTGGTTCAGGAAAAATAAAACATCTCTCAGCTTTTTAGTTAAACCAAACCTGCTCCTCTTTTCCTGATGGCTTATATTTCTTAAAATTATTTTTAATTTTTAATGTTTACTTATTTTTGAGATAGAGGGAGAAACAGAGAGAGCATGAGCAGGGGAGGGGCATAGAGAGAGGGAGATACAGAACCTGAAACAGGCTCCAGGCTCTGAGCTGTCAGCACAGAGCCCTACACAGGGCTCAAACTCAGGAACCGTGAGATCATGACCTGAACCAAAGTCAGATGCTCAACCGAATGAGCCACCCAGGTACCTCCTGATGGACTATATTGCATGAACTTCTTTATCTCCATCTTCAATACTCACACACACACACACACACACAACCACAATGTGTATCTCAAGACCAATTTTTTCATCTGTAGAATAAAGGAATTGGACTTGATAGTTTTTCTTTTTCAAAATAAAATATTTTTATCTTAAAAATAATTGTTACTGTAGGAAAGGAAAAGGGTTAAAATAAGTGAAGATTGTCCTCTCAGCAATAATAAATAATTACTGTTAATATTGTCATATGTATTCTTACAGACATGTTATGTGTGTATATATATACATATATATATAAACACAAAGCATATATTTTACATAATCTATGACATATTCTATTTGATAACATCTTCCAATTATTGCAATGTCTCTGTTGATATAATCTTTTAATTTGATGAGCCACAAATTGTACAAACTAGCTTTAATCAATGGACCTAAAACTATTGTCTGTTTTTTGCTCAATGAATAATTCTGTGATGATCATCCTTGTATAGATATCTCTGAATAGTCATTCAATTATTTTTTAGAATAATTGCTTGCAAGTAGAATTTCTATTACAAAAAGTATGGATATTCTAAATTTTAATACGTATGAATTTTTAATCATTTGATCAAGATTTTAAAATCCCTTGGGCTTTTTATTGGGATCTCATGGAATTTGTAGAACAGGTTCATGAGAATCCATTCATTCATTCATGTAACAAATACGAATTGAACTGCCTGCATGGGCCAGAAACTAGCACAGCAGTAGAAAAATCAAAGAGCTTTCCCTATGGTACATTTGCATAAAAGTCAAAACCAATAAACAAACAGATACATAACACGAAGTCAGAGTGTGGGCAGTGGTAGAGGTTAAATGCTCTGAAGAAAAAATAAAGCAAAGTAAAGATGATGGGGGTGATACTGTATTAAAGACGATTGGAAGGTTTCTGAAATCAGTATTGATCCAGACCTGAAAGATGCAAGGAAGGAAGCCACATGTTCATCAAAGAGAAGAGGCAAGGAGGCAGAGGAGTGGGAGAGTGTCATCAAGGAAGGGAGCTGAGGAGGCCAAGATTAGAGAGGGGTCAGAGCCCCCACCATGAAACACCTTTGGGTAAGTGGCAGGGACTTTCGAATTTACTCCGTCATCAGAATCCGTCACAGGGTTTTGTGCACTCCACGCTCTTCCTGAACTAAGGCATGATCTCCAGTTACTTGTTTCTCAGGAGAACATGTTAGTTTCAGTTCATTTTTGCTAAATGTTTTATTAAATATTTGTTTTACTCAAGTACACTTCTAGGTAAGAATTTATTTTTGTAATTAGCATTTTAGCTAAAAAAAAAAAAACTTGCAGGCACCTTCAATACTTAATTCTAGGGCTCTATGAACTTGGTGCTATACAGATGATTCAAAATTCTCTGTGGATCCAGCCAAGAACAAATGCTTCTAGGGAATTATGGAGAATGGTCTGGGGCCACTTTTTATGCCTGTTCCCCTCCAGTCATCTCAGAGGAGATACAAGGATAGAGTCAAAGATATTAAAGCCAGAGCAGTGACTTCTGGGACAACTGGGCCTCTATGCATCCACCTCTTACACTTCTCTGGCTTCTGTGCAATTTGTTTCCCAAGCATTTAGATCTTCCCCAAATTAAATTTCCTAGAATTAGTGTTTTCCCAAAAGTGGGCAGCAAAATCACCTTGTAAGCTTATAAAAATCACTTCCCCAGCCCCATCCATAGTGATTCTGATCCCAGACATCTGGATTCTAATATGTGACAAAACGGGGAAAGACTATCCAAGACCAATCTTAGACCTGCCACATTCCTGAAGATCCAGAATTTCCCATCACTGTGTAAACAGTGATCAGAACAGACCTTGGGAAGCAAGTCACCTGAGTGGAGTTGTCCAATGTGAAAGTGTCATATGCTTGAGTTCTTGATTCTGAGAAGAACAAAACAGAGGAGAACTCAATATCTGAGTTAGACCTGGGCCCCCATTCATGTTTAAAAAGGAAAACAAACATGGAATGCCTGGTGGCTCAGTCAGTTGAGCATCTGACTCTTGATTTCAGCCCAGGTCAAGATCTCAGGATTCATGGGATCAAGCCTCACATCAGGCTCCACTCTGATAGCATGGAGCCTGCTTGGGATTCAATCCTTTTCTCTCTCTTTCACTTTCTTTTTCTCTCTCTGTCTCTCACTTTCTCTCTGCCCTCCCCCACTCACTATCTCTAAATAAATAAATAAATATTTTAAAAAAGAAAATAAAAACAAACATGTTTGACTAACAGCTATCTTTGTACAATTTTCCAGGAAACATTCTGGGCAAAATTTAGAATATGATGTAGATGAATCCATGGCATCCTGGAAAGGCTATGCCGTGAAATGCACCTAAGGCTAGGCCCTCCCATGATAAGGAAAATAGCTGGGTTTAGTGGAATGAGAATGAGTTATGGTGCCAGGGGCCTAGCTTCAAATCTCTGGTCACTGAAATTAATAAAGCCTCAGTTTAGTCAGCTGTAAAATAGAGGAATGGTATATTTGTCTTTAATACAGTTGCTTTTAAGACCAAATATGAAAATGTATATTAAAGTGTTTTATTAAATGCTAAATATACACAAACCATCATTACATTTAGGTTTCTAGAAGGCATATTCCACTGCTTCACTTCTCAGGAGAGTGTTCATTCTCCACATTCATCCTTGGGATGGAGACTTCCAGACATTCAAACCTTGGGTGCAGAATGCTTCAGAGCTAAGATTCCTCCAGATCATTTAAGATCATGAAGCAGGCATCAGAAAAGACTGAAATCTATTCATAACCTGGATAGATTCGGATTATTTTTTTTCACTGAGTACTGCTGTCATATAAAAATAACATGAAACAATAATGACAAATTAAAATTAAAAGCCATTGGGAAATAACCCAGTTGCCGGTTTCATACTTGGAGCATGGGACTCGTAGGGTATTTGTCATTTGTGATATGGAAATACAAGTCTTGTAACTTTGCCAAGAACCACAGAGAAAGTACAGAGAACAGACAAAACAGGAAACTCAACATTATTATTTATTCAACAAGTAGTTACCAAGCTGATCACATACTCTGTGTAACATATTATGTTAAGCACTGCAGGGGATATAGAGAAGCATTAACCATCAAAGAGCTGACATTTGGAGTGGGAAAACAAAACATACACCTGTGAACATTTAGGTAGTAAAATGACAGATTAAACAGCAACCATACCAAAGGATATTACAACAGAAACAACAAGGAATATGACTCAATATACAGTGAGGACAGGAAGAGGCTACTCTGTCTTCTTCAAGAGATGACATTTGAGTATCACATTTGGGTGAAATTTGAAAAGGATAATTTTCAAAAATAGGATGAAGTCATGACTCTCATATAGATGTAAAATGAACACATGTTGGGGCACCTGGGTGGCTCAGTTGGTTAAGTGTCCAACTTTGCCTCAGGTCATGATTTCACAGCTTAGGAGTTCGAGCCCCGTGTTGGGCTCTGTGCTGACAGCTCAGAGACTGGAGTCTGCTACCAATTCTGTGTCTTCCTCTCTCTCTGCCCCTCCCCTGCTCAAATTCTGTCTCTCTGTCTTTGTCTCTCTCTCTCTCTCTCTCAAAAAAGAACATTAAAAATTTTTAAAAATATAAAAATAAAAATAAATAAAAGAAAATGAACACGTTAATGATTGTATTTAGCTCATCATTAATGAGAACAACAATAAGATGTTACCACCAGTTCAGAAGAGCAGCAATGGAAGCACAATTTATATGTAGTAAAGGATGGTTACAATGAATTTACAAATTGGGAACAAACTGACTTTTTCCATGTAGTGGGAGAGGGAAGTCACTTGAACCACCAGATGGAAAATGTTTTGCAAGTCTATAAACAAAAATTATTTTGCACTGCAATCAGTTACGACCTTCACAGTTGTAAAACATACTCAAGGAAGAAGAAAGACTCAGAGTCTGCCCAGAATCAGGGTCAGATGACCCTGAACATGCTGAAAACATGCTTGGTTTTCCACCGAAGCACACAATTTTCCCTACAAGGGAAATCTAATTCTAAACTATCTTTCCCACACTTGGTTTCCAAGAGTGGCATTTATTATGAAGATATCACTAATATGAGAAGGTTTACTAAGGGTTATTACATATTTGTAGTATACAAAATAATTTAAATGACTTTAGTTAGTAAAGAACAGAGTTAATAAAAGCTACATTTTTGTATCTTAGTATGAGAAAGTATGATATGAACTATATTAATCAAAGTACATCTCACCTAATGGAATTCAATATAAAATAGTAATGTAAGTTATAATATATAAAGGTTTGAGGCATCTGTAAAATAAAGTTCCCACTCCCATGAGAAACTCTCAAAGATCAAAATGGTGGCTTCACCAAAATGTCTCAAGGTCAATGAGATCATTCAATAGATATTATTTTCAAATTCATGCAAGAAAGAAGCCATCTTTTCAGAAAATTCTTTTTGGCTGCTTTAAAGAGCTTCTCTTTAAGTTTGTTTTCTGACAAAACACATTATATCATTGATCTTATGCCCATTACCGAAAATAAATATATCTTGATCCCCAAGGAAACCAATGTCCGGGACCTTATATTAATTCAAATCAATTTTTTCCTCCCAAAATAACAATGTGTGACAGTCCCAAAGTGGAAAGCATGTGCCTTGCTGAGTCATACTCTCCCTAGTCACCTTGTCTCCTGATTCTCTTGTTGTCATTTAATTACAAGTCTGGGATCTACTAAATATAGCGCTTGGCTGCTTTTACCTCTTCTAGGGGTTATAGGTGATTTATAGGATGACAGTGACATGAGCTGGCTGACTCACAGGTATCTAACTTCCAGACTGACGCGATAGACCCTTCTCTGGGCTCGGAGCCCTAAAACTTGGTAGGATTGATGGCTTTATGTACATCTCTTATGAGTTTCAAAGTCATGTTTTCCCTTCATTTTCCCTAAACTTAAAACTGTTCCAAAAAGGCATTAAATCCAAACTTAATTACAAATTCATGAAGGTACAGAGGTGCTGGCCCCATGGAAGGCTAAGTGAAAGAACAGTTGGAACCTACAAATACATCAGCCCTGCCTCAGTGCTCGCACCTGACACATGTAACGGACTCTATGGCTGTAGAAAAAGTGTATCTCCTGGTGGAGACTGAACCACAGTGGATGGGGCGGCCACCTCACGGGGCTGGTTTCTAGAAAATGTAAGGAATACATAACATTGGAACAGTACCTGTGCCTTGCCATAAAAGTGCGAGAGTTTACTTCTGGAGACTGTATAACTGTGTGCCTGTGGTTCTGGGACACAGCTGTGCAGAGAAGCCCGATTTCAGCCCCCGCCTCCCCACGCCTCAGCTCGCTGCTCCTGTGAGCCTCAACTTGCTCATCTGTAAAATTGGAAATCGCTCCTTGTAAACAACTATTGCACTGTTGCAAAGGAAAAAAACACAAGGGCATTTAGTAAGTTTTAATATTTCTTATTTTATTTTTCTCCAGGAAATGGAAATTACGAGCACAAAATCACAGGCAAAAGGTTTTCCCCATGGGCTCCCACAAGGCTGGTTCTTCACTGAAGATAGACTGGGAAGTCAGAGAGGAAGATGGAGATTTTCATATTCACCTTCAGGCTGACCCAGCCCCTTATCTCCTCACATCACCCTCAGAAGGAGAAATTTCTGCCCCCTAGGAGCAACAGTCCTGGCCCAGGTCAGGCAGAGTGAGAAAACACATGGCTTTGGGAGTCAACAGAACCCAGCTTCAAATCCTAGCTCCTTTACTGTCCTTAGGATCACTTTGAAGCTTTATTCTTTTATCCTATAAATAAAGAAAATAAAATCTCTTCCTTTAAAACTGTTGGAAAGATTAAAGAACATATACACGCCAGGAGCACACTGAGCTCTACTTATGTGTTCATACCCTTTCTCTTCCTGCTGGACAGACACTACTGCTTCTTAACCACTGACAAATGTTACTTTTAAAATAGGTCTATTTCTTGGGGCGCCTGGGTGGCTTAGTCGGTTAAGCGTCCGACTTTCGCTTAGGTCATGATCTCATGTTCGTGGGTTCGAGCCCCGCATCGGGCTCTGTGCTGACTGCCAGCTCGGAGCCTGGAGCCTGTTTCAGTCAGTAACTCCCTCTCTCTCAGACCCTCCCCTGCTCACGCTGTCTCTCTCTCTCTCTCTCCTAGAAATAATAAAAATTAAAAAAAAAAAATTAAAAAAAAAACATTATAAAATAGGTCTATTTCCAAAGAATCAAGTTCTACCAAGAAATGATCATGCAGGGGAGGAACAAAAGGCAAGATAGAGAGGATCAGCCTGATGCCTCCTGTGGAGTGAAGAATTAACCTGATAGAAGAGAGGTCTGGGCTCTACCCTTGGCTCCTGAGAGGTGATCTCCCAGCCCTGGGGCTGTCCTTCCTGATGGCAGTGTCTAAGATTGTGATGTGGGACGGGGCTCTGGCCACGCCAGATCAGTTCCAACCTCCTAAGGAACTGTGGCTAAAGTTATTAGCTGGACCTTCAGGACAGCTGGAGACTAAAGTGTGAGCATCCAGGCAATATGTGATTGACCCCCCAATAAAACTCTCCACACAAAAAGCACAGATGAGCTTTCCTGGGTGGCAATACTCGGCATGTGTCACATATCACTGCCAGAAGGAGGTTATGCCATGCAGGACCCCTTGGGTAGAGCGTGACCAGAACTCGGCATTCGTACCCCTCTTGGATTCTGCCCTCTGGGGCTCTTCCCTTGGCTGACTTTAATCTGCATCATTTTATGTTTAAAAAACAAACAAACAAAAACAACCTATAACCATGAGTATAACAGCTTTCAGTGAGTTTTGTGAGTCCTTCTAGAGAATTATCAAAATAGAGGGTGATCTGGGAACCTACAATTAGTGTCAGAGTGAGGGCTATCTTGTAGGGACTGTTCCCTCTAACCCTGCAGTTGGCCCAAATTCCTCACACTTCCAAAAAGCGGGAAGAAGTCAATAGCAAATGTCAGCCCCATCAACACATGGCTCGCTTTCGGATTCGACCATTTGTGGATGAGCAATCCTTTAGGACTTCTGTGTAATTAAGTATTGTGTCTCTTCAAGGATCAAAACTTCCGCCTGCCACCACACTTCACAGCCTTGCTGGGTAACAGAGGACAAGCAACCAGTTTGTGAGTATTCCAAACCCAGCAACCTAAAGTGTGTGTTTAGATATTTTTAATCACGTGTTTCTTTTTTTGCTCATACCAGTTCTTTTCACATAAATTTCTGCAATAAATACCACTTCTTTGATACAGAACTTTTCACAGGTACTATATACCTTTGACACTGAGTCTGAGTACCCATGTGGCTGAGGCATATTTATAAGGAATGCCACTGGCAAGGCACCCAGTCCCAAGCTAGTGCAGAAGTTCAAGGTCAGCCCCTCCACTTGACTTGCTACGAGTCCATACTTCTCACTCATTTAGTAAAATCTAGTACAAGTAGCTCTTTACAGAGAAAGAGAAAGTGACTTAACAAGTGGAAATTTATTAATGAATGTAGACATCTTTTCCAATAAATTATCCATTAAAACAAAAATCTCAGAGAGAACAGCAAAGATTTCAGCTTCTGATATATCTGAGCCCTTTCCTCTTTATTGTTCTTAGTAACAGAGTATCTTCAGGATGGCCAAAGGTCTTTAATTAATTATCATTCATTGAATAAACACCTTTTGAATATCTACCCTGCATCAAGTTACTGCTGGGAACTATGACAGATACAAAGTTGTTTAATCATGGAGCCATCCGCCTTCAAGTAGCAAAGACTAAGAGTTTGTGTAACTATGTGAAAATCACAGAACAAATCATCCCTAGAACTCCGGGAAGGGAAAGGCCACTTCTACCTGGACAATCATGGAAGATTTGGGATCCACCAGCTGGATTGGAAAGGCTGAGAGTATTTGGGTAGATGGACATGGCTGAGGGAATTTTAAGGGGTTTCATGGTGACAGGGGGGAAGAAGACTGGGAAGAGAAGGGCAACTCAATTTTTCTAAAGAAAAGATTTTTAAGGAATCGTAATGGATAGCAAGACAGCAAATTTGAAGAGGTATTTTAGAACAGTGCTGGGCTAGACACATAAGAATCTATTGGCAAGCTTTTTAAAAATAAAGACTCTAGGATCATATCTCCAGAGATCCTGATTCAGTAGGTTTAGAATCAGAGCTCAAGGAATCGGTAATTTTTAAAGCACCCTGGGTGATTCTGATGTGCAGCCCCGTTCAGGAACGACTAATGTATGGGCAAATTATAGAGGACTTTAAATGCCAAGCTAAAGTGAATGAACAATTTTTTCTAAGTGCCTGTCCCATAGGTCCTTTCTTCTAAGGTCTCTGTTTTTTTTTTTTTTTTAACAACTAACAGAGTTCTTTATTAAAAATTCATTTGTGATTTCCATATATGCCACATTTAGCAGTGCAGGAAGAGTGTCCTTCAGTTTGAGATCACTTCAGGAGGCGTAAAAAGCATGCTTCAAGCTCTTCTGAGCTTTGCCTCTCTTGATACTGTCATATCATTATTATCCCTCTTTCTACACAAGACAACACCATGATACAAATTTAGTTGCTCTACATCAGAGGGCCCGACAGCCCTCTGTGACATGGCAAAGCTATTAAGTTTGGAGTGTTCAATTTTCCATTTCAGTGGGATCCAACCTGTGGGTTCCCCCAAAACCTAAATATTGGGTGGTCTCATCTTACCAATTAACTCTTCCAAGTCTCCCCACATTGTGAATGCCAGCCACATGCTTCAAAATTATATTTTACAGCCTGAAAGCAGTCACAAATTTAAAAAGAGTATTAATCTTTATGGCCTTGAATTTATATGATTTCAGGAAGTACTACGAGAATTAATGGATTTTAGGCAGAGGTAAATATTTTGGGTCTCTGGCTACTCTTTTTAATACTCCATAAAAGACACAAACTCCTCCCACGAGAAGGAACAAGAGGCTTACAGCAGGGCTTGGCAAACTTTTCTGGAAAGGGCAAAACAGTGAATACTTTGGGCCTTGTAGACCAGTTACACTCTTTGTCACAACTACTCAACTCTGTCATTGTAGACAGAAAGCAACTATAGATGATATGCAAAGAAACAGAAATGGTTTTGTTCCAATAAAACTTTATTTACAAAAGCAAGTGGCAGGCTGGCTTTGACACTAAAGCCACAGTTGATTGGCTTTTGGTTTAGAACACTGGGGAGGATAGAAAAGTTTGAGACAATCCATAAGAAAACTATTAGAATTAAGAGGCTTGAACAAGCCTGCCAGATACTGAATCAATTGCAAGAATAGTATAGCACTTTTTTCTACAGGCAATAACCGATTTGAGGGTGAGATTAAAAATAAGAAACCATTTACAAGAGTGACAAAATTTATAAAAAATCTAGGAATTAACCAAGAACATGCAACACTTCCTTGGGGGGAAATGTTGAACTCTAACACAGAACATAGTGACTGATCTCTGTAAAAAAGAGAAGTAGGCTTCCTTAACTTCTCCCAAAAGTTATCTGTAAATGTAATGCAATTCTGAGGTAGGAATAATAATGATCCCCCCAAAGATGTCTGCATCCTGGTCCCCAGAATCTGTCGATATGTCACCCTACGAGGCAAAACGATTTGCAAATGTGATTAAGGTTGTTATCCCTGAGATCGGAAGATTACCCCAGATTAGCCAAGTAGGCTGATATAATCACATGAGTCCACAAATGTAGAGGATCTATTCCAGCTCTGTCAGAGGGAAATGTAACCAGAGAAGTGGGGTCAGAGAGATGGGATGCTGCTGGCTCTAAGGATGGAGGAAGGAATATGGAGGTCCTCCAAACTGGAAAAGTCAAGGCACAGATTCTCCCCTAAACTCTCCAGAAGAAAATGTAACCTTGCTGATGCTTTGACTTCAGTCAAGTAAGACCATGTCTGATTTCTAACCTACCGAGCTATAATAGGATAAATTGGTATTGTTTTAAGCTACAAATCTGAGGTCGTTTGTTACGTCAGCCACAGCACACTACTACAGATTCCAATCAAATTTGCAGTTGGGGATTTTTTTCTTTTGAGGAATTTGTAAACATAGTGTAAAATCTGTAATGTCCACAAAAAATTCTGCATTGGAAAGGAAGAGTCAAAGCAAAGTTATATATTGCCCAGTACTGACATAGGACAAAGCCATCATGGTAAAAACTGTATGAGATATATACTAAAACAGACTAGGGAGCTCAGAAACACACTCATTTATATGTACTGGCACATAATTCTGATAAAACTTTCCACAAATCATTGGGGAGCATATGAGTTACTTAAAAGAACACATTTGATTTTTTTTAATGTTTACTTATTTTTTAGAGAGACAGAGGGTGAGCAGGGGAGGGGCAGAGAGAGACAGAGACACAGAATCCAAAGTAGGCTCCAGGCTCTGAGCTGTCAGCACAGAGCCTGACACAGGGCTCAAACTCACAAGCTATGAGATCATGACCTGAGCTGAAGTTGGACGCTTAACCAACTGAACCACCTGAGTGCCCCAAAAGAACGTATTTGAAAAACTAATCTATCATAAAAGAAAAAAAAAACTGGATCTTATCTTGTAACAAATTCAAAATGGATTAACAATCGGGGCGCCTGGGTGGCTTAGTCAGTTAAGCGTCCGACTTTCGCTTAGGTCATGATCTCGCGGTTCGTGGGTTCGAGCCCCGCGTCGGGCTCTGTGCTGACTGCCAGCTCAGAGCCTGGAGCCTGTTTCAGTCTGTGACTCCCTCTCTCTCTGACCCTCCCCTGCTCACGCTGTCTCTCTCTCCTAGAAATAAATAAAACATTTTTTTAAAAAATGGATTAACAATCAATGTAAGAGACCAAAAATAAATAAATAAATAAATAAATAAATAGATAGATAGATAGATAGATAGATAGATAGATAGATAAAAACTTTAAATATAAACATAGGATGCAGATAAAGTTACTAGAAATATATTTATAAAGCAGGATTTCATAAAATGTCAAAACAAAAGTTGTAAGCTATGCAGATAATAAACATGGTAGTATCAAAAGTAAATGTTTTTATTCAAAGAGATATAACATGGACAGACCTAACAGATGGGGAGAAAAATGGAAGAAGGTACTTGCATGCCTTAAACAAACAAGGAAATAATATTTAGAAAACACCATGGAACCATTCTTAATGGACAAGGAAAATAGAGAGCAACCACAATAGAAAAATAGGCAAAGGGCATGTGAATAGGAAACTCAAAAGTTATGTATGTGAATATACTAGAAATCAGAAATGTGTAAATTAATGAGAGAAAGAGAGATTAGCACCAATTAGATTAGCAAAAATTGGAAAGCCAGATAAATGAGGTTGTAGAGATAAGGACCAAGGAGCACTACTGGTGGGATTGTAAACTGTGGCGGCCCCTGTGGAGAGCATCTGGTACATTCGGGTAAATTTTATATAAGCCTGCAGTGTCATCCAGCAAGTTACTCCTGGGTTCATATCCCAACGAATTTTTCACACAGACTCCTAAGGGGACATGGATAAGGATATTTATTGCAGCATTATTTGAGGAAGTGTGGAGTTTGAGGCAAGACTGGGTTTGTTTGTTGCTAGAAAGTGTATAAAGATTGATGGTTAACCTGTAAGGAGTACTGGAGAGAAGAAAGGACAACAGACCAGGTGCTCAGTTAGCAACATGTGTGGGGGAATAAACATAGTGTGCGGGAATGATATTAAGAAAACAACAACAGAATTTGATATATGACCCAATAGTTTTTATGTATGTTCAAAAGGCATGAACTCGAAACATAATATGCCTTTTCAAAATATCATGTGAACCAAAAGACATTAGAATAGTTGCTTATGTTGGAAAAGGAGAATCAAAATGGGTAGTGGGGAGAAAATGGAATGATTAAGGTATAGTACACCAATCGATAATTGAGTGAATAGAGAGGATTTTACTTGGTAAATGATGATAATGTGCCACCTTCTGCATTTGGACAGAAAAAATAGAACAGGAGATTTGAATGGAAAACAAGGGATTAAGTGATCTGTATCTTCTAAATTCAGGCCATGTGGTTTGAAGCATGGTTGAGGAATGAATGGCGAGTATTTTTGTAGTGCTTTAATTTTTAATTCATAATTCCGAATTATGTGGTCCTTAAACGGCTCCTTAAATATAACGTCGCATTTTAGCAAAAACACTGATGTCTTCATATCAATATCAGTTTGGCCTACAAAGGCAAAGAAACAAAAAGCAAGACCTTAATTAAGCACTTATGCCAAAATTAACTCCTAACCTAATTTTCATTCCTAAAATAGATTTGTCTCGTGAATTCTTACCGTCTATGACACTAATTGCTATAGGAGACTACAGAATTTTCTTCCAATGCAGAAATAAATAAAAAGTCATCCTTAACCTTAGCTATTTCTTCAGAAGTTTGTGCAATTTGTTCTGTTTTGTTTTCATATAAATTCATTTTCTACACAGATTTGTGTTTTGGCAAATACACCACTTTCAATAACAGAAAATTCATGGAAAGTCTGCTTCTTTAAGAAGAATGATCCTTCTGGTCTGCTTTTTTATTTCTTGAAGTAGCTAACCTAGTGTCTTCTATTGTAACTGCTCAAGCAATACGTGCTGAGTTAAACCGAATGGATTTTAATCATGATAAATAATTTGTTTCAAATAACCCTTCTTGGAACACACTACTTTTTTCAGAAATAATAAAAATATTTTACTTAAAATATTATTTTTTGAATAATTTGGGGGTATTTATTTTTCAATAGTGTTTAATGTGATTTTTTTTATTCTACTTATATTCAGGCATTCTTCAGGAAGAGGAATTGCCATTAGAGGCTCAACAAAATGAAAAAGAATGACATCTATCAAGGACAGAAGGAAGTCATGTCCATTAAATGAGAGATATTGGTTTTACAAGTGTAGATCACTTTATCCTTTAAACATGATTATTGTTAGTGCTGAGATTTAGGCCTTAGACCATTAGGGAAAACATTTGTCAATGAGTTTTCAAATCTTTATAGGTCTGTTTTCTTCTATGAATATCTTGGCAGAATCCTCTGGGAGAAAAACATCTAAAAGTATAGATTTTGTGAGAATGACAAATTCTCACAGTTACATATATAAAAGTCTAACGAAATAATCAGCAAGAAGAAAAATATATATACTTTTCTGCCAAGCTACAGTTCAGGATCTGTCCTCAACTAGTCTGACTATCAACTTTGATAATGAAATAGTTGTTTCTAGATGAAGTATAAAAAACATATAAAATGTTAGAATGCAAATTTTGAAAGGTTTACCAAATATGCATTGCCTGATTATACAATGAGACATTCCCTCTGTCTGTCTGTCTCTCTCTCTCTCCTTCTAACGTTTGCAGGATGATTTCTTTGTTATGTTTTGCATGAATTTTGGGAGGACACGAACATTTGGTCAATGGTAAATGGTATGGTGAGAAAAGACCAAAATTATACCCTTAGATAAGCTTAGTAGTTTGTGTGTAGCTCAAATCTCAGAGAGTGCAGGGAACAGCCCCTAAGGAGCCTCATGGATAATAGAGGGGAAGAAGCCTTGAGAATGGCCTGACTGTGTGTAAGTACATGAGAGTCAAAAGGCTGTCTGACTTGCCCTTATACATAAGGTGATCTCATCTACATACATACTCACAGTCAGAGGACCAGAGGAACTGGGGTCTCAAATGGAAAACACCAACCCAAAGGCTGGCAGATAGTAGAGCCTCAATAATAAATGTTTGTTCTCTTTCCCGTGAAAGACAAGACCTTATAAGTAAGACGTTCTTGAAACAGATTTCTCAAATCCCTCTCATTAACATCTTCTGGATACAGCACTCACATTACCTTCAAAAGGAATCCTTCCTGCAGAGTCTGTAATTAGGATACCAGGGAGAGCTGAGCATCTGAAAAGCACAGCGGGGCCTGCTTATTGTCTTGGCTGCTTCTCATCTCTCTAGACTCGTGATATCAAAACACCCAGTACAAATTACAGATGCGAACACCTGACCAATCTCAAAGCCAGTTCATTTCCCATTAGAAATACTGGCAGTGCATTTTTCTTGCAACTGGAACTTCAGAACAGTGCATCCAGTAATTAGTGCATGATTTCCTTTTCATTTGAGTGCTTTCTCTTGCTCTCTCACTATTTCAGCAAATGAATGCCGGAGAGAAAAAAGAATAATGTCTCAAAGTGTGATTCATTTTTCAAAGCAGAGGGCAGGGTCCAGTTTCTTGATGTAAGCTTCAACCTTTTAATTTAGATGAAGTGAAGCTAAATTTATTTTGTTGGAGAATTTGAACTGGTCCGTGAGGCACATGGTTCAACAGTCAGGCTTCCTGTAATTAACTGTCAAGAGTCCAAGACAAAGCAGTGAAATGCACTGGGTCAGTCTCAGAAGGGTTTCAATTCTGATGAAATTTTATAAGAATGGCCTTTCATGGAAACATTCATCCCAGTCAATAGTTCACGGGTATAAGCAACAGCAAGTGTAGGTGGTTATCAAACAGGCAGCTTGAACTCCCATGAAGTCCCAACTGCCCTTTCTGGTGGTCACTGATGCTTTTGTACTAGAGGACACCTTCCTCATGGCAGCTTCTATGCACCAAGAGAGTATTAGGCCTTTGGGGATGTGAAGGTTGAGGCGCTTACAAAGAACTCTTCAACTGCTATTGTGCATTGAGTAACAGAGGAATCTCCCCCCACTCACCACCTGAGCAGCAAATGTCCTTCTTTTCACACATCCACAGATGAGTTACTGAACCGCGTCCCCAACTACATGGCTCATGAAGTGTTCACAGACAGAGTGGGTGAACACAGGGATCAGTTTCATGTAGGGTATTGTCATAATCTGAACAAAACAGAAGTGCTTGCCCTGTAAGTCAGAAATCAAAATATTTCTCTAACAACGGAAAGCTTTTCGGCTCTGCAATGACCAGGAGCAAAATCTCTGATCTCTTGACGTTTGTAAGCATAGTGCATAGAACAGTGGGCACACACTTGTCTGCCTGGAACCAGAACATCACTGAAATTTACCAAATTGTGCGTAAAGGGCAAGGAACATCAGGATTTTTACACACTTCCTTTTGCAAGCTAGTGATAAATAAAATTGAAAATAAATGTGAATTACTGGCATGAACAAAAATAAATGTGAATAATTAATTTGTTTCCAATTAAATTTTAAAGGCTTAGAGAAGAGGGGCGCCTGGGTGGCCCAGTCGGTTGAGCGACCAACTTCGGCTCAGGTCATGATCTCACACAGTTCTTGAGCTCGAGCCCCGCGTCAGGCTCTGCACTGACAGCTCAGAACCGAGAGCCTGTTTCAGATCCTGTGTCTCCCTCTCTCTCTGCCCCTCCCCTGCTTGTGCTCTGTCTCCCTCGCTCTCTCTCTCAAAAATAAATAAACATTAAAAGAATTTAAATAATTTAGAAAACCCATAAGGGCTTAGAGAACAAAGTATTTACCAACAAAAATATTAGCTAAGGCAAAATTTGGCTCTTTGGTGGCTCCCATAAATGCTTCATTCCATTGGTTAATTATCGAATTTTACTGTTTCATTACTGCCATATTATAACTGCCAGGTTTTCTCTCTTCCTGAAAGATTTTTAAGTCCCTCATACATGGTAGGAATAAAATGTAATTAAGCATTCTGTATTAAACAAGGGAATCATGCCTTAATACAATAAATTGCTTTCTTAAAAAAGAGTTAATTTCCAGAAGTTATAGTGGTGACCACAAGTCACTGAAAAACACAAAAACTAAACCAGCGACTTGTGGAAAGGGGAGTTCAGTGAAAGTGGGCAAAACTGAAGTATATGGATATAAGGTTAAAGAAAATCTTCATATAACACACATGTACTCGCCACACCTAGTAAACGTGTGTATTTAAAATAATAAGAAAGGCAACTAATCCTTCCACCCTGTCTCCTAGCCTATAGTTAGACTGCAAAAGGTGCTGTTAATTTGGGATTTGTCATTTCAATACAGATTTATTGTGACTTTCTTTTTAAAAACATCTTACCAGCTTTGTGGGAGAAAAATTGACAATAAATTGCACACATGTAGAATATCTGATTTGACAAATTTGGACATGCGTATACACCATGAAAGGGTCATTACCATCAACATATTGAATATAGAGGTGTCTGGGTGGCTCAGTCGGCTGAGGCCAACTTTTAACTTTCAGTTCATGTCATAATCTCACGGTTCGTGAGATTGAGTCCCACTTCCGGGGATGACAGTGAGGAGCCTGATTAGGATTCTCTCTCTCCCTCTCTCTGTTTCTGCCCCCCGCCCCCGCTCTCTCTCAAAATAAATAAATAAGCTTAAGAAATAATCAATACAAAACAATAACCCTCTAAAATATCTGCTATTCCTTATAAGCCTCACTTTTGCTCCTCCTTCCATCGTTAGACAACCACTGATCTGCTATTAATTAGTATGCATTTTCTAGAATTAGTATGCATTTTCTAGAATTTTGTGTAAGTAATTTTTTTTTTTTTGGAGAGGCGTCTGGCTTGAAGTAAGATTACTTCAAGATTCACACACATTGCGGCATATATCAATAATTCATTCCTTTTTACTTCTCAGAAGTATTCTGTCGTACAAACGTACCACAGTTTCTCCATTCACTGGTTGAAGGACATCTGAATTGTGCCGATTTTTGGCTATTACAAATGAAGAAGCTATGAACAACCATACAGTTTTTTGCATGGGCATATGCTTTCATTTATCTTGGGTAAACTCTAAGAGTTAAAGTAGAATACATAGAGCATATGTTCAGTGAATGTTTAACTTTCTAAGAAACTGCCAAATTCTTTTTCGAAAGCAATCGCATCATTTTACATTCCAACCATCAATGAACTAGAGTACCAGTTTCCCCCATACCCTTGCCCATATATGTATAGAGAGAGAGCTATGTTCAACAAGAGAAACTGAGAACAAATATCCCAGATTTCTTAATAAATTAAAGATGCAAAATTTTTAATAAAAAATATGAATTAAGACACCCCCCCACAGGAATTGCTTTGCAGTCAGTCAGTAGAGGGATGTTTGACCCTCAGAAAAGAGACATGATATTACTAAGATTTAATAAGAGAGGGTGTGGTAGACCCTGAGGTCATAAATTAGCAAACTCTAAAAAGATTTTTAAAACAGGTCATGGTACCATGTATTTCAAAGTGGTTATAATATTTATCCTGTAATTAATTAGGAGCTACATGTGTGTGAGTGTACATATATATAGGTATAAAATTTTTAAGTGTTAAAATTAACATTTTATTTATAAAATATAAACTGTAAGGTATATAACAGGGCTTGCTTTCATGGCAGAATATATTTTCCAAACATGGCAGCATCAATATATTTATCTCATTCCACTTGTTCTTATTATACCCCTTCCAACGATAGCTTAGCACTATGTCCCTCACTTTGAATCTGCCCCTCTGGAGTATATAACCTGAGTGATGCCATAGGACTTCTGAAGCTAGTTCTAGAGAGCAATACATCTTTGGTCTGGCTCAAAGTTCCTCTCCTTAGGTTGCTTGCACTGGAGTAACGTTATCCGAATGCAGAGAAAAGCCCCAACGTAGACCATGAGGAGAAACTATGTGGAAAGCCAAGAGGAGCAGAAATGAAGTCTCTTGGTCAAGATGTGTGTCTGTTATCTTGGGTCTCAAGTTATTTCTACAAGCAAACTTGCAAATAAAATGTGTAGCTCATAATCAAACACAAGCAGGCTAATCAGGAGATTCAATGATATGAAGGGGAACCAGAAAGTACCAAACCAGCAAGGCTCCTCCCTGATAATTAAGCACTAGCTTTACGTAACTATGCTTACTATGTTCAAGGAGTTAAAAAAACAAGTTTAAATATTTTGGCAGAGAACTGGAACAGAGCCTCTAAAAGAACAAAACTGATTTGGAAAAGGACAAATGGAAATTCTAAAAGTAAAAAAAGAAAGATACTAAGAACTCAATGGATATGTTTGAGAGTATAGCTCTTAGGAACAATTAAAGAAAAAGAAGTTAGCAAATGGAATAAACACCAGGAAGAAATCTAGAATAAACCCCAAAGAAACAAAATCTTGAGAAACAAAAAAGCATAAATTTAAGACCATGACAATACAACAAAAAGTACTAGGATTAATGTAATTAGAATTACAAAAAAATACTTTCAGAAAGAATACTGGAAAGGAAAATGAACAAAATTTTTCAAACCTGATGGATGGCCACTACACAGATTCACTAAGCTCAATGGATCAACAGAACAAAGAAAACATTGCACATACTACAATTATAAATGATATAATACAAGTTTAAAAAGAAAGAAAAGGAAGGAAGAAAGAATGGGAGGGAGGGAAGGAGGAAGGAAGGAAGGAAGAAAGGAAAGTAGAAAGGAAGGAAAGGAGAGAAGGAAGAAAGCAAGCAAGGAAGACATACAATATATGTCTGTATATATATACATACACTTCTTATGTATTGAAGATACAAAATCCTTGTGACTTCCAATTCCACTCCTCTATAGGTACCATAAAGAAATGAGTGCACACATACTCCAGTATTAATACATACAAGAGTGTCCATAGCAACATTATATGTAATGGCCACAAGAAGAAACAGCCCAAATGTCTATCATTCTTGTGGCTAAATAAATGGTGGCCTATTTATCCAATGGAATACTTCATAATAACTCATGTTAAGACATCACAGCTCTATGCAACAGTGTGGATTGATCTCAAACACGGTAGTGGGCAAGAGAAGACAGTCTCAAATAATATTTGCTGTTTGCTTCCATTTAAATGCATTTCAAAGCTAGATCAAATTGAAGTAGTACTTAGAAACACACACTTAGGTGGTAAAGGTATAAAGAAAAGGTTTCAAGAAAAGCAAGGAATCGATTAGTAGGAAAGTCTAGATAGTGGTTATCTTTGATGAAAAGGGGGTGGGGATTTGGATAGGAAAGGGCACGCAGAGGCTCAAGATAGTCAATGTTGTAATTCCTAATGTGAATGGTGCAGGCATGGGTATATCAAAGGAAAATTTCACTGGATGGAGTGAAAGAGGCAAAGAAGACTTTATTCAAAACTAATGCAACATGGGACAGAGATTCACTTCAACTCCACTGAAACAAAAGGTGAGAGGATCTTTCCTGAAAAAGTACTGGAGGATATTAGTGGGAGGTTGGTCAATGTGACTACGTCATCTGTGTTTGCTAATTGACATTATACAGCAATTAGGCTCCTACCTCTGATACTCAGAGACAGAGGCTCTGTCTTTCTTGATAATTACATTTCAGAGGATAGCTCTTGGGTTCTTCCTGAATTGACATTCTTGGGTTGTAGAAGATTTCCATCTCAAAGGAGCAGAGAAAGAACTTACAAGCTTTGGAAAGTAAATGCTCTAAGAAAAGGGAGGTCAGGGGCCTATAGTCAGAAAGAAACTTGCCGTAAGTTTAGTCTGTCTGTGGGGAATGTTAAGGCTATCATGGTCAGATGCCAGCTATATAATATTTCATTTAGAGATACATTTACATTTTATGCAGCTTCCTATATAAATTGAAAAGCAGGTTAGAACAAAGTTCATAGGATATATCCGATTAGTTTTAAAAGAGATAAATCTATTGATAATTGCGAAGCATAAAAATCCCATTAAAAACAGGTTCCATATATAAATAGTGATTTTTTTCACAAATGATAAAATATTAAGTGATTTAAATTAATTTTTATTTTGCTTATGTGTTAGTTTTCCTATTCTAGCCTCATAAGATTCAGGTAATATAAAATGATAATAAAAAAATAGTTCCCCAAATGAAATGCACCTACCTACATTCTGCTCCTATGAAAGCTAGACAGATTTATAATTAACACTGTTGAAATATAATTCACCCCCAAGGAGTCTTAGGTTCTCCTTTGTTTGTTCAGAAACCAAAATAAGAAATGTGGTTAACTGCATCTACCCGTCCCCTCTCTTCCTATTCCACAAGTATGAAGATGTAACTTGGGATCAAGCAAAATCAACCGGGTTTTCCAAGAGTAGTCTGTTCTCTGCAAATATTTGCAGTCCTGTTGGGGGAAAAATGCATTAACTCATTGAAAGACTATCCTGTTTTTTAAGCGGAAATTTTCAGACAATATATGACTTGAAGAGCATCCAATGGGCCTAATATCCTCCTGGGGAGTAATTTAAACAGAGGGAAAACCAGCATTTCTGCACATTAATTTACTTGCATTCCTAGGAATTCAGAATTCACTGAGGTTGAAGTGACTTTGTGAAAAGTACCTGAGCCAATTCTTGTTGCCTGCGAGAAAATTCAATCTAATAGCGCATGTTGAATATTTACATCTTTATACAGTTTATAATATCTTTGTTTTCCCCAGCCTTTATTATTACTTATGTATGCTTCTCTATTCAATACTTACCAAACCCTGAGGCTACCCAATAACAGTGTAATGTTCTTCACTTCAGTCAATGAACTTTAACAGAAACCAATGCATTTTAACTGAATTTTTGTTTATCTCAAGGAGCACATTTTAATGAAATCAATACATTCTTGCTGAAAGCCACATGAATCCATTGGAAAGAATACATTGTTACCGAAACCAATATACGGTTTTATAATGTCTGTATGTTTTAGGGTAAGCATAACCATACATTTTAGCTGTAACCAATATATTTCTGTAGGGCTGATACTGAGAAAGCCTTATTTCATAGTGAAGTCAATTCATTCTTACAGAAACTAATACTGTATTCCATATTCCTGAACCAGCAGTGTCAGGCTAAATGGAGACTATGATTTATATTGCTGAAAAATATAAATACTCCCGGAAATGACATGAAAAAAAAGTAGTTTTGCAAGTGTACAAAGTAGTTTAATATCTTCATTAAAGTTACAAAAGCAGCTGGAGAAAAGTTTTTGAATTGAAAAGTTAAGGGCCTTGTTTATCATTTGCATTTAGATTAAATACACAAATATATTTAACATTATATTTCTATATCAGTCACCGGATTTTTCAAATTTGTGTTCACTTCATTAGATGCCCACGAAAAGCATATCTTTCAGGAGAAATCAGAGGTTAAAATATTTAGATACTTCCAATCCTAGGTCTTTTCATCTAACATAGGAATGACAAAACTCAAAAGATTCTCCCTCTGAATCCCCTCCCTCCCTCCAAAAGGTTAATATTAATGGAATCATTATAGTCAAAAAGTTAACAGGAGAACACTGAAGGAAATCAGTTCAAACAAGGACTCAACAACGAAACAATCAAATGAAAATATTTTGAAAGGGTTATGCAAATCTTTACATATGTACCTACGCATGCATGTATGTTTGTATATGTTTGTAGTTTCCATTAGGAAAGTCTCCTGACCTGTATTAGTTGTATTATAGTATTTCCCACACCCACATAGTCCTACTACATTTTATACTTAGCCCCGCCATTGATAATGCATCACCTTTTACAAAGCTTACATTTTAAAATTCAAATGTGCTTGTATTTAGGAAGTGACTGCTTATCTCCCAAGACATTATCTAATTGGGAGAGTAACCTTGTTGTATAATTTATCCAGAGGAAAAGCAAGGGCAGCTTTGCTTCCCCAGATATCTTCATTTGCCTTTTTAGTTTTTACCACTAATGACATTTCCAGAAGATGAATAAAATGAAAGGAAGAATTACACTACAGTAAATGTAATAAACGCAAAGTCAATTCTTTTAGAAAGCACATATTTCAGGAAAATATGTATCCTAGTTAAAATTGAAATGTTTAACATTCATATAAACAATAAGAAATCAAGAAGCAGTAAGAATTCTCAAACCACCTAGTTGACTTCTCTAATTAGAAAAGTAGATGCAGGGCTCCATCCCACGACCCTGGGACCATGGGACCCTGGGATCATGGGACCCACCTGAGACCTGTCACACGTCCCTGAATGAGACTCGGAGCCATACACAGAGCCCAAATGAACCTAAAGAGTTTATTATTCAAGGCACAGAAGACCTGGGCTTCATGTTTGCATTGGTCCCCCTTGCACCCCAAGCCCCATGAGGGCAATGGCGAGACAGGCCCAGGTGAGCCTGCACACATAATAGATTGGTGTCGTGGGTGAGGAACTCCAGATAAGGAGACCTTGATCTCATATAGGACCCTCAGACAAACCTGCCACTCTTCCCCTTCATAGAGAGACCTTGTCTTTATTCCCTGTAACACCTCTAGTGAGGGGACAGAAGCATCCTTGGAGAGAAAGTTCTTAGCGTCTCTATGGGGAATCGCTGCTTGTATCTTCCCAACTCAATACGCTCTCAATATGCAAAATCCTTGAGCAGAGTTCTCAACATCCTTTCCTCAGAAGAGGTACTGAAATGCCACATCATGGAGAGTTCTCTCCCAACATACTTCCACATCCAGCTTAGACCCCATGGTTTATGTAGCAAGACTTTTCTTGCCATCACCCTCGGCTCCCTCTGCACCTGCCCTACCACATACACCTTGCCTACAGTCCACACCCATTGTCTTACGATGTGCATTTTCACTCTTTCATTGAATTCTTAAGCAACGTTGGAGGGGAAAATGTCACAAGAGTACGGATTGATAACATTTCAAGTTAGTTATCTCAGATTTAGCTGGGTCCTCAAAACTCCTCAGGAAGCCTTTTCCTGTGACTTGCCAGGTCCTTCACCCTTCCCCACAGGGCTATTTCAAATCTTTGGAGCTCCTCTAAGCCTTCATATCTCCCTGCAAATCAACCTGCCTCCAGAGTAACTGTGAAGAGCTAACTACATCCTGTACCCAACATAACTGCTCAAGTCCTCTGTCTTTAATTTTTTTTATATATTCTATTATATATTCAAGAGAGAGAGAGAGAGAGAGAGCATGAGCAGGGAAGGGGCAGAGAGACAGAGACAGAATCTGAAGCAGGCTCCAGGTTCTGAGCTGTTAGCACAGAGCCTGACACGGGGCTTGAACTCACGAACTGTGTGATCATGACCTGAGCCAACCTGTTTAACTGACTGAGCTACCCAGGTGCCCCAACTTTACCTGACTTTTAAAAGTTGGGGTCTACCCATGACATTAACTCTTCTTAGTATTCACTCGCTCTGCTCCCAGAGACTGAGTTACTACCTCTGTTGCTTCTAATGCCATAAATCTTTTTTCTCATCTGCAGGTATCCATGGATTTCTGATCATTCCTGAACTTATGAATCCGTATGTACCATAGCACCCCAAAAGGTTTAACTTACCATACCTATGCACCTCTAAGCTTCCTCCACTACCAGCATTTCCAAACATTGTGGTTCCACCCCCTACTCACTCAGGCCAGAACCATGAACACATGCTCCCCTACACATACTTTCAGTAGGTCTCTTTGGATTCAACCTACTGACCATCCTTCCATCCTCTCCCATTTCTACTGCACATGACTGTCTTAGTTGAGTCTGTCATGGTTTCTTGCCCAGAATATCACAACTGCTCTCCCTGTTCTCATCCATTCTCTACATGGCAACTAAGGTAATTGTTTGATAAGACAAACTTAACTGGGTCAAAATTCAGCTTCAATTTCTCCCCACTGCTTGCAGGACACGTGCAAACTCCTTAGCTCGCACGTGTGATCCTTCTCCTACCCTCGGCCACTTTTCTTCTACCACAGTTCAAGTCCATTCTACAAATTCATTCCATGCAAAGACTCATTAAATCACGTGGACTTCCTCTCATGCAATGACACTTTGCTTTTTTTATTCTCTTTATCTTCTTACCTTTGACTGTGCAGTGAACCCCTATCCACACGCCAGCTCAAAACAGCACTATCATCTCTTCCATGAATGGCCACGAGAGACGGAAGCTGCCTTCTCCCTAGTGCCTATTACATTACAGATATATGTGATCCTAGCAATGATTCCACTGTTCTGCAACTACTTATAGATCTGCATTCCCTGTATGACTTGTGAACTTTGAAGGAAAACGGATTTGGCTTCCATGTCTTTGTATGACAAGTAGTATGACATACTGGAATATCTTTTGAGTCAAACAGATCAGAATTTAGCTGCCTGCTCTTAAATAGCTCTGAATACTTGTATTAGAGACATAATTTCTCTAATCCTCTGTTCTTCAACTTTAAAATGGGACTGGAACAAAAATGGGAAAATCTTGGTAAGTGCCTAGCACATTAAATGCTCTCAAAGGATGGTAGTTACTGTCTTTATTAGTATTATCATTATTATGATTGCTGATTCCCCAGTGCTCTTCTCAATGTCAGATACCCTTTAGATTCTCAGTAAGAGGATTACAAATAAATAATTAATAGCTGTGATGTGTATATGTGTATGATGACTTTAAGTGACTGTCTTGTTGACAATGGCTTTATGTTATTTATTGTTGTTGTTGTTCTAACAACTTCTAAAGTGATCTTTTCTAGTAATTATTCATTAAGTGTTTATTGACTGAATTTCTCAGGGGTCTTTTACTTCTGTGGGATGAGAAAGAATAATTATATCTCTTCCTTTTTTAGTTTTATTTATTTATCTTTATTCAATTTCTTCACTACTGGCATTCATAATTGTATAGACAGTAATAAGTTTATAAAGAGTATTTGCTATTTCAGAGACTTTCAAGAAGAAATGAAAGCTTGAACTTTTGAAAATAAGCCTTGTTTAATATACTCAAACCTCATGACCACCTTTTAAAGCTCTCGAGAAACAAGTTGAAAATATCCTATAGTATATACAGGATAAGATTAAAGCCCCAGTGTTTCATTCTTGAACTCTTCTGGATTATAAAACATTCAAGATTTATTGATGAAAAGTAAGTGGCATATTTGTAAATTTAGTTATTTAAGAAAAAGATTGTTATAAGCCCTAAGTATGATAACATTGCTTTGTGTTTTGTAGATATAGTGAAGTAACCATAATGCCCTCTAGGTTATTCAAAGGAGCAGATCAACATCCTCCGTGGTTCTTTGGGCACCTCCCACCACGCTGCTTAACCAGTGCAGTGCTGGTACTTGCTACAGTTCCTGTACGTGATAATGACAGTGATCTCATGGATGGTTGTCAGTAGACTCATACACCAAATTGTCAGACATTCTGAAAAGTGGTCTTTTTAAATGCCTCACAAATGCCCACTTTAAATCACAGAGTTTCCAAGTAAAATCAACCAAACAATGCCAAAAGACCTCTACTCACTTGAACAAAACCACGACAGACTTCAATGCCTGAAAAATGTTGAGGCCAACAGTTTCAAAACCCACTATTCTTTTTCTCCTGTTTGTATAAAATCTACTTTTCAAAAAAATGTTATTTATTTTGAGAGAGAGAGAAAGAATGAGAGTGGGAGAGGAGCAGAGAGTGAGAGAGAGAGAGAGAGAGACAGAGAGACAGAGAGAGAGAGAGAGAGAATCCCAAGCAGGCTCCATGCTGTGGGCCCAGAGCCCAATGAATCATGAGATCATGACCTTGGGCCAAAATCAAGAACCAGACACTTAACCAACTGAGCCACCCAGATGCCTCTAAAATCCACTTATTTTAAGGGCAACTTTTAAAAGCTGCATATCCTTCTAATCCCCAGGGCATCATCACAGTAATGAGCAAGAGTTAGAAAACTCAAAGTTAACTGATTCTACTTCACCAGAAAGAGTCAACAATTAGGGGAATGTGATTATCAGAAAATTTTATTAAGCATTTAGCTATTACTTTGAAGATACAGATATTTTCTCTATTTTGCAATATATAAAAAAAAATACCCTTTATCTTTATGGCTTTCTGACATATTCCTCATTGAAAGAGAACCTTAAGGACTCTGAAAAGAGAAACCTTTGCATGTGGAGGTAACACCTGTCCACTGAAAGGGAAACAACCTGGACATCTATTCACTCTGCTACTCATTGAACTGCGTCCATTTTCATATCACACATACCATATTCTCAGCCCCTTCAGCTTCCCACATCAGTGAGCATAATTCATTCCAGAAATATATCAAAGTGAATTTTCCCATAAGAAATAAGGGAAACTAAGGTAATTAGTTCCACAACCCCAAAATATTCATATCAAAATGATTACAATACTGTACTATAATACAAAATCATAAAGCAAATACAAAATATGAAGAAAAATAAATTAACCTGCACTTACCTTTAAAACCTTTATGGCTGGTGTGAAGGAGGCAAGAGAGAAGGGTTATTGTGTAGGACTATGTTCACTATCACTGACAGAATCACTGCTATCTATTGGCTCAATGGAATCTTCTTTTCATGAAACTTTAACACGGAACCTATCCAATGACACTTGTTTTTGCCTCCTTTTGAGAATTTTGAGGAAATGTGACATTGCATTGTCATTAAACAGATTCATCGCTTGCACTGCTACAGCCTTATTTGGGTGGCACGTTTCTACAAAAGTTTGCACTATTTCCCACATTTTACACATCGCCCTAATCTCACTTGAAGTGAAGGATTCCTCTGCCTTTTTTTCCTCCTTCTTCTCTACAGACTAGATGCAGATGTAGACTTCTTATAAAATCTTGCAATTTTGGCCACTCACATTCTTTATTCATACCTCTCAATGATTTCCTTCTTTTTTTAAAAAAATGTTTATTTATTTTTGAGAGAGAGAGAGACAAAGTACGAGTGGGAGAGGGGCAGAAAGAGAGGGAGAGGAATATACAGAATTGGAAACAGGATTCAAGATCCGAGCTGTCAGCACAGACCCCAACGGGGCTCAAACCCACGAACTGTGAGATCATGACCTGAGCCGAAGTTGGATGCTTATCCAACTGAGCCACCCAGGCACTTCTCCATGATTTCCTTCTTAACTTCCATCGTAATCATCTCTTTCTTCTTACCACCTTTCTTTTCAACCTTTTTCTGCATGGGGGCCATTGTATATGCTACATGGTTATTGACTACTGTACAGTATTAATAAACTCTTGTCATGTACTGTATTTAATGTAACTGGTAATCAAGCAATAGAGGTAAAGGTCTATGTCTGCAGGCAGCTTGACCTAGAATGAAGCAAAACATTCCTAAGCTCACTCTTGTATGGAAAAGCAAAGGACTGTCCAGAGGTGCTTTGAAGTGACCAAAAATACACTAGTGCCAGTTGCAGGCACATCCCAACATTCTGAAAAATCACTGACTTCTGCCAAACACCATGGCCTGAGACTGAGCATCTGAGTATGGGAGACGATCACCCACAATCCACAGAGAGAGAGGGAAGAGCCATTGGCTAGTTGTGATCATGAGATGTTCCACGTCATGCACTACTCGAACTGCAAGACACCGCTCATTTATCAAGTTGAAATTGACTAGAAATGTTTGCTCGTCTTGCGAAACACTCACAGAACATGTTCCTCGCAATCCAAGGTTTTACTGTACATATTTGCAAGGGTGACCTCTGGTGGTGATTTTATTTTGCTTTTTTTTTTTTTTTGTCTTTTCTAAATTTCATACTAATTACTTTTGTAATTACAAACACAAAAATATTTTTAAAGTCGGTCTGATTACCAAGGAAGACCTTTCAATTGTGCACATGAAACTGGGACAGATGACCTGTCAACATATTGTCATTTGCTCCTTACTTAACCTCCATTCACCTACTAATTTAAAAGTACTTTTACTGTCTTTTAACTCTAATCACTATGAGAAAGATTGTAAGAGTGGATATTGATTTATGCCCAGTGTGGCCCATTGAAGCATCTCCCATAATCATTTAAAAGCAATTAATTCATATCTACTTACCTATCCACAGATAGATTACCATTAGTGAAATGTATTTGTTGGGTATTTTCCCTCCCATTCACCTCTGAAACATTCTAACATCAAAATTGTGCTTGCTGGTAAAAATCTGGTGACTACAAAATACATTTTGATTTATATTTGTTCGGTTTTTTTGGCATGACATTTGGAAAACGCAGTCCCAATTTTCTTATTACTTTCACGCTTGAGGTATTAATCTAGTCTACGTCCTATGCTTTGCAGAATATGAAAAATAGTGTGAAATCCAAAGCCTTACCACCCATATAGAGCGACAATTGGTGACCCCAGTGGCAGCCGCATTAGTAGATTTTCACTCAACAAACCTGGAAGAGGGCCCTTCTTATAGTAAAGAAATAGAATAGTGTCAATCTATCTGAATCTAATCTTTTTAAAAAATTTTTAACATTTATTTGTTATTGAGAAACAGAGAGAGACAGAGCATGAGTAGAGGAGGGGCAGAGGGAAGAGGAGACACCGAATCTGAAGCAGGCTCTAGGCTCTGAGCTGTCAGCACAGAGCCTGACACAGGGCTCAAACCCACAAACTGAGATCATGACCTGAGCTGAAGTCAGACGCTTAACCAACTGAGCCACCCAGGTGCCCCTATCTGAATCTAATCTTAAAACGCACACACACAGAATCTCTAGGTTTTAATTTTTTGTGGGGGAGTGGGGAGAGATTTTTTTCATATCAGTTTTCTTTTGATTTTGAGGGGATTCTAATTTCTACTCTTTGAGTAATTTTGGACAAGTCACTAAACATCTACAATTCTTAGGGGTAAAGAGATGCAGAGTTCTTCCAGGTAAAAAGAGGTTTGCTGTGGGCAGGAACTATCTTCTTAATAGTTAATATTTATACAGAGACCAGAATGATGAGAGAACCTAGCCAAGGGAAGAGAAAGAAGAAAGGCCCAAGGCAGGATGTGTTAATGTATTAGGGACGAGTATGTCAGTGGCTTGGAGCTCAAGAATAGGAATGGTCAGGTAGGACATTGAAGAAGTAGGCAGGAGTCGGAACAGACAAGTTTCTGTAGACCACACAAAGAGGTAGGATCTCATTCTCAGTTTAAAATGGAAGCCATTGGAGGATTTGAAGCAAGGGAAGCATGGGATCAGATTTAACTTTTAAAATTTCTATCCTAGAAGCAGGGAGGATGGTCAGGAGTTTACTGAGGTAGGTCAGCCAAGAGATGAAGGTGGCTTGATCTTAGCTGCCATGACATAATTAACAACTAAGTATGGTAAATAATTAATAAAATCAAATTTAAAATTCACTTTCAAATGAGTTATATCATTGAATGCTCATAAGAGTCCAAAAGTAAACTTACCATTTCATTCCTAGTTTTCAGATGACCAACCTAAAACTTAGACAGTAAGTGATGTATTCAATGTCACACAACCATTTGGCTACAGATTCAGAATTCAAATCAAAGCTTTCTGGCTCCATGACTACTATACCTGTGGCTCTATAATAACATTTAATAGCATTGATTTAACATTATCATTGGATGATGGGCTGCTTTACAGAATTACACAGTTTTTAGTTGGTAGAGCCTTTCAGGACTATCTCTTTTAACACTGACTCTATGGATTAAGGAAATCAAGAGCTTTTTCAAGCTTGCTCAACAAGTGGCTGACAAGGATGGCAATATGTTGAAGTATCTTGGTACTTAGACTAATATTTTTTCCACAACCGTGTAATGAATCCACTCTATGGTGTCTTCTATGACAGGAAATAAATAGGAATTTTGAGAGTACAGAGAAGATTTCACCTAGTTCCCAAGTATATCTAATTTATCTTGTTCATTTTTTCATACACCTATTAATATCCATTCTAAAGCACTATAATAGATTATGGAGATTTAGAAATTAATGTTACAGTCTCAGTTCTCCAGAAGATTATAATCAAAAGGGAAAGCCAGAAATAATGTAAAATATATTTCAATATAACATAGTAAAGGCCAAAACACAAAAAGGGATAGAATTATGGGAGAACAGAAAATATAACAATTGATACTTGTGCCTAGAAGAGTGAGGAAAGATTAAAAATGCAATTTCTTCTGAAGCCTTCACCAATGATCCAATGACAAGGTCGGGAAGGGTGTTCTAGGTGGAAGGAAAAGCGTGGGCAAGGCTTGGATTTATGAAAACAAGTGGCGTGTCCAAGGGACAGGGAACCTGTCAGTGAGGACCTGACTGGGGCATAAGGGTAAGAATGACTTTGCAGCTTTCTGTAGCCAAGCCATGGGCGTTGATCTTGGTCTATGGGCAGTGGATGCTGGAGAAACAAGAATAAATCCCCTCTCCTGACATTCTCAAAACAGAAAAACAACAACGTTTTCAAAAAATTGAAGGAGTAAAGGAATAAAGCTTATCTAAAACTTCTTCTACCAATCACATTGGAAGGTCATGACAGCAACCTCCTCAGGTTATGTAACGGTAGCTCTTTCTAGATTCTTTTGTGTGTTACACTGCAAGTAGTGACTTAAGAACTGTGGTTTATATCCCCAAAGCTGTATCGCCCTACAGTCAGTGGACACTTTGATTCTATCCTTGGAAATGAAGCAAACTAAAAGTACACATGGACCAGTGAGTCCCTACTATTGTTAACTATTATTTGGTTCTCTTTTCTCCATTTATCTTCTATCCCAGAAAAAGGCCACTGTTTCTCATTATTCCTACCCCACCTGCACTACTAAATCTCAAATAGTATCTCCAGGTAGACTTACCAGGGGAGGTCAGTTTCCTGTTGCGTGGCAGTGAAGAATGTCCTTTCCCCTTCATTGCTATTTGCAGAGCAGATATCCATAACTGGCTCAGAAAAAGCTAGTGCCTGAATTAGAATGTTCAAAACCAAGGAGTAGGCCAAATAACAAAGAATTCAAGCTATTAAACCAAAACAGAAGGCACAGATTACCTCCATGTCTGCATCCCATTATACTTTATAGAGTCTTCCAGCATAACATCAGTCAAATTTTATTGCCTTTTCTATTTTACATGTGTCCTCCCTTGTCAGACTATTAGCTCATCATGAAGAAGGAATATATCTTACTTATATCCCTAGTGCTGCTTACACTAGGGCCTAGTAGACACACACACACACACACACACACACACACACAATAAATGGATGAGTAGTATATAAAAAATGCGTCCTGAGGTTTTTGGTTCCCCCATAGCACCATTAAGTGTTAGCAGATTCATAGGATCTCTGAAGCATAGTGTCTTAGCACCAAGAGAGTTATTAAAAGTCTTCAAGTGTAACCCTACGCAACAAAGGATTTCTTTCTTTTTTAAAAAAATTTTGATGTTTTATTTATTTCTGAGAGAGAGAGAGACAGAGACAGAGACAGCATGAGCAAGGGAGGGTCAGAGAGAGAGGGAGATACAGAATCCAAAACAGGCTCCAGGCTCTGAGCTAGCTTTCAGCACAGAGCACGATGCCGGGCTCGAACCCATGAACTGCAAGATCATGACCTGAGCCAAAGTTGGACACTCAACCGACTGAGTCACCCAGGTGCCCCTAGGACTTCCTTCTTCCTTGTGCACCTGAAAACCTAGGACAATAGAAGATTCACTACCTTCTGAGACTGCTGTTCATTCTTTGAACAGCTTAAATTGTTGGTGAGTTGTTTCTTTCATTGAGCTAACATCTCCAGCTTCCTCTCACACATTCTAGTCATGCCTTTGGGCTTTCAGTGAATACATATAATCTCTCAGAAGATTCTTTACCATTGATTTAAGAGCCATGTCTAGGTCATATATGATTTCAGACTGAACTTGTCATTAGTCTTAAGTATTTTCATTCACAAATCCTAACATAGGATTATTAGAAACCCAACTGAAATTTGCTCAGTGCAACAATAGCAAAGTGATGACTTCTTTCTTACTATCTTGCCCTTGTTTAATAAAGAAGGGAGAAAACTATAAGCCATTTAGTACCAACAATGCTCAGCTAGTTTCCACATACTTCTTACTTCAACTCAACTTGCCTTATCAATTATGGTATAAAAAGTATCATTAGTCTCCTCTTACAGATATGCTAATAGTATTGTTAAGGGAGCCAATTGTCTCAGGGTCAAAATTAGAATGATCTGTATTTGACATCAGATAGATCTGACTGAAAAATTATCATAAATTAATGTATTAATTTAAAAACATGAATCCATCACTGGAAGAGAAATTGCCTTCCTCTGGGTAGACACCATGGATTTCAGAATCAAAGGGATCTTGGCTCCATTTCCTGGATCTGCCTCTTCATAGCTAAGTAATCTAGAGCAATTCATGTAACTTCTCTGGATGTAATATCCTCATTGGTGAAATGATGCTAATAATATAAACCTGGAAAGGCTGAAGTGAGGATACATTGGTATCATAGGTGTAAAGGTTGAATACAATGCTCAGGACAGAACAATGAAGATAATAATGAAGATAAAATCTAGATCTAGCTGAAGAAGAAGTTTTCATAAATTTTCAGAGCTAGGTAGCACTTTAGCAATCACTTCTCTCTCTATATACATATATATGTGTGTGTATATATATATATATATATATATACACACACACATACACATTTCTATACATTTCTAATACATTTTAACTTGATAAACAAGTGATGTCTTGGAATATGAGTAGTACCTGACACTGAATGGCTCATGATCACAACTGAGCCAACGGTTCTTGAAATTTGCTTTGATATATGAGTGCTTTAGATTACAAGTATGTTTCTGGAATGAATTATGCTCTCAAACCAAGGTTTTACTATATATATATGGTGAAATGTTGAGGCATCGATGAAGATACCATTCAACATCACTGAGCAAGTCAGGCTGTGGGTCACCTGTGCCCCCAATCTCTGCTCCTTCCTGTAGTCCACAGAGTCCCCCAGGCTTAACATCCCCTCACCTAAGTTAGCACAGAAGTCAGTCTGCAAGGCAGCCCCTGGCACTCAGCTTGTCCTGTAGCCCCGTGAGGGGTGCAAGAGAGAGAGAAGCCCAGCCTCCTTCCTTCCTCACACACTTTCTGGCATCCCCTTCATATATAAGACAGTCACATGAAAAATAAATCTTGGGGCGCCTGGGTGGCTCAGCTGGTTGAGCGTCCGACTTCGGCTCAGGTCATGATCTCACAGTTCGTGGGTTCGAGCCCCACATCGGGCTCTGTGCTGACAGCTCAGAGCCTGTACCCTGTTTCAGAGTCTGTGTCTCCCTTTCTCTCTGACCCTCCCCTGCTCACACTGTCTCTCTCTCTCAGAAATGAATTTTAAAAATTAAAAAAAAAAAAAGAAAAAGAAATCTTCATTTCTGTGGGGTCCAGATGCCAGCTCATGAATGCATCTCGGTTTTAAATGAACAGTCAAATAAAATGCTACCATCAAGGCTGCCTCCCGGGGGTTAAAAGTCATAATGACAGGGCCCCTCCTGAAGCACCAAGCCTGATGGCTCCCTCAAGTTGCAGCCCTGCTCCTGTTAGTGAGAAGGGTAAAAAGAGCCTGTCAAAGCTGCTTCCCCAGGACAGGGGGCCCTCAGGCAGACAGATGTGCTGAGTCTGAAAAGTTTTCAAATGAATTCCTTGCTCCTCCTAGCCTGGGGCAGAGCAAACAAGGCTGGGACCCACATTGCCAGAGCTACTGGCCTCCAGGGCTGATGCCCCAGATCCTGGATTTTAACTTCACCTTCTGACTTTCTCCTGCTGCAGTGCATTCTGTTTTATGGGGGGGGGGGGGGGGGTTGTTGTTTTTATTTTAATATATTTGTAAAATTATTTTTCATGAATCTTCCCCATCATGCCTATGTGCGGCTATGACATAGAACCAAGAAGATAGGCTCCGTCTCGTCATGACTGAGTGAAGAACACATAAGATTGGCAGGGAAGGGCTGGAAAGACCTGAACCCTGTTTCTTAGTAGCTCCCACTTTTCATTCTACCACCATTTACTTTGTCCTGTCTAAACAGCAGACTGGGTGGAAATCATCCATCTCTCTACTATTCCGAATTTTTTGTGGGAAACCACATCTCCCCCATTTTAACCCGTCTTTAATGCTAAGGTGGACATGTGACTCACAACTGGCCATGAGAGCAGACAATGTGGGCACAACAATGTGATCCAGATAGAATCCATTGGCCACATCAGGCTTGTTCTGAGACTATTGGAAAAGAATTCTATTCTCACATCTAAAAACTTCAATCTGGAAATATATGAGCCTCGAAATGTTGGGAGTCACCACAGGAAAGCAGGGAATGAAGGCTACTCAAGAGAAGTCAGAGCCCAGAAATGGAGAAAAACTCAACTCTGATGAAGTCCATTGAAAGCCTAGATCAAACCATGATTGAAACTGTAAATTTTCCTTTTTGCCAGTTTCTGTATTCTGCTATTCTGTCATTAGTGAGTAAAAGAAACTGATACAGCTTCATTTGATAATCTACCTTAATAAAGATCTTGGTAAGACAGGTTCAGCGTGAAGATATGTGAACTCGCTAGCACAAGGTGTTGAAATAAAAACCTCATGGGTTATTTCATAGCATAATCTGATTTCTTTGGCAAGCACAACACAAGAAGAATAATATCCGGAGAAAGTTTGTTTTAGCGATTTAGTCACTGATATGTCTTGAGCAGTACAATAAAGTGCTCACCCACTTACGACTCTGATTAAATTTTTCTGAACTCCAATTCCCACTTTATAGCAGTGCCGTTCTTTCTTTCCTACACAATTGGCACCTTCCTTGGGATCCCTCAAATCCAGTGAGTCAATCATACTGATGGTTCTCCATGCAGAGAAAATGAAAAGCATGCCCAGTGCAAGAGGATCATGTGTTCCCCAACCACAGCTGTCACCAACATGTGGGGCTGGCAGTTTCTGACCCTATCGTGACAGAAAGTCACCCTCCAACCTCTGGCCTGGGAACAGTTTCTCTAGATGCCTGGAGGAGAGAATGGTCTTTCTTCCTCACAATGATGCTCATATACTGTCACTACATGCCAACATCGGCATGAGCTTCCCGTGCCAAAACATGCTAGAATCTTGATCCCCTTGGTGTACACATGCAGTCATTGTTTGCAGCACACCCAAGGTGCCAGGATGCCTGGATTAGATAGAATTTGGCCACGAGCCTCATATTGTGTCTAGAGATAACCCTCGCTTAAGATACACACACACACACACACACACACACACACACACATACACACACAGACCAAGAGACACACAGAGAGAGACTTAGGGAGGAGGGGAGAACGGGATTTTACTAGGCTCAAGAGGTCAGTTCTGGTTCCTCTCACTGATCACTGACAAGACTAGCATTCTCTAGGCACGTGGTGGGGTGACTGTGAATAAAGGAAGACTCAGAGACTCTGGGCAGTGAAAACAACCCCCTTTCCAATACTTCCCTTCCCCCCCCATAGACCACCACACATTCTCCTACTAGCCTGACATATATATTTTTCCAAGGCACTGTCTTAGAACTAATTCAAGTTTTTCTTGTAACATCCAGAGCAGGATATTATTTTCTTTACGGAGTCAGCTCTCTACCACACTATACACTGGTTTCCACTAACATTAGCCTATGCATCTGGTAGTACTTTGTGCTTCATCACCAATAGTGCATTCCTATTTTAGAACAGCATTGACATCCAGTATGTGCATGAAAGTACCTAACCCACTTTCTGCCCTGTGGTATCTATGGAAATAACACATCTGCCAACCACTCTACGATATTAATAGCAATAAAAAAAATCTCTGCATGCCACCCCAGGCATGCTATTTACAATCAAATAAGTATTCAAACTTTCCCAGCCCACATAGTCCTTCCCCACTGTCAGGAAAGGATTGGCCTCACCATGAATTGCTCTGATTCTGTATAAGAAACAGACACCCAAAGGGCCAAGCCCCACTAACAATCAACTTGGATCAGAATCACAAAATCTACTTGCTCTAGAATGGGGACAGTGGGAGTCAACCATCTCCACACCTAGGTTTTCTGAGCTCCCAAATGAAATGCTTCTGATACAGCATTAATTACTGAAATGTTTCACCCAGGATTCCTCATTCCACATTTGGGAAGAGGTGGAGAACATGGATCTTATAGCCAGTTAATAACCAGCCCTCAGCAGCAGCAGGACCATCACAGAGTAGCCAACCTTGAGGACCTACAGAGCACTCAAAAGCATAAGGAGAGGAGGGGGCAAGATGGCGGAGAAGTAAGGAGCTCTGTACTTGCACGCGCGCCCATACATCACACGGAAAAGATCTGAAGCCATTGGAAACCTTACAAAACCTGAGAGATTGGGAGAAAAAGGACGCAGAATCCACTGAGAGAGCCTTCTAACGTGAGTGCAAACGGGGAAGATAAAATCGGGCCGGGATCAGAGACTCCAGGGTGGGAGGCGATCCCCCTCTACCATCTACGGGGAGTGAGAGGGGAAAGGATAGAGTCTGAAACAGAAAAACCTCCTCTTGGGGGGGAAAAACCTCTGCTCGGTGAATAGAAATACCGTACTTGCCAAATACCTGCACTGCACACCAGGTCCCCTCGCGCCAACTGGTCACGGGGAGGGGGAGGGGGGGGTTGGGGAAGCTGAGCACACAGACCGCTGCTTTGTGCTGACTCCTGGCGGCTGGACTTCAGAGCAGCGGCGCGCCTGCCGCCATTGTAGCTCCCGGGCGGCTGGGGCCACTGGAGGAGCCGCGCGGGGACACCGGGCGTCCGCGCTCCTGGCGGGCTGGGGCTCTGGAGGGAAGGCAGAGAGCTAAACACTGGGACATTTGCCTGTGAGTTCGGGTTTCAGGTGACGAGCATAGAGGGACCTGGTTTTCCTCACTCCAGCGGGCTCGGGCTCCGCGCACCTGGCAGGCAAGCCCCCGCCCATGCGCGCCGACCGGACCCAGAGAAGGAAGCAGCGGTTCTGACTCCGCCCCCAGAGCTCGGCAGGGGGCCTGGAATTGCCCCGAGGGGGGTGCCTGGGAAGCTGTGTCTAAGGCAATTTCAGGGGGGCGCATGGACGGGGATTTGGAGATTGGAACTGGCCTGGGTTGAAGAGTGCAACCCACTTCGGCTGTGCCCCCGGCACGGGGGGTTTACATGCCCAGAAAAGCGAGGTGCAGCGCTTGGTTCAAGAAGGGACTGGAGCGCCGCCACTCTCCTCCCCACAACCACCAGGGCAGAGCTCCCGCCTGAGGCATTGGATCACGCCACACCCATCCCGCCTGAGAGCTGCCCTCCTCCCCCCTTTTTTTTTTTTTCCGTTTTTTTCCCCTTTCTTTTTTTCTTCTTCTTTCTCTTTTCTCTCTTTTTCCCCCAGAACACCGACCTGATTAACTCTGGTAGCCGGCTTGCTTAAACAATCACAACGACTCCATTCTGTAAATGTAAATTCTACACCTACGGACATTTTCATTTCTTTCTCTCAGGAGTAATTAGACTATATAGTTTCTCTGGATAATTCCAGCATCCTTCTCTCACCTATCCAACCATATTCTACCCTTGACCTCTTGGAAAAAAACTTCTTATCCCTTCTGCCTGTTCATTCTATTTCCAATTGTGCCTCATCCTGCCCTGTCTTCTCTCTCTTTCTCTATGCTCTTCAACCAGCACTGCATACACACGGCTATTTAACTGTAGCTGGGAAATCCGGTTATATGCTTTAAACCATTCTTTGCCCATGGTTTTCTTCTTTTTTCCTTTTCTTTTCACCTTTTTGACCCTTTTATGTATTTTATACTCCATATTATTCGCCCTCCCTCCTCCGTCTTTTCTCTTAACTTTTTCGTTTTCCCACTCGCTTTGCATGTTAGTTGAATTAGCCTGTGCGTTTGTGTGCTCCTGCTCCCTGTGTGTTTGTCTGTCTGTTTTCTTTTCCAGGGCTACCTCAAGAAACAAGCTAGAGTACACAAGGTGGAGAGTCCCAAATATCATTACGAATAGGAAAATAAAATAACCAAGGTCCCAACAAGAGAGACCAGGGGATACCATTCAAAAAACACTCTCTGAAAGGATAGGCCCTGGAAAGTCAAAGAGTCTTCTTGGATATAGCAGCGCTCATAGAAACAGAGAGCATAACAGGTCTTTAAAACCAACAAGAGCCGGAAAGCTAACTAAAATGACGAAACGAAAGACCTCTCCTCCAAAGAAACTCCAAGAAGAAATGACAGCTAATGAACTGCTCAAAACAGATATCAGCAGCATCACTGAACAAGATTTTAGAATAATAATGGTAAAATTAATAGCTGGGCTTGAAAAAAACATAGGGGACATCAAAGAAACTATGGCTACAGACAGAATGGAAAATAAAAATAGGCATGAAGAATTAAAAAATGCGATAAATGAGATCCATAATAAATTAGAGGCCTCCAATGCACGGATTGAAGAGGCAGAAAGGAGAATAAGTGATTTAGAAGACACCATTATAGAAAAACAAGAAGCTGACAAAAAAAGAGACAAACTGATCCAGGAACAGGAAAGAAGAATTCGAGAGCTCAGCGATACGGTCAAACGCAACAATATCCGTATCATAGGAATCCCAGAAGAGGAAGAGAGAGGGAAAGGTGCTGAAGGAGTCCTGGAACAAATTATAGCAGAGAACTTCCCCGACCTGGGGAAGGAAGTAAATGTGGAAGTACAAGAGGCTCAGAGGACTCCCCTCAGACGTAACCTGAATCGATCTTCTGCACGACATATCATAGTGAAAATGGCCAAATACAAGGACAAAGAGAGAATTTTGAAAGCAGCTAGGGAGAAAAGGGCCCTAACATACAAAGGGAAACCTATCAGAGTGGTGACAGACCTATCTACTGAAACTTGGCAGGCTAGAAAGGAATGGCAGGAAATCTTCAATGTGATGAACAGTAAAAATATGCAGCCAAGAATCCTCTATCCAGCAAGCCTGTCATTCAAAATAGAAGGAGAGATAAAAACCTTTCCAAATAAACAGAAATTGAAAGAATTTGTCACCACGAAGCCAGCCCTACAAGAAATCCTGAGGGGGATGCTCTGAAGGAAAGGTTGCAAGGAACAAAGATACCAGAGACACCACCACAAACATGAACCCTACAAAAGATACAAAGACTCTAAACCCACATATTTCAATAATAACACTGAATGTAAATGGGCTGAATGCTCCAATCAAAAGACATAGGGTAGCAGAATGGATTAAAAAACAAAATCCATCAATATGCTGTCTACAAGAAACTCATTTTAGACGGGAAGATACCTTCAGATTAAAAGTAAGGGGATGGAGAAATATATATCATGCTACAGGAAATCAAAAGAAAGCCGGAGTAGCGATACTTATATCAGACAAACTGGACTTTAAATTAAAGACAATCACAAGAGATGAAGAAGGGCACTACATAATAATTACAGGGTCCATCCATCAGGAAGAACTAACAATCATAAATGTCTACGCACCGAATATGGGAGCACCTAAATATCTAAAACAATTAATCACAAACAGAAACAAGCTTATAGATAAGAATGTGCTAATAGCAGGGGACTTTAATACTCCGCTTACAGCAATGGATAGGTCAACCAGACAGAAAATCACTAAAGAAATAATGGACTTGAAAGACACATTGGACCAGATGGATCTGACGGATATATTTAGAACTTTACATCCTGAGGCCAGGGAATTTACTTTCTTCTCAAGTGCGCATGGCACATTCTCCAAGATAGATCACATACTGGGACATAAAGCAGCCCTCAATAAATATAAAAGAATAGAGATCATACCATGCACACTGTCAGATCACAATGCTTTGAAACTTGAAATCAATTACAGGAAGAAGTCTGGAAAACCGCCAAAAACATGGAGGTTAAAGAACACCCTTCTAAAGAATGAATGGGCCAATCAGGCAATTAGAGAGGAAATTAAAAAATATATGGAAACAAATGAAAATGAAAACACAACAATTCAAAATCTATGGGATGCGGCCAAGGCAGTCCTAAGAGGAAAGTACATTGCTCTCCAGGCCTATTTCAAGAGATTAGAAAAAGCACAAGTCCAAAATCTAACAGCTCACCTAAAGGAGCTAGAGGCAGAGCAACAAGAACGCCCTAAACCCAGTAGAAGAAGAGAAATAGTAAAAATTAGAGCAGAAATAAACAACATAGAGACCAAAGAAACAATTGAACAGATCAATGAAACCAAGAGTTGGTTTTTTGAAAAAGTAAACAAAATTGACAAACCTCTAGCCAGGCTTATCAAAAAGAAAAGAGAGAGCACCCAAATAGACAAAATTATGAATGAAAATGGACTTATTACAACCAACCCCTCAGAAATACAAGCAATTATCAGGGAATACTATGAAAAATTATATGCCAACAAATTGGACAACTTAGAAGAAATGGACAAATTCCTAAACACACACTCACTACCAAAATTCACACGGGAAGAAATAGAAAACCTGAACAGACCCATAACGAGTGAAGAAATCGAATCAGTGATCAAAAATCTCCCAACAAATAAGAGCCCTGGACCTGATGGTTTCCCTGGGGAATTCTACCAGACATTTAAAACAGAATTAATCCCAATTCTTCTCAAGCTATTCCAAAAAATAGAAGTCGAAGGAAAACTCCCGGACTCATTTTATGAAGCCAGCATCACTCTGATTCCCAAGCCAGACAGAGATCCAGCAAAAAAAGAGAACTATAGGCCAATATCCTTGATGAATACGGATGCAAAAATTCTCAACAAGATCCTTGCAAATCGAATCCAGCAGCATATCAAAAGAATCATCCACCAAGATCAAGTGGGATTCATTCCTGGGTTACAGGGCTGGTTCAACATTCGCAAATCAATCAATGTGATCCATCATATCAATAAAAGAAAAGATAAAAACCATATGATCCTGTCAATAGATGCAGAAAAAGCATTTGACAAAATACAGCATCCCTTCTTAATAAAGACTCTCGAGAAAGTTGGGATAGAAGGAACCTACTTAAACATCATCAAAGCCATCTATGAGAAGCCTTCAGCTAACATCATCCTCAACGGGGAAAAACTGAGAGCTTTCCCCCTGAGATCAGGAACACGACAGGGATGTCCACTCTCACCACTGTTGTTTAACATAGTGCTGGAAGTCCTAGCATCAGCCATCAGACAACAAAAGGAAATCAAAGGCATCAGAATTGGCAAAGAGGAAGTCAAACTTTCACTCTTCGCAGATGACATGATACTCTACATAGAAAACCCGACAGACTCCACCAGAAGCCTACTAGAACTGATCCAAGAATTCAGCCAAGTTGCAGGGTACAAAATCAACGTACAGAAATCGGTTGCATTTTTATACACCAATAATGAAGCAACAGAAAGAGAAATCAAGAAACTGATCCCATTCACAATTGCACAAAAAACCATAAAATACCTCGGAATAAACCTAACCAAGGATACAAGAGATCTGTATGATGAAAACTATAGAAAACTTATGAAGGAAATTGAAGAAGACACAAAGAAATGGAAAAACATTCCATGCTCATGGATAGGAAGAATAAATATAGTTAAGATGTCATTACTACCTAAAGCACTCTACACATTCAATGCAATTCCAATCAAAATTGCACCAGCATACTTCTCAAAACTAGAACAAACTATCCAAAAATTTGTATGGAACCACAAAAGACCCCGAATAGCCAAAGTAATACTGAAAAATAAAACCAAAACGGGAGGTATCACCATCCCAGACTTCAGCCTCTACTACAAAGCTGTCATCCTCAAGACAGTATGGTATTGGCACAAAAACAGACACATAGACCAATGGAACAGAATTGAGAACTCAGAAGTGGACCCAAAAGTATACAGCCAACTGATCTTTGACAAAGCAGGAAAGAATATCCAATGGAAAAAAGACAGCCTTTTTAACAGATGGTGTTGGGAGAACTGGACAGCAACATGCAGAAGAATGAAACTAGATCATTTTCTCACACCATGCACAAAAATCAACTCAAAATGGATAAAGGACCTGAACGTGAGACAGGAAACTATCAACACCCTAGAGGAGAAAGCAGGAAACAACCTCCTTGACCTCCACCGCAGCAACTTCTTACTTGACACATCCCCAAAAGCAAGGGAATCAAGAGCAAAAATAAACTGTTGGGACCTCATCAAGATTAAAAGCTTCTGCACAGCCAAGGAAACAACCCAGAAAATTAATAGGCAACCAACGGAATGGGAAAAGATAGTTGCAAATGACATATCAGATAAAGGGTTAATATCCAGAATCTATAAGGAACTCACCAAACTACACGCCCGAAAAACAAACAACCCAGTGAAGAAATGGGCAGAAGACATGAACAGACACTTCTCCAAAGAGGACATCCAGATGGCCAACAGACACATGAAACGATGCTCAGCATCCCTCCTCATCAGGGAAATACAAATCAAAACCACACTGAGATACCACCTCACGCCAGTCAGAGTGGCTAAAATGAGCAAATCAGAGAACTCTAGATGCTGGCGAGGATGTGGAGAAACGGGCACCCTCCTACACTGTTGGTGGGAATGTAAACTGGTACAGCCCCTCTGGAAAACAGTGTGGAGGTTCCTCAGGAAACTAACAATAGAACTCCCTTATGACCCAGCAATAGCACTGCTAGGAATTTACCCAAGGGATACAGAAATGCTGAGGCATAGGAGCACATGTACCCCAATGTTCATAGCAGCACTCTCCACAATAGCTAAAACATGGAAAGAGCCTAAGTGTCCATCAACAGATGAATGGATCAAGAAGATGTGGTTTATCTATACCATGGAATACTACATGGCAATGAGAAACAATGAAATCTGGCCATGTGTAGCAACATGGATGGACCTTGAGGGTGTTATGCTGAGCGAAATAAGTCAGGCAGAGAAGGACAAATATCATATGTTTGCACGTATAGGAGGATTAGGAGGAACTTGACGGAGGAACAAGGGGGAGAAGAAGGGCGGAAATGGTGGGGGAAAGGGAGAGAGGCAAACCATGAGAGACTCTTGAATGCTGACAAAAACTGAGGACTGATGGATGTGGGGGGGAGGAGTGATGGGCATGGTGGAGGACACTTGTGGAGATGAGCACTGAGTGTTATGTGGAAACTAATTTGACAATAAACTATTTGTAAAAAAAAAAATTTTTTTTAAAGAAATTTAAAAAATATTTAAAAAAAAAAAAGCGTAAGGAGAAGGGAGAGAAAACAACATAGGGCTTGCCACAGACCCAAGAAACCAGGGACAGAGAACTGAGAATTGTCAAAGAAATCAGTGAAGGGACCTGGCCACCGCTCCCTACCCAGTAGCCTCTGCTGATCTGCAGAAATGACAGAAAGACAAGAGCAAGCAGGAGACACCCAGGGGCACAGAAATATACCCTCCAAATAGATGGTCTCACTCTGGACACCCCGTGTGCCCTCAGGATTCTGTGACTTAAGGTGTCCTCGGGACTGTGACAATCTAAAGAATTGGGATTGGAGAAATGGGTCAAAGGTGATTGGGGGACCATGGAAAAGGGAGAAGGGAGTGTTTTTAAATCATAGCAAAAAATTGAGTCTTGAGCAGCTGTTGAGTGAACGAGAAGTCAACGAGGGCTTCAAGTTTCCTCATTCGTGGCTAGAAATGATGAGCACACAGCCTGCAGGAGAAAACACAACAGGTCCAACATGCAGGAGAGGCTCGGATATGTCCTGCGCGGTGCTCTATAAGGAGATGTATTAAGTGTGTTATTTGTTTGTTTTGTTTTTACTTTGGGGCTTATTTTGTTTGTTTTTAGTGAAACTGTCAATTCAGAGGGAAGCCGTGAGGGAAGCAGAATCTGGTTCTCCAGATGCAAAGGCAGGACCCCGCACTGGGAGATGTGTGGGAGTGAGAAGAGAGGAATAAGGTGCGAGTTGAAGGGTGGTGGAGGTGGAATGTGCAGACAGGACAGGTATGTGCTGGAATTAGCTGGTGCAAATAGAAATCAAAGGGCCCTGGGTGTTTTGGTGAAAGCATTGAGCGAGACCTACATTTGACTTGTAGCAAAAAGGAGAGTGAATCTGGGACCCCAAGATGGAAGGAATCTTGTGCAGGAATGCAGAGCCTTCCACCTAGGCTTGAAATCGCAGGATGGAGACTGGCCCAGCCTCCTCATACATGGTTGATGCAACGTAAAATAACAACAACAAAAAAATTACCTTTGCTTCATCATTGTCTGTTTGTATTCTGTTTCCAAACTTGTGATTGCTTCACATCATTTTTAGCACTATTATAAACCTCATTGGTTACACACCAGGAATTAATAGGGTTTTCCAGAGACTATTATTTGACAGACATAAGTATTCAGACCCTGCCTCCTATAATGTACAAATTATAAGAGAAGGTATTTTGCAAGGTATCTATTAAATTCAAAATATTCTATTTTTAATTTTTTTATATTAGAATGCATTTTGGATACAAATATTAAAAGAGAGACAGTGGCTTGTGGGTTAGGGTCCTGCCATGGGCTCTGCACTGAAAACAGTAAAACCTACTTAGAATTCTCTCTCCATCTCTCTCTGCCCTTCCCTACTTGCACATACTTTCTCTCTCAAAAATAAGTAAATAAACAGAGCATCTGGGTAGCTGAGGCTGTTAAGCATCTGACTAGGGCTCAGGTCATGATCTCATGGTTTGTGGGTTCAAATCCCACACTCTGTGCTGACAGCTCGGAGCCTGGAAACTGCTTCAGATTCTGTGTCTCCATCTCTCTGCCCCACGCCTGCTCAACTCTACCTATCTCTCAAGAATAAATAAACATTAAAAATTTTTTAAATAAGGAAATAAACATTTTAAATTAAAAGAAATAGAGACAAAGATACAGATGAAGATTTAAAAACACCAAAGACTAAAAACTTTCCATCAAGACATAAAAAAATTGCCTAAGTACTTTTCGTTGGTTTGTTTGTTCCTTCTGTTTGCCTAAGTACTTTCAAAGCATTAAAATGTCATTACTCAGGACCACATTTTCTTAGGTGAGGGTAAGAAAATCCTCTAGTATGGATGCTAGAGAAAACCATCTTGGTTCGATTGGTAGTAAGATATATTTAAAACAAAAGCTAGGTGAGTTACAAGCCTCAGTAGATAAACCTGTTTAATGCTTTATTTAACAAGAAGTAGATGAAATGTTACCTGCATAACTCTTTTAATGAAGGAAAAAACCTTTATTCTCAAAGTGCCTAATTTTAGTTATTATATATTATACTAAATACACGTAGAGGATTTTTTTAGCTGTTCCCAAAACCAAAGGCAAAATATACTGGAGTAATTTAAATCCGGTAATAAACAAGGATATAAGATATAAAAACAACTCTAAAATAGGAGGGAAAGTGAACTCATTTTAAAATAGGCCTTTAGCAGGTGTCATGAACAAGATAAATTTGAACAATTAGGAACTAATGAAGACTTTGTAAAAATTGCTATTTTCAAAGAATAAGTGAAAAAAATGCTTAGAAAACATGAAAATATATGAAGCAATAGGTATGAATGACAAATGCCTGAGGCTATTAAGGAAATTAGTCAAAAAACTTAATTAACTTACAATGATTTTTCAAACTCTTATAATAGATTGGATACTGGCAACATGGTACCCATCTTCAAAAAAAGATTAAAAAGAATGAGCTCAGAAATTAACAGGTGGTAAGTTTTCCACTAATCATATTCATCACTAGTAAAATCATAAAATTTAGCACATGACAAAAAGATCTTGGAACCAGAATCACAATAACCATGAGCATACTGAAAAAGAAAATACACAAAACAAAACAAACTTCCATCTTTTTCCCTCAATATCACTGAAATACAGAGGGGGGAAAATAAAGTTGACAGTGACTATTGAATATGTATTTTTAAAAATAACTTTGGAATGTGAAAAATCAAACATTCACCTGCCGAACGACTTTTAGTTGACTTATTCAGAAGTTCAGCTATGTAAAATGAAACTTGTCATTGGCGAGGAAAACTGATCATTAATCTTCACATGAAAGAAGTCTCTAGTGAGGGATCGCAATAGCTGACCAGTCTATGCTCTATACTAAAGATGTCAAGACTGAGCATGGTAAAATTTGGTTATGTCTAAACACTGAGAGCGATTTTAGGATTTCAACATTCATTGCATTGGGAATTTGTGGTTAGCGCTGGTATGGGTAGAAAGAGAGTGAATCTAAAAACCTCAAAGCCAGGGGGAAAAAATAGCTTTAAATGAGAAAATCGGAGACAAGTATTTGAGAGGAAACAAAGTCTTTAATGAAGATAAATGGGTGGATAAAAGCAAGTAATCAGTGAAAGAAGGATGTTCCCCAGCCAGTGGCGATCCTAATGAATTATTCACTAGAAGCAGGCAGGGCCTGCTGGGAGCTGTCCTTTCCTCACTATGAGGTTACTAACAAAGACAATGGCGGCACCAAAACCTGACTCTCCCCACACTGGGATCCCGCCTTCAGGGGAGTCAGCCTGTGGCAGGTTTGGGGGAATTACCTTCATATCTTTGACATAGACAGTATCCTATGTCCACATACTTAACCAGAAAATTAGACACAGATGGTACGGACTGATAAACACAGTGCCACTTTGCATAATATTAAACCACAACCTTGTGAGGTTCAAGACTAATACTAACTTTCTTCCCATCTCCAAACAATGAAAAGTAGAAGACTGTCTCTATAAACAAAACAAAACAAACCCTAATATATTGGTGTTGATTTATCTTCTAATCTTGGACAGTTTAGTTTCACTGAGTCTTTCTGTTTTTCAGTTGTAAAATAGAGAGGATTTTCAGAAAGACCTACTCAACAAGGTGAGTGAGAAGTTTAATTACATAAGATAACATGTGGTGAAGTTATTCATAAACTTTTATGTATTTAGGCATCTGTTATGATCCTTATATTCTGGCTAAATCACATTTGTACCCATTCCCAAAGTATTAACATATACCTGGGCCCATTTAACAAACATTAATTGTGCTTCCCAATACTGTGCTACTAAAACAGGTTCAAGGATAGTGTTATAAACAAACAGTTCTCTGCCCTCTAATTAATTTCCCAAGGGAGAGAGTGATATCAAAGCACAATGCAACAATGAATCTAATTTTTAAAAATTAATTGATTGTTGAGAGAGAGAGAGAGCCTGAGCAGGGGAGGGGCAGAGAGAGGGGGACAGAGAATCAGAAGCGGGTTTGGTACTGATAGCAGAGAGAGAAGTCAGATGCTTAACCCACAGAGCCACAAAGGTGCCCTGAATTTTTTTTAATGGGTGTATATGGAAGACACACTTATTCCAGTCTTGGGTCAAGGAAGACTTCCTGAAGGAAGTGATATCGAAAATAAGAACTAACGTATATATGAAATTTAGAGAAGTAAGAGAGATTTTGACGAAGGAACATAACCCACACAGAATAAACAACACATCAAAGACCTGGAGGAGACACTCACTGAAGATTTCTGAAGATGCACACAGTCCAGTTCAGATGAAGTGAAGAGAGTATCTCTGAATGTAAGGAGAGATGAGATTGGAAACATTTATAGAAACCAAAGCTTGAATGGTCTTCTACAACATACAACAGAATCTGGACTTTTCCCAGTGGGCGAAAGCAGGTGTTGAGTGTTTAAAGCAGGCTATGGCATGATCAGATTAGGAATATGAAGGATTGGACTAAGGATTTAAATTAGAATTACTGTAGTAACCCAGATGAAATATCTGAGCAAAATGTTCATAAAGTTTTATTGGAATACAGCCACATTCACAACAATATCGCCTTTGTCAGCTTCAGCACTACAATGTCTGGCTGGATAGTCATGACACAGACTGTCCCCCAAAACTGAAAATATTTACCATCAGCAAGTGACCAAAAATCTTTGCCAACCTTTGATCTAAGGAAAAAATATTAAAAACGGAGAGAAGGAGAAGGTATTGCAGAAATATCAAGGAGTTAAAATTGATAGGTTGGGACTGATTAAATATGGAGCAGGAAGAAAGACAAGTCAAAGATGTGTAATATGGGTTGAATCGATAGGTGATAAATAAGGATAGGTGAGAAATAAATAAGCTATATATACAATAGCTTATGTTTATGAAAGTTCAACTGTGATGAAGGAATCATGCTCTCTGATAATCACACCTCAGGGTGGAATACACATAATATACTATAGTATCTTCAACCAAGAAAAATGTTCGTTCATATGGTTCAACACATAAATGTAATAGAGCAATATTTTATTTTTAATCAAAGTTGGAATGAATATTATTTTCCAAATATAGTGAACCAAATATAGTGAAGTGAACTTGTACCTTCAAATCTGATTTTGTTTTTCTTAAATGAGCGTCATAGCTCTTTGTGGCATTACCTATGCATCTTGGGCAAACCCTTTCAAGTCTCAGTGTTCTCCTTTGGAAAATCACTACTTCTTGGGGCGCCTGGGTGGCTTAGTCGGTTAAGCGTCCGACTTTCGCTTAGGTCATGATCTCGCGGTTCGTGGGTTCGAGGCTCACGTCGGGCTCTGTGCCGACTGCCAGCTCCGAGCCTGGAGCCTGTTTCAGTTGTGACTCCCCCTCTCTCTGACCCTCCCCTGCTCACGCTGTCTCTCTCTCTCTCTCCTAGAAATAAATAAAACATTAAAGAAAAAAAAGAAAATCACTACTTCTATTATCATAACATCTAAAGGTTCACACATTAATGATTCTGTATCATGATGAGTTTCAATTAATTTGCAACAGAGGAAAAAAACAAAAAGATGGTTGAGGTGGCTATAAATCTGAGAAATAAAACGTTGAGAGAGGGAGCTATATTATAAGGGAGATATTAACTGAGCTAAAAAGGAAAATTCCAGACTAGATGCTTAGGAGGCATGTGTCCAGTCTAGTCTGCTCCTGGACTGGGTACAGGCAGTGGTTAGTGGTTAGTTTATACATTTAAAAGGAAGAATATGGAAACCTCTTCAATGGCCTATTTCTGGACTTTCTAGTATTTCTAATGCCATGATGCTTCATGTCTATTGAGAAGCTCAGTATAATTACTGATTTGTTTCTCTGCCTTTATTGTGTAAAATCAGTCATTGTAGTTGTTTCGTTAACTGACTAATGGGTATACTGGAAAGATTGACTCAGTCACCTGCGATATAAACCTTGGTAAGCCACTTGGATTTTTGATGTTCTAGAGACTCTTCCTTCTGAAAGTTTCCTTTGTCTTGCTCTTTTCTTTGCATGTCCTGATGGGAGGAGAGACAAGGGAAAGATATGTTGTGGTATGATACACTTGGTTGATTCTAAAGGCAGTACTTGTCTTTCAGAAGAGGAGATTGAAGTAAAAGTTGCATATATATAGCATAAGGGTCATATTGTCTGTTACTTCAGCACTTGGGCATTTGCATTTAAAACCAAGAGCACAAATATTCTGAGTCAGGATCAATTTTGCTGTAAATCAGTTGGGTAGATCCAGAGCCAAGGCACACTGGCAGTCCAGGTACCTGTTAAAGGAGATGATAAATTGAGTCCTTAAGTCCTTGGCAGAGGAGCTGACTTGGAGATAAGAGATAAGAAAATGAGTTTGCAATAGAATCTCTAATGATTCGTTGGGATGGAAATCAGAAGGTCTTCTGTAGTCTTGATTACATTTTTTTATGATCTTGGCAACTTATTTGGTACATCAGCATATTTTACAACTTTTCCCCCCTTGGTCCCTTCAGAAAAGTCTTTTGCTTGAGTGAACAGTAAATAACAAGGAGAACTAGGGACAATTAACTATTATTGTAGCCCTATGACTAATGAAAACTTGTACATTACACTTTGGGGGGAAATGTGCTTATTAACATGCCTGCGGGGGGTAGGTTAATGTTGCTGTTTTAACTTTGCTTAGGAGAAACCGAAGTAGAATAACTTGCCCAAGGTTAGCCAGCTGGCTTTGGCAGTCAGAATTCTGTGAGCAAGTTTCTTCCCAGCAATGGTCGGTGAAGAAAGTCACGGGGACCCACAGCATTCCCCGGCCACACTCGAGCCACAGGACTCATCTCTGCACCGCAAAACTCCTTAGGTGGCTCACCAGAAATGTACATATAAACTAAAAAAAAAAAAAAAAAAATCACATTTTGACACTCCCAAATCTTTTCACATGCATTCACACATTCATTTAATCAATCATTTTTGAGGATTTTTGAACTCAAAAAAAAAAAAAACTCCACAACCCAAAGAAGAAAGTCTTAATAGTGATGTGCCGATTGGCAGGTTGAGGTACAAGCCCGTTAGCCATCAAATCATGCTGTCACTTATTTCTTTATTAATTCAACCAAAATTGATCGAATACTTGCTAGATAGCTCAGCATTGCTGTAGCGCAATCCTTTTTGGAGTCCTGTGCTTACCAGACATGAAAAAGGGGATTTCACCCTCTAGTTAATCAGAGCTACTAGAAATCGGACCACGGGTATGACTTGATTAGATTTTCTTGACTGGTTCTGGCAACAATCTGGAGCATAGAGGAGGGGGGAAGCTGGGGAACTAGCTCTTTTCTGAGAGAGAGAGAGAGTGATGGTGAGAACTTGAACTTGGAGAGACAAAGACAGATTATGAGAGACCTCAGTATTCACAGGACAAAGTGGCAGGGGGCCCTGAGAGACTGGATGTGGGAGGCAAGAGAAAGAGGAGGTCTAGGGTGACTTCTGGGTTTTCCAGCCTGGAGAACATAGCTGGAAAGTTGGTTCCATTTGGTGAGACTGGAATCACATGAGGGAAATTAGGTGGGGGCTGGGTGGGTTGCAGCAGATGCAGGGATGGAAATGGCTTTGCTTTGAAATATGCACAATTTGGATGACTGCAGATGTCTGAGAAACAATCTCCAATAAGCAGTTTGCTATCCAGGTCTACACCCCAAGGTGCAATCTGTGTAATATAACGATTTCATAGTCGTGTTGAAGTGGACACTCATGCACCTGGGCTGGCCTCGATTATACACTCAGCCAGGATACGATCCTCAATGAAGGTGATAATCTTTAGAACTGAAAAACTGGACATGGTTATTCATTTGCTCTTCGACTTTATTTGTTTTTAATATTTTCTAAGCCATGAAGAAATTTAATGATCTTAGCAAGTACTGTGGAAAATATGCAGTCAAATACCAAGACATGTCTAATAAACTCTGATATACTTTTATGTGCAACTTGTAGATGCTTCCCTGTCTTTCTTCTATTTCTAATGGTTTCCCTGAGTATTTTTGACATTTGCCCTCTGCCTCATGGGAATCATTAAGATAAAGTGCCTTGTAAGCTTCGAACCGTTACACATAAGTGAAGAATTTGAATGGTCGTAATGATGAAGATGATTAAACTTTATATACTTTATAGACTTTGTAAATCATTTAACACAATGTCTTCATGCCACAAATATCCAATCAATATTATTTGTCTTACCCATTTCAGTGGACCCAAGTGCTTAGAAGCATCTCCAGCACAATAAAACTAAAGTGGCACTAATAATCAAATTACTGGTTGTAAGAAATCAATTCTAAAAATTCCATTCACTTAGCATTGATTTGCCCTTGACAGTATTTTAAGAGTTTCCTTCTGGTTCTGTTATTTCTGTTTAGGTTATCAAGATGAGGCTTTTTATTTTTAATACAAGATTTGTTTGTTGGAATTTGTCTACTGAAATACACCCAGAGTCGCTTAATATTAAGTTTTGAAAAATAAAATTAAAAATGAGGAATATAAGTTGAATTCTGATAGGTCTATTCCAGTTTAGACCAAAAGTACTTCTTTAAAATAAACAAGTAGCCATTTGTCTACAATTCAGAAGGAAACGTTAGTTCAGTCAACTACATACAGACTAATAGTGACACCAAGTGGTGCCATCTTGGAAATGTTTTTAGACTGTTTTTTAAACATCTGAAATTACCTGGAAAAATGGTTGCCAGTGACCAACTAATTTGGCTCTGAAATGGATGGAGTTTTTCAACTATAATTACAACCAGTGCTTCTATATTGAAAATTTGTCTCCAGCCCAGACTCAGGGTCAAATAAAAAAATTCCATATGGATGACCATGATTAAATGAGCATAATTAATTTTATTTGTCATTTTGGAAATAAGGACGAGACAGGTGTTGTGCATTCTGCAGAGGTTGCTGTAGCTCCTAATGATGAGAGAAAGTGATGGGAAGATTAATAAAGTAATGTCAAATCCTTCTTTGCTGCTTATTAGGTATATGATTTGCAGCCCATTATTTAAAATCTCTCATTAGTGAGGTTTTTTTCCCTCATCTCTAAAATGGGGATAACCAAACTCGTTGGTATGATGGGAGACTGGTTATAGAAGTTTCCATTATCACTCTTAGATACACAAGCTCCTCTCATTACCTTTACCTGGTGACCACGTGCAAACTTCTCCAGGTTGCAAAGTGCTCTCATGGGCTGGTAAGTGATGGCGAGAAGATGAGCGGAAACACCATGTTTGACCAATTTCCACAGAGGCGAGCGCATGAAGCAACATGAAATATAAATCAAACCACAGGCTTCACTACAGCTGAACTGTTGTGTTACAGAGGAGAGGAGATGGGAAGCAATGAGCATCAAGAAGCAGTGAGGGACAGACCATAAGAGGCCACATCACTTGAACAAGTTTGGATTTGATCATGAAAGCATTGAAAAGTAGAGAACGGTATGAATGTATTTGCTTATATAAATCATGACCCTAATAACAGTGTAAGGACTAGATTCGGGAGGGAGTGGATAAGCCTGGAGCAGAGGAACCTGGGAAGGGTTGGGGGATGGCAGGTGCACATGGAGTTACCGCATGGGCAGGGCGTTTAATTGGTTGACTGTGGGCATACCAGACAGATGGAAACCAGGGACGGTGCCCAGCTTTCTCCTGTTGTGCGTTGGCAGATGATATTCTATAAATAGAGAAGGAAGTGCCAAAACAGCTCCGTGTTACTATTTCTAAAGGCGAAAGTCTCGAGTCTTAGAGCAAGGCTCAGAACCAGTGTGGGAAAGGAGGGGCTGTAAACGTCAGAGACTCTCCTGTAGCTCTCTGCTTTCCCATTCTTCTTCCCCCCATAATTGAGGGCTGTCCCCACTTACCCCCAAAACTTTTTAATAAACTGCTCTAATGTGTAAGGTAGTATGCTGGGTGCTGGGCAGGGCGTGTGAGCTCTTTGGGTCTTGGACTCCATAGAAAGGGGGCGGCGTTTCAATTATTCCTAAAATCCCTCTCTGTTCAAATCCTGAATCTCTGTGATTTCCCAATAAATCCCTTCTTAAACACTCGTCACCCTTACCAGTAACAACATTTGTTTATCCCTTGTGCTCATCGCAATAGTATTTCTCTATCTACCTACAGGGAAGAAAATGATCCTTCCTTCAATCTCCCCTTGAGAGCAGAAGTATCAGAGGTTCTGGGTTTTCTTGAACAATCCTGATTTCAAACCGTGAAAGAAACCAATTTCAGACCTGTTTTGCAGAAAACACACTTGCCCCCATTCAGGATCTGGGGGCAACGTCTTGAGTAGAGGCAGTTAGAATGCTTTCTTTGTGCACCTTCTGGAATGGTCCTGGAACTATCCGTGACCCATTGAATCAGCAAGGCCTCTCCACGCCACCATGCTTCGGTCACCAACTGTGCTTCTCAGGAAGGGATAACCAGGTCAGCTGTCCCTTCTGCTTCCAGGCGCAGGACTCCCAGGCCTCTTCTGGGGAAGGTGAATGTAGGGTCTGACTAATATAAATAAGCTAACTTCCAAATAAAGCAACAGGAGCCACCAAGCCCCAGAGCAGTTTTTCTCCCCCAAATCTTGGCCCTCTAATCAAATGCTGCTCTATTTATGGGAAAGAGGAGACTGCCCAGAGACCTCGGCCAGCACATGAGCAGCCTTGTCTAAACTCCTTTCTCGGTCAGAAGCAGCAGCCCTGGAGAACTGTTAGCAAAGGCTTCATTCCGTTGAGAGGAACTTCAAAGGCCCCAAATGAGGAGAGAAGTGTCACTGGAAAATGTTGAAATGACAAATAGCAATATTTCCGCTGACAAAAGATGAAGATGAAACAAATGTTAGAACAGAAAACATGATTTTATTTTGCCATGCTCTCACTGGAAACTGTCATCAAAGTCTTTAACTGAAATGAAAAAGGTGTCGAAATAACAAGCACACTAGAGCGAACTTAGATTTCTAACAACGAAAGTCATCTTTGAAATAACAAAAGCTTACAAAGTAATGAAAAATCTCAGTGAAGAAAGTAAAGCTTACAGCCCCAAATCGTCTTGTGCTACACGTTTATTAGACAGCGTGAGTGCTGGAAGATACTTAGGGATCTTCTGGGCAAACCCTTCTCGTTACAAAGGAGGAGACTCTGAACCCAAAGGACTCTAAATAACTTGTTCAAGGTCGTATAACTAGTTAGTGACTTCTGAATTGCTAGCAACTTCTTCCTCTCCAACCACAGAGCCAATCTCGGAAGTCTTCTCTCTGAAAATCCATCTGCACCCAGTTCTTGAGACACTCCTGAGCTGGGCTGAAGGTCAAGGTCACCAGATGCTGGAGCTTAGTATTGGCTTCACTGTCTTTGATCCCTTCTGTAGTGTGCTCATTGAGCACTGACTTGCCCGGACAGACCCAGTATCCTGAGTCAGCAGATAGTGAAGGAGTGGGGTGGTTCTCACGGGCTCCGTCTCCCACCTTCCTGCTACAGAGTGATCGGCAATCTAGAACTGTTCTCTGGAGAATCACTAGTAGTGTGAATGTTTTTGTAAAGAAATTTTTAAAATCTGGCCTGGGAGAGGATGAGATTTTAATACGGACACTAGAGTCCAAGAGTAGCATTCATCCTAGCCTGAGATTTGAGAGAGAGTTGAGGTAGAAAGCAGGAGGGTGGAGTTGGTGGGTAACGGGGCAGCCATGCCAAGCTTATCTGCCTGTACGCCCTCTGATACAAGTCCAGGTTGGCTTGCTTTTCCATGAGGCATCTCAATTAAGGATACTTTCTGAAGGGAGGCCTATTGAGGAAATAGAAGTACCTGTACACATACACAGCAATAGAGATGATATAAGTGAATTGTGTATGCAAATAATCAAAATTATTCATTACTAGATAGGAATGGACAAACTTTACAAAGAACTTTGAAGAATATCATTGGTTTACTATCCAAAGAACAATACTGATACTCAGAAGAGTTGACCTGGAAGAAACATTTTAAACAAGAACATTAAAAATTCCAATTAGTATTGTTAGCTAACTCAAGAACTCATCATACACATTCACGTGCACACACAGATGCACACCCACACACAGACTGACACAAAAAAGAAATAATCAAAAGGCAAGAAAGCATGTTTGTGAAATTTAAAATAAAATACCCCCAAAAAATCAATAGAAGGACTAAGAGAAAATATTCAGGAAATCTCTCTGGATTTAAGAATAGAAAAGTTGAGCTATATGTGATCAATTCACAGGGCTCAGCCCTAGATACTCATACACTCTAGACAGTAAGATAGGAAAGGAAGAAATAATCAAATCAATTGTACCACATTTCGTCAATTTTAAAATGATCTCAGCTCTAAAACACATTATTATTTCATGCATTGCCAAGGAAATAAAGGCTGTACCAATTGCATTATGATACAATGCTTTATTTCACTTGAATTTTTATTTTATAAATATGTAAAGAGTCATTTTAGCTATATTTAGATGTATATTTTATTATGTTTTATGCTTATTCATATGTAAAATTAAATATTTGCAGAATAAATTTCAAAATCACCTTGAAACCAGTTCAGAAACTGACTCTCTCAATAGTCAATGAGGCTTAAAAGCATAGATGTTCATGTTTTTTTTTTTTGGTCAAAGTATTGTTTATTGTGCTTTCAGGAAATTCAGCATGTGGGCTTTACCAGACATGTGAGCAGACAGGGCTCTTGTGTCTCTGGGATTTTCTTCCAAACTGCTGGCACCCTTTCAGCAAGGTTTGGCGCTGGTGAGTGATGGGTAATCCTATAGGATAGCTTCTTCTCTTTGTCCTTTCTCAGGTTCTATAAATAAATCACAGCTCGTGCTTTGCAACAGCATAGGGAACTTTACTCTTTCCTCCAAACCTAAGGATTTGCTTCTCAAAGAACAAATTTCACATCGCTGTTCTAGCCTAATAATTTTTGGCATTCGCAATATTTTTTTAGCTCCAAATGATAATATAATTTTCAGAAATTAATGGCAACCATAGACAACACATACAGCACCTACAATAAGTGAAAAAAATATGGACAACCAAGACTAAAAACAGTACATAGTGATAATGACAATGACATCAAGACACATCTTACTTTCAGAAGCATAAAGATGTACAAAAATGGGTCTTAGTGTGAAGTACAGTGTAATATTGAGCTTTCTCATCAAGCTGTTACTGTTTTCCCCCTTAATTTGTCCAGTAGTGAAAAAGGCATATGGAAGCTTGTCTTCACTGTTAATTTTACCCTTTTCTGTATCAAACGGCAGCATTTCTTCAATTTCAATTCATTTCCTTAAAATCTACTTCTGATAATAGCTTGACTCCTGCTGTCCTTTTATTTAAATTTGCCTGATATATCTTTGCTCATTTTTAAGTCACTTTATTTGAGGTATGATAATGGAAAACCGCATTTGGGAAAATACTGTTCTTCATTTTCAATCTGAAAGATTTTTGTCTTTTAATAGGAAAGTTACATTTAGTTTGATTATTAAATTTAACAGTATTTAGTCTTATTTTTCTCAGCTGATTGTAGTTCTTATCACACCATATAATACCATGATTTCTCCATTCTTCTGTCAAATTTCTTTTTACTGTGAAATGTATCAGGCATATAACTCAATGGATATACCAATGAATATACTTAAATATATATGTAAAGATTAATGGAAAATTTAGTAAACATCAAATATCTACTACCCAGCTTAAGAGACTATCATGAATAACTCTGAAGCTTCTTGTTTCCCTAAGTGATTACATTCTTTCCCTGCCCTGGATTTAACAGTATCTTGTATTTTGCATTAATAATTCCTATATTGTTCTCATAGCTTTACTACATGTATATATCCTTAACAGTATAATGATCAGTTTGCTTACTGTTTAACTTGGTGCAAATGTAATTGACACTTGCTATTTCTGTTCTGCATTATGTTTTATGCTGATAGTTATGATTAATTCACTTTCCCCAATATACGGTATTCCATACAAATGTGTACCACCTCCGGAAGACACCAGTACATTATGATCCAAATGAAAGGTGCTAACAATGTGAATAGTGCCCCAGAGCCAAGCAAGGTGATGACCCTGATTCTGCTAAATGCCTACAACAGAATTTATTCATTTTAATAAGTCAGCATTTTTCCTAGGGTTTTTTTTCAACATTTTTCTTGCTAGGAGGAACAATATTGCTATGGGCATTATTTTACATGTCTCTCAAACATAGTTTCTCTAGTGGTAAACTAGGAGTGGGCTATCTGGCCATTGTCTACACAAATGTATGCAGTAGGAAACTGCTTTCCTCTTGCTAATCTGTCTTTGTGTTAGAGTCTCAGGGAAAACCTCAGATGGGTAAAGAGAGATAAAGTTTTTCTCCCCTACAAAAGCATAAGATGGACTGGACTGCCATTGCTGGCTTGGAAAATGGAAGAAGAAGGCAGCCAAGAAGCTGGGAAAGATCCCATTGACTGCCAACAAGGAAACAGGAACTTTGCTTCTACAACCACATGGAGCTCAGTGTTGCCAGTAACCTGAATGTCCCTGAAATGGATTCTCCCTCAGAGCCCCAGAAAGGAGGTGGGCAGTCCTGCTGCACTCGGACTTTAACCTGGTAAGAATGGAGGAGACAAGACACTTCTACTGACCTACCGAACTGTGAGACAACAAATCCACATTGCTTGAACCTCTGAGTCTGTGGTCATCTGTCAAGGCAGGAACAGAAAACCAATACGGTAGGTGAACTTTGCTTGTGATAATTTTGTTGGTCCAAGTGCTTTTTAAAAAAAAAATTTAATGTTTATTTATTTTTGAGAGAGAGAGAGACACACACACACACAGGGTGAGTAAGGGAGGGGCAGAGAGAGAGGGAGACACAGAATCCAAAGCAGGCTCCAGGCTCTGAGCTGTCAGCCCAGAGCCTGATATGGGGCTCGAACTCATGAACCGCGAGATCATGACCTGAGCTGAAGTCAGATGCTTAACCGACTGAGCCACCCAGGAGCCCTGGTGCAAATACTTTTAAATAACTGGATCAATGTTTTTTTTTTTTAATATTTTTATTTATTTCTAGGAGAGAGAGAGAGAGAGACAGGTGAGCAGGGGAGGGTCAGAGAGAGAGGGAGTCACAGACTGAAACAGGCTCCAAGCTCTGAGCTGGCAGTCAGCACAGAGCCCGACGCGGGGCCCGAACCCACAACCGCGAGATCATGACCTAAGCAAAAGTCAGACGCTTAACCGACTAAGCCACCCAGGCGCCCCGATCAATGTTCTTTTTAATTGATCTTTTCTGTTTATCTTTGACTGACAGAAGGAAGTCACAAACTCTAAGACATATCACTGCTCAATTAAGGCCAAAACAAGTTGAGTAGGAAACAGACACTTGATAATCTTCAAAGCTTCCTATTATAATAACTTTTCTCTGGCTCATCCATAGTTTCCCAGGGATCCAGGAGGTCAGTACATCCAAGCCTCTTTGGCCTTATTGTTCATTCTAGGATAAATAAGTAACAAAATGACCAATCCAAGACAAGGGTTTATGGGTAGAGAGGTGGATATCCATGTCAAGTTCCATGGGGAAAGAGAAGGAAGCTAACGCTCAAGAGAAACAACAAAGCTAGAGATGGGGAGTGAGCCTAAGTCACTTGAGTCCATGGTCCTAGTTATTCCTCAGGTACTTTTCTCAGCCTGATATGGGATAATAAATTACTTTTTTCTTAAGTTAGAAGTGTGCTTCTGTCATTTGTAAAAGAAAAGCAACTGTGTTGAATACGTTATTGGTTTCTTGCTGATGTGACAAATTATTACAAGCTTCAAGATCTAAAACTTGAATTCACTATGTCACAGCTCTGCTTGCTCAGAAGTCCAAGGCAAGTCTCAGTGGGCTAGAACCAGGGTCCCTGTGAGGCTGTGTTCCTCTCTGGAGGCTCTAGGGCAGAATCCATTTCCCTGTCTTCTTCAGCTTCTCCATCTACATTCCTTGGCTCGGTCCCCTTTCCTCCATCTTCAAAAGCCAAAAATACTGCATCTCTCTGCCTTTCCTCCATGGTCCCACCTCCCTCTGACCTCTAATTCCTATTTTAATTTGCTTTCTTTCATTAATGACACTGAGCATCTTTTTATATGTTTATTGACCTTTTTCTGTTCTCTTCTTTGTGAAGTAGTTCTTCAAGTCTTTATCCGTTTTTCCATTGGCTTGCCGTTTTCTTACAGAGTCTTACATGAAAGTATTTTGTTTTGGATATTATATTTATCTTTTAATATTTTAAAAAATGTGTTACACTATCATCTCTTGGTTTGAGCTTATATTTTATAATTTTTATGATGTGTTTTAAAGCACATTTTTTTAAGTAGGCTTCACACCCAGTGGGGCCCAATGCGGGGCTTGAACTCACAACCCTGAGATCAAGACCTCAGCTGAGATCAACAGTTGGATGCTTAACCAATTGAGCCACCCAGGTGCCCCTAAAGTACGTGTTTTAATGTAGTTGATTTTGTCAGTTGTCTGCCCTAATTGTGGCTTTTTCTATATTGTTTAAGAAATCTATCCCTTCCCTAGAGTCATAAAAGATTCTGCTATATCTTCTTGTAAAGCCTACAAAATTTGGTTTTCATATTTTGGTATTTAATTGCTCAGTAATTTTGTTTTCTTTTGCATAAGGAAGTTGTCCCAGCATATTGTCTTAGGCTGTCATTCCCTACTGCCCTCTAAGGCCAATTCTGTCCCATTTCCCATTTTCATACATGAATGAGTATGCTCTGGAGCTCTATTTGGTACTATTAATCTGTTTGTCTATCTCTGTGAAAACACCACACTAAATTATTAAAACTTTATACTCACCTACAATATCTGGTAGCGGTGCTCTGCAACTTAATCTTTTTCTGTAGAAGTGTGCTTGGGAGTTTTGGCCCTTTGCTTATTCATATAAATCTTTCAATGTACTCATCAAGGTCCACAGAAAACATTGCTGGAATCTGGATTGGGATCACTTTACATCTACAGGACAAGTGAGGGAAAACTGATGACTTTTCAATTTGAGGTCTTTCTATGCATGATATGAAATCTCTCCATTTTTTTTTTTTTTTGGTCGTCTTTAATGACTTTCTATAACATTTCTTTTTTTTTAATTTTTAAAATATTTATTTATTTTTCAGAGAGAGAGACACAGCATGAGTATGAGGATGAGCAGGGGAGGGGCAGAGAGAGGGAAACATAGAATCCAAAGCAGGCTCCAGGCTCTGAGCTGTCAGCACAGAGCCTGACATGGGGCTCGAACTCATGAACCACAATATTATGACCTGAGCCAAAGTCAGATGCTCAACTGAGCCACCCAGGTGTCCCTCTATAGCATTTCTTAATTTTCAATGTAACAGCATTACTTATCTTGAATCAATTATTATTACTGAGAACATTATATTTTTAGTGCAGAATTAACTATATTTCTAACTATTGCTTTTTAGATGCACAAAAACACAATTGAGACTTGTCTAGTAATGAGTTACCAATGAGATACTGTGTCCTTTTATGCCAGACACTGTTCCAACCTCTTTACATGCCCAGTAAGTTCTCTCAACTTAATGGAGTGGATCCTGTTCTCATCATCACTTTTCATGTTAAGTTCCTTGGGTGTTATGCCTGGGAGGCAGAGGGGCCCTCCAAGGACCTTTGCGGTTTCGAGGCCCCATCTGGGCTGGGTTTCAGCTATGTGGACCAGTAGCTGTATAGAACATTTCCGCTTTATTAGAGAGAAATGTGAACTACCCCTGCTCGGATATTTGAAGTCACAGAACTATGACCTTGACATACTGCTCTGGTCCCCTTTGGGGACAGAGGGATCTCAACCTGACCCCTACTCTCCTTTATTTGGAAAGCAAGGAGGTCTGGGTAAGAGTTGGCAGGTCTCCCTAAGTCACCTCCAGTTTCAGTCACAGGGACTGTCACTGTGAAGACCTCAGAGGGCTGCCTGATGGGCCTCCCCTGGCCTGGCACCTGGCGATTTGTTGATTGGTTTGGTCTCATGGGTACATATATGTGTCAAAATTTCTCAAACGGAACATGTTAAGTATGCAAAGTTTATTCTGTATAAATTATACCTCTATAAAGGGATAGATTATTTTAAACTAGAGGTGGAAATGAGATTTAAAAATGGAGGCCTTCTAGTTCTGTGGATTAACTTTTGACCGAATCTTCTTTGGAAAGTATAGCCCCTGAAATGAATATGAATAGAACATATTCTAGCTTGATGAACTATAAATAAGAACTATAATAGGAATGGCCATATTACAGTAACTGTGAACTGTGAATCTAAAACAGAAGTCAGGAATAATCAATCATTAAAAAGAGAAAAGAAAAAAGAGAAGAGAAAGGAAGAGAAGAGAAGAGAAGAGAAGAGAAGAGAAGAGAAGAGAAGAGAAGAGAAGAGAAGAGAAGAGAAGAAAAAAGAAAATGGCTATCCGCAGCTAGTGGTAGTGTAAATGGTAATGAACAGGGGGTTATAAATCTGTACAACATTTTGGAGACCAATTTGGAAGAAGTCTCAAAATGTGTCCAACTTTTATCTTGACATTACCATTTTTATGAATATTTCTTTTCAAATATGAAGGATGAGAGCAAAATATTTAGTATATCCACATAAGAGTGCAGTATATAGTATAAATAATTTTAGTTACCTTAACTATCTAAAAGTAGATCCAATAATAGAAAATATAGAGAGTCATATGACTTGACACATGAAATTGATGATATAATTATCTTGGGAAAAGTTAATACCAAGTAGGGGTAGAAACAGCTACTGAAGCATATGATTAACTTGTGCTAAAACGTTTCTAAATTTGTATTTGCATACATAGAATAGGGAAGGGTATACATCATTAATTGTGATTTAATTGTGGTGACTTAATAGTGGTGATTATGGGGCGCCTGGGTGGCTTAGTCGGTTAAGCGTCCGACTTCAGCTCAGGTCATGATCTCGCGGTTCGTGGGTTCGAGCCCCGCGTCAGGCTCTGTGCTGACTGCCAGCTCAGAGCCTGGAGCCTGTTTCAGTCTGTGACTCCCTCTCTCTCTGACCCTCCCCTGCTCACGCTGTCTCTCTTTCTCTCTCTCCTAGAAATAAATAAAATTAAAAAAAAAATTTTTTAAAAATAGTGGTGATTATGGGTGACTTCAGCTTTCTTTGGTACTTCTCAACAGTTTCCGAATTGCTACCATAATACAAATTATTTTAAGTCAAAAAAATACCACAGGGAGGTCCGTTTGTAAGCTCGACATGCTGGAGCCACAAGTGAGCATGTGTGACTAACTAGCAGGACACTGCTCCTGACAGATGCTTCCTGTGAAGGCCCCTGCAGGGAGGACTACACAGCACATTCAGAGCTCTGCCTCCTAGCTCAGACCTGAAGGTGTCAGCAAGAAGATGTGAAGTTGTCTTGACGAGGGGCTGTGTGAGATGGTAGATATGCAGGGCGGTCTGGGCACAGCTTTGAGGTCACTGAAGGATGGGAAAGTGTATGGAGGGCTGGTGTGGGAACCCTTGACATGCTCCTCAAGACACCCACAAACAATGAGTACAGACTTTGAGAGGTGCGGACAATCCTCTGATAAGTAGATGGGGCAGAGTCAGGGAGAAAGAGGAGCTCCCCTCTGGAACAAGCATCGCCATCTCAGCCCCGAACGTCACACACCTGACACCTGAGTTTTCTCAGTGACTGTGGGATATTCGCTAAGAACATTCACACACTTCCCAGGTGCACACACTTTATTGTGGCATTCAGACCACTGTACCGATTCGGTCACAAGGAATCTGTGTTAAAGCAAGGTGGGCACGAGGGAAGGAAGTGAGCGCACAGGAACCGCCCCTCCTTATGGAGAAGAGAAGCGGCCGCAGAACAAGATGCTATTGGTGTTGGGGTGCGTGATGAAGAAGAGGAAAGGGTGATCTGCACAAAATCTTGGTTCCATTCTGCAGCACCGGGCATTCCTGACCACGGCGGTGGCCGCGGCCGCCTCTGTGCCCTCCTCATTGACCTCTACAAAGCACTTGTGAGCGACCTTGGACACAGGCACGTTCTTCTTTGCTGACATTCCAGAAAAGTCTGCCTTGGCTTCCTCAAACGCATCAGTCATACCTAAACTTCGAAGAAAAGACTCCAAATCATAACTCTCCTCAAGCTTCAATCGGGGAAGGAAAACTTGAACTTTATCCTTCGTCATCTTTTCTGGATTTGTCCAAGCTCTGAACTTCTCGTAGGTAAGTGCGTCTTCCACCTAAAATAATGAGGGGTCAAATCTTCAAATGTAGAGACAACAGCCTGGTGCCCATGTCCCCACTCAGTACCCCTCCCCCAATGACATGAGTTCTGGTCCAAGACAATCGACAAACATTTTCCTCTTGTAAACACACCAAGATTTTCCCTCAAATTCTCATCTTTCTCCTGTTCTATGAATATAAGAGGAAAACAGCTAAAACACACTTGGAACAGGGGACGTGTGTTTTTTCTTAACTATTTGTACTAAACTTATTCCAAATATTTTTTCATTTAGAAAGCTCTCATAACTAATCGATTGTACTCATGCGATGCACACGACTGTGAATGAGAGAGATGGTTTGACAAAAAAAGAGACAGAGCTCGGCTCAGAACTCTGACGAGTGAAAGAGGGGAGATCGGGGATCATCTGAACAGGAAGGGACACATGGCTTCTGGGGAAGGGGAGAGCGGAAACAGAGAATTCAACAAGACTGGTGTTTCCGGCATTCTTGTTTGTCTTCTTGCCTGCCCTGGGGTTCGCTTCCAAACCTCTGAGCCTCATCACTCATTCTGTTTGTCCACAGTGAAAACAGAAACAGAGAAGGGGTTTCCACTGCACCTCCCCCCGCTTCGCTTTACCATTAGGAGCCCAGGTGAGTGCCCCTCTCCAGTGACGGCTGTTTGGACACTGGTTCTAATTCCCAGACTCCCCTAATTTTCTTCTTCAGCAGCCATGACCGATCTCATCTGTGACGTTCGCCAATAACTTTCTGCTTCCAGAGAAACCAGAGCATTCAGGCAGCCCCACCCACCACATCCTGTGTACTTGGGTGTGCCAGAGCTGGCTTGTATCTTTGGCAAGAGGCAACTGTTAAACCCTCGGTAGCCTAAATGCAGCCACAGAGTATTTACACCACAGGAATCAGCAAGAGTTGGAAAGGAAGCCTTTCCCCAACTCCAGAAAGCTAGACAACACGCTCACGACCGGTCCTGCATCTCCTTACAAATTTACATTCTCCCATCCTTGAATCTTGTTCCTTTTCTGTCATGGGAAGACATCCCTCTCCTCCCGTCTAAGGGACATTCTTCACCTGTACTTGACACTTGCTACTCAAAGTGTGGTCCATGACCAGCAGCATCTGCATCATTGGGAATCTTGTTAGAAATGCAAAATCTCAGGCCATACCCGCTGAGTGAAATTCTGCAGACTAACAAGATCCCGGGAGTTCCTATGCACATTAATGTTAGAGAAACACTGCCCAGATCTATCCCTCTATTTTCTAGTACTTTTGTTCAGTAATTATTGGGACCTCTGGGAACCTGGGTGGCTCAGTCGGTTGAGCATCTGACTCTTGGTTTCAGCTCAGGTCATGATCCCGGGGTTGTAGGACTGAACTCCACTTTGGGCTCTGCGCCAATCATGGAGCCTGCTTAAGATTCTCTCTCTTTCCCTCTGCACCCCCCGTCTCTCTAATAAAAAAAATAATTAAAAGATTAGTGAGACCTCAACCAGCCCCTCCCTCAGAATAGAGAGCAGTGTTCTTATATTTCTGGAACTCTCTCTGCTTCGCTTCACCAGAATGTGTCCTTACCAACAATTCCCCTCCTAGATACTCAACAGAAATGCAAACAAACACATGTTCACCCAAGACCTGAGATGACGTTCAGCCACTCCTCATGATAACCCTACACTGGAAATTCCTCAAATGCTATCTGATCGATGGACATAGAGACACAAGCGTGGCTGCCTGCGTAGACGCGGCTGCCTGTGTAGACGCTCAGGCTCACCGGCAAGGGCTTACCACGGCCAGATCGGTGTTGTCATCCGGCAGCAGAATGACCATGCTCATCTCCTCCCCTGCGTAGGGCAGCTCCAGGACCTGCACATGCATGTCCTCTATGTACCCCATTCTAAATTTAGCTTGCTTAAACATCATCTGCACTGTCTTCTTCTCCTAATGAAAACATGAAATTTAAATCAGATTACTGAAGAAGGAGCACAGTTTACTAATCTAAGGGAAATCTGATTTGCAGAACCCCTAGGTACATATAAGAGAATTAGGATTTCCGTGCATTATGCTGATAGATGTAAGATCTTCATTATTACATATTAGTATTGAATACAACATGCTATTGTCCCAGCAGATCACGTATTACCAGGTGAGAGAGAATAAAATTGACAAATACAGAGAGACATAAAACTCTACATTATTTTTGGAAGAAGCTGTGTTTTTCTCTTTTGAGAAGATGCATTAAAGTAACTCCAGTGACCTTATAATTAAGAATTATTTAGCCAAGTTAAGGGAAGAATTAACTAATAATCAAGTTTGGAGGTTATAGGATGTGGTTAGAAAAGATGTAGAAGCCACAGAGGGTTAAATTTTTATTCTGGAAAGTTGCTCACTTATATAATTGGCTTTACAGCTTTGGTTTTCTTGCAGAGGGGGACTAGACAAGATTTTCAGCATCCACCCTTTCTAAAGCTTGCATCAAATGTATTCTAGACCTTCAACCTGTGTGCAACATGCTATCACCAAGTTGATGAAAGTCAAATTTTAAGCTAATTGCTATTGAGGCCAGACATTATCAGACTCAAAAGTGAATCTGGACAAAAAAATTTTTAAGTTAGGCTTTAAGTCTAAAGATCTAACATCCAGCATGGTGGCTAGTTAATAATACTGTAAGGAGGGGCGCCTGGGTGGCTCAGTCAGCTAAGCATCTGACTTCGGCTCAGGTCATGATCTCACGGTTTGAGGGTTCGAGGCCTGCATCGGCTCTGTGCCGACAGCTAGCTCGGGGCCTGGAGCCTGCTTCAGATTCTGTGTCTCCCTCTCTCTCTCTGACCCTCCCCTACTCACACTGTCTCTCTCTCACTCAGAAATAAATAAAAAAATTTTTTTATATACTGTAGGGAATACTGGAGATCTGCTCAGAGAGTAGATTTCAGGTGCTCTCATCACAAAAATACTCTGGTAACCACGTGATGAAAATGTATGTTAATTAGCTTGACGGTGGCAGCTGTTTCACTATGATACATGCATCAAAATCACCTCACATGCCATAAACATATCCAATTTTTCTTTCTAAAAAGATCCAAACACAAAGTTATCCCAAACACTGCTAACACTGTTTTTCCCTTGTGTTCGGAATTGTGTGGCTCTGAAATACAAGGCAATAAATAAGCATAGTTCTCACTGACGTTGCAAGAAGGTGTCTGTGTAAATACAAACGGTGATGGTACAATACAAACGTAATTCCAAAGGTCAGAAGAGAGTTTCGTTGGATCCGAATTAATATGACCGAAGACAGAAGAATCAGTTTGACAAAGGATACAAACACAAAACTGTCAATATGAAAATGATTTCAGCTTTTCTCTTTCCCTCTCCGATAAAATATACATGGAGGGCATGAAATTCGTTCAGAAATAGAGTATGAAATAAATTATTTTCTCCACTCAATCACAATCCTTCCTGGCGTATTATTTTAAGAAAGTCGAAGTACGCCTGAAAAAAATATGTCTCTACCTGATTGGTTTTAAAGGGCATTCCCCGTGTGAACTTTCTGTCAAATTGCTCATTCCACTTCCCTTTGAAATAGATGGCATTCACGAGAACCAACTTCGTCAGTGGATCAACTGTCCCAGGACCCAGTATCTCTGTAATCTTACCTGCAAAGAATACAAGAGAACTCAATTGCTATTTGGGTGGAGGAGGGAGGGGAATTCTTTTTCAACAGTCCTCCTGACATATGAAGCCTGGCTTGGTTGATGGCCAGGCTGGAGTCTGTCTTCCTGGCACCTGAGGAATGGGGCGATGCGTTGGGTATTGCTCATCCTTAAACAACAATCTTGAAACAGGAAGGTCAACTATCATTTTACCCTCACTTTATAGATAGAGAAATTGAGGTCAGAGCATTTGCTTGTCTGTGCCAAGGACACATAGGTGGCAAATGGCTGAGTTGAGGCGATAATAACCCAAGAGTCTCGAGTCTAACGGTAAGCTTCCCAACCATGGCGCCATAATTTTTCAACCATGGCGCCACTAGCGTGTAAAGCCAGATAATTCTTTGTCGTGGGGAGTGTCCCGTGGGTTGTAGGATGTTGAGCCAGACAGCATTTTCCCAGCTGTGACAACCAAAATGACTTCAGCCCTTGGCAGATGTTACCCAGGGGCTGATTCTAGTTGAGATTCATGGCTCTATGCCAACTTTCAAATCTCATCAAGGTGGGGAGAAGCTTCCACGGGATGAAGGAACACAGACCTGTAAATGGGTGAAAGCAGTCTTCCTGAAGGCAGGAATGTATAGAGTAAAGGAATTAATTGGTGCAATAAAGGGGCCCAAACTGAGTTATCCAATAAAACTGGGACAAAGTGACCCCCAATGTCCCCTCTAGGTCTGGTATTTTGGAGAAATATACTGATGGTCATTCTGACGATGAGGAGGTGAGTGGTGCAGGGAGAGTAGTATTTGGAGAACCTTCTCACTTCCCCTCATGACCTATTAGTACAGATCAACTGGAGAGCAAAAGACCACTGCACAGGAAAACGTAAAAGGCTCCGGCCTTCCTAAGGTCATTATTTTATTGGCTTTCAGTGTAATCACTGCTGCTGCCTGACATGCACTGGGCACACCATAAAGACTGAGGGACGTACCCACATGTGCTGGGTAAGGAAATAAGTGGTTTAACTTCCCCCCCCACGCACGCTTCTGGAAGTCTCTAAGTTGCGCTAGGTACTTGGAGTGCTTAACAGCATGCCCTTTTCCGCTGTACTCCCATCAAGCACTGGCAAAAACACTGCTGATACGACAGACTGTGGTCTGGACAGCGGACGCTGCACCTCCAGAGTCTGCAGCAAAGTCAGAGAAGGTGGTGCTCTGAAAGCTACTCGGCCACGGCCACAACAGCGAGGAAGGGGAGGCCTGCAGACAAAACCAGCCCTGCTCGCCGCCGCAGCCCTGCTCACTGCCTCAGGGAGATGGCGGGAAACGTTGCCCTATCTCAGCTGCCACCTCAACTGAATGTCACTCTGCCCTCAGGGCCAGGCAAGGGTCTCCCTCTCCCAAGACAGAAGATTAACAGGGCCCCAAAAAGGAAGCATTTTTCCAGAATTTTCCAGCACAGTCCAGAGGGGAGAGGGTCTGAGATCCTTACACTAGGTTTACGTATTTTTTAGCAATCCCCACTTCGTGATCTCATAAAGCCAAGGAAAAGAACAGAATTGCATTGCTGGCCTGAAAATCGGGCAAAGACACATACACAAGAAGGGCACTGGGTCCAGGGTCCCGGGGTGGGGGAGGGGGACACCACGGAGGCCACACCCCCACCACTCTCGGCTCTCTTTCCTGCAAAACACCAAGAGTACTGCAGCGAAAATCTCTCACCTTCGGTCTTTTCTGTCACCCAGTCATTTATGCGCCTCCTGCATTCTTCCGTGTCCTTCGCGAAGGACACCTCCTCCAGCTCCGCCCCGTAGAACTTCCAGCAGGACTCTCTAAAGGCCTGCAGACACAGGGCACCGCGTTCACCCGGGTCAGCGACGTGCCCGCGGGCGTGGACACACCGTGCTCTGAACACATTTCCAGCATAAGTTCCTGCTCGGGCCACCCTGCATTTTAAGACTGGTTCACGCAGCTGGCACGAATGGTGGGCCGCCCACTCGGGGCCTCGCCGCGTGCCAGCGGGCGGACGCCGGGCCTGGGGTGGCTCACAGTCGGCTGGGAGGAACCACATCCACACACAGGCAGTAACTGTGCTTCGAGGACGCGGACGCCGGCAGCCACGCACACAACCGCGTGAACGTCCGTCAGACGCTTCCCCTCCACCCTGACTTCCTGCTTGATTATCTGTCTGTCTGCCAGGTACTCTAACTTTCTTTTGTTCATTTTTGCATCACCAGCACCAACCATAATGTCTGAGGTTTGTGAATGACTGGGAGGCTCCGCAGTGGAACCAGATCATCCTGAAATCGCTGTGTCCTCCCGGAGTGCGATGTGACAGGTCTAGATGACCGTGGGGCTGTGGGGGTGGGGAGGTGGGGATTAGGGAGAACAGTGGCAAAGGATGAGCCTTGAAATGTAAGGTAAGACCAAGTCAGGAAGGGCCTGCACTCAACACATGAAATCCCAAAGATAACTCACCTCACCAAAACTTGGGTTTCAGATATAATGTGCCTGGCAATTGGCTCCCATGCTCCGCCCATCTCCTGCTCTCAAATATTTTAGCTTCTACAGAAGAAAGAAAATGTAGAGAGAAAGAGGAGCCAAGCAACTGAGAAAAGGGGAAGGTGGCTCCCTGTGTCCCCAATATTCCCCAGTTACAATATTCAAAGATTAGGCCAACATTCAACAATGAACATCAACCAGGAGGTTCCTTGGATCGTCAGTGCTTGTTGTAGAAGATCCAGAATTTTCTCCAATGATACTGAGGCCCAGAGCAAGCAACCACCATGGAGTAGCACCCAACAGCAGCCAGGACAGGGAGGTATTTGAGTCTCACAGAAGAATCCTTGGAACTCCCAGCCAGTACAATGGCGGGTTTGCCTAGATCGCTTCATTAATCTGACGTAGCCTCAATCTGCATGGTGTGTAGCATAGTTTTTTGGCCCTCACTTACTTACACTTCTGATAGCCTATTAGGAACTAACTACACAGATTTAAAAACCTGTTTCATGAACCAATTTGCATTTGAGAAAGATTATTCCATCAGGAATGTGGAAGAACCTGGCAGGACTTGGAGAGTTCCATTAGGGAAGAATTAAATAATGGTGTAGAAGATACAGTGAGAGTCTACACCCAGGCAGCGGTGGTGGAGATTCAGAAAAGGGGACAAATTTAAGAGGCCTTGAGAGACCAGCTCTGCAGGGACAGCCCAAAAACCAGAGCTGAGACTCGGGATAGCTATGTATGCACACAAGACTGTGTGGTCGCTGAGGAGAGGGGTCAACGGGGAGAAGCAGGTCTGGATGCAGGAGACCGGACATATTGAGATTGACATCTGGAAGGAATCTATCAAAAATAACTTTGAAAAGGACATAATTCAGAGGCAAACATAAAATTCAAAATTACTATTACAGAAGTACAGTGCTAAGCACATTTATAAGGGAAGAGAATTATACTTTATCTCTGTTCTTTCGTAGTTTCTATTTCATCTTCAATTTCCTTGACAACGATGCGGGAGGACAACTTACGGGAAAGAAGTCACACGTCTTCTCTCCGAAGAGTCTGTTGGCAGTTCTGAGCAGGTACTGAGTGCCAGATCTGTTCACCTCCGTGAGAAGTGCCTGGAAACCTTGGTGAATATCTCCAATTCTGTTCAAACAAAGGGCCTGGTAATAGGAAACAAGGACACAGGCTCGTAACGTTGCCGTCATCTTGGTCCCCCAAAGAGCTACGTCCACACAAACCCCTGCGCTGAAAATCACAAAGGACCCCATCTTGAACGGAGTTTGGTTTCAGCCTCACACAGCCCTTTTCCACCTGGGCACTACTGACTTTTGGGGCCAGGTGCTTTGTTGCTGTTCTGTGTTAAGATATTTTGCATCATTTCTGCCTCTACCCACTAGGTGTCAGTAGCACCTCTCGATTACAACAACCAAGCTTCACAGACACTGGGGAATCCCATGGAAGCAAAATTGCCCCCAAGTGGGAAACCCGCCCTGGCTGACTTCCCCACTTAGAAACATGGATGCAATGGGGGCCTGGGTGGCTCAGTCGCTTAAGCGTCTGACTTCGGCTCAGGTCATGATCTCACGGTTCGTGAGTTCGAGCCCCACATAGGGCTCTGTGTTGACAGCTCAAGCCTGGAGTCTGCTTCAGATTCTGTCTCCCTCTCTTTCTGCCCCTCCCCTGCTCACACCCTGTCTCTCTCTCTCTCTCTCTTTCTCCAAAATAAATAAACATTAAATAAAAATAATTTTTAATAAAAAATAAAGAAGAAAGACAGGTGTGATAACTCAGGAGGGAGACAGAACACAACAAGTAGGTAGCTGGAATGAATCCAGCACAACCCACAGAATACAAGAGTGAACAGAAATCAACAGAAAATATTTCATCATCAATTTCACATAAGTTCTCCAGCCAGATGGTGACTTCCAAGTCAAGTCAGAGTAGAAATTAAGGTTGTTCCTCTCTCTCCCAAGGGCCCCAGTCCAAAGCCTCCCTCCTCCAGCGAGCACCTCCAGAGGGCTATTAATGGGAAAGTGGTGTGTATTGGCAATGTTCTGGGCCACTCCCAAGGTTGTCGAAGAAACTTAAGATACAAAGAGGTCAAGACTATTTCCCTCAAGTGTTCGGCACTACTTCGTTTGTAGCTCAGATCCCACAGCACCCAGTTCCCATCAGTCACATCCCATATTCCCTCTAAATAATCCCAGAGATGGAAGTCCACACTGGTGTTACTTTCGTCTTGCACTTGTGCACAATCACACACTAGAAAGAACCCATTTTACAGAAAGTTCATTCACACGGCTGCAATTCAGTCTAATATAAACCATTAGCCAAAATTTAAAATATAACAAAGTTGAAACGCTTGGACTTCTTGTGGGTCAGAATTATAACTCACCTTACGCATCAAAGTTATGATTTGCTGTAACATACTGATGCCTTTATCCAACGAAAAGGACACAAGGACTTGATTTCTCCTCTAAATGCTAAGGGTATGATAAATGCTAATGGATCTTAAATAATTCTCATTTCTGCCCACGTCTGCTCTGTTTCCCTCACTACGGTGCCCCTCACCACCCAGCGGCCACGCTGGCTTTCCTCAGCTGCTGTGAGGTAGGAAGAAACCATCTCTGTGAAAGCATCAAAGGAAGCAAAGAAGCAACCCGCCGCTCTTCCTCTGCGATAGGCAGGCATACCTGGGACATCTGGGTGGCAGTGTCTCCTTCGGCCCCCATGAAGACCATGGCCAGGGCAGACGAGATGCTCAGAGGGGAGCAGAACACGTTTCGTGAGCTGTCCTCTTTACCCAACATTTTTAATAAGTTGATGGCAAAACTGCCGTTTGCTTCATAGAGATTATCCATCAGGGAAGGTCTGCACCAAAAGCACAACACAGAGGCACATCAACCACGCCCACTGCCATGTCATCTGGTCACGAGCACCCCTATCAGTGGCCACTGGGTGTGGTCAGCGGCATAGCTGCGCCCCCACAGCCATCCACGCCGAATGCCCCAGGCCTCTGTTACCTTCTGTGGCATTAGGGACCTTGCAGATGTGATGGATGAATGAAGGATCATGAGATGGGGAGATTGCCTGCATTATCCGGGGGGGCTGGGTGTAACTACGGGCTCCTTATAAGAGGAAGGCAGGAGGTCAGAGTCAGAGAAGATGAGGCTGCAGAAGTGAAGGTCAGAAGGACCCGAGGCCACAGAGCATGGAACGCAGGCAGCCCGCAGGAGCTGCCAAAGGCCAGGAAACGGATTCTGCCCTAGAGCCTCCAGGAAAACACGAAGCTCTGCGGACCTATTTTGAAGTAATTTTTTATGTTTGTTCATTTGTTTAGAGAGTGAGAGCCCGAGCCAGGAGGGGCACAGAGAGGGAGAGAGAATCCCAAGCAGGCTCCACGCTGTCAGCACAGAGCCCAACATGGGGCTCGATCTCACCAACTCGTGAGATGTTGACCTGAGCTGAAATCAAGAGTAGGGTGCTTCACCAACTGAGCCACCCAGGCTACGCCGGTTTATTCACAAAGTAGCCAATCGCAGGGCTGAAGGACGATGGCACCATCAGCCACAGGACCACTGCAGAGGCTCAGCATCCCTCCGAGACCCTCCCTTCGTGTCACAATGGCCAGCACGTCTCAGTGCCAGGTTCTCTTGTTTTACAGGAATCTCTTAATCCCACAACAATACATGAGGCCACTACAGTTGACCCACCTTACAGACAGGGAGCCTGGGTGAAGCCTATGAGCCGCTTCCAGATCCCCCAGTCCTTGAGGAATCAGGGTCGGAACCTGAGGTCTCATCCCGGAGCCTGAGTTCTTCATCATTACACAGACCCCGTAGTGCTGCAAGTTCTCCCTCAGTTTGGTCTCTCTAGCATAATCTATACACAGTGGTCTGTTGTAAATAAGTCCTTGTAGGCGCCTGGGTGGCTCAGTCGGCTGAGCATCTGACTCTGGATTTTGGCTCAGGTCGTGATCTCACGGTTTGTGAGTTCAAGCCCCACACCAGGCTTCCTGCTGACAGCACGGAGTCCTGCTTGGGATTCTCTCCCTCTCTCTCAGCCTCTCCCTCTCTCCATCAAAATAAATTTTAAAAAATAAAAATAAATAATTTTTGTAAATAAATAACATTTCTCTCACCATGTCGTGTGAAATCAACTGGATGGATTTCAACAAATTTTAAGGGTGGGTTTAGGAAAGTCTGACCTAAAATGCGAGCTACTGGGAAGACAAAAAATTCACTTTGAATCAGGAGGACTCCAAAAAGATACACTGTTTTCCATGGAGTGTATCTGGTGTGAAATTAAAGGGGGGGGGGGGGTAGCCAGCAATGGAGCCCATAAGCAGGGAAGCAAAAAAGTCTCAAGTCCTATCAGGTGGACACTGAGTCAGAGGCACCAATTCTGAGTCCAACCTGACCTTCACCCCAGCTTACTCCTTCCTGCCTTGCTGACCTCCCTTTCCTTAGAAAATTTACTTGAGACAATGCATCACTGTAAATTGTTTCTCTGCTCTGTTGAGATAAAAATACAGTAAACCCTTGGATGGTGAGTAACTTGTTCTGGGAATGTTCGGCAAGACAAGCAAACATTTCTAATCAAATTTAATTTGATAAACAAGCGAGGTCTTGCAATAGCAGTGGTACGTGATACGGAATGTCACATGGTCACACTGAGCCAATGGTTCTTCTCTCTCACTCTGTCTCTGAGGGACTGTGGGTGATCGTCCCCATGCTCAGGCCACGGCATCTGGCAGAAATCAGTGATTTTTCGGAATGTTGGAAGGTGCCCGCACCTGGCACTACTGTATTTTTGGTCACTTCGAAGCACCTACGGACAGTCCTTTGCTTTTCCATACAAGAGTGAACTTAGGAAGGCTTTGCTTCCTTCCAGGCCAGGCTGCTGCCTGCAGATCTAGAGCCTTTCCTCTGCTGCCTTATTGCCAGTGACATCAAATACAGCCTATGACAAAAGTTAAATCATACTATACTACTGTAGGCAACATCCGTTAGTGATAGTGAAAGTCGTCCTACACAATAACCCTCCCTCTCACCTTCCTCACACCAGCCACAAAGGTCTTCAAAGGTATGTGCAGGTTAATTTGTTTATTTTTCTTTCTGTTTTCTTTATGATGTTATATTATAGAACAGTATTATAATCATTTTTATATGAATATTTTTGAGTTGTGGAACGGATCATCTGAGTTTCCATGATTTCTTCCGGGGAAATTCACTTTGATATACAAATACTTTGGCTTACATGCAGGTTTCCAGAATGAATTATGATCACAAACCAAGGTTTTACTGTATTTTGAAAAGCCTCTTTCCTGTTTTAAACCCAAGCCAGTCAGGTTTTCTCAACTGCTAGAAGCCATTCCTTTGAAAATGAAATTATCTGGGCACCTGGGTGGCTCAGTCGGGTAAGCGTCTGACTTCAGCTCAGGTCATGATCTCACAGTTCGTGTGCTTGAGCCCCGTGTCGGGGTCTGTGCAGACAGCTAGCTCAGAGCCTGGGAGCCTCTCTCTCTGACCCTTCCCTGTTCACACTCTCTCTCTCGGAAATAAATTTAAAAAAAATTTAAAAAATGTTTTTAATAAATAAATAAATAAATTTTTAAAAATGGAATTATCGGGGGCACCTGACTTCAGTTCAGGTCATGATCTCACAGTCTGTGAGTTCGAGTCTCAGGTCGGGCTCTGTGCTGACAGCTCAGAACCTGGAACCTGCTTTGGATTCTGTGTCTCCCTCCTTGTCTGCCCCTCCCCTGCTCATGCTCTGTCTCTGTCTCTCTCAAAAAAATAAATATTTTAAAAATGGAATTATCAGAGCGCCTGGGTAGCTCAGTTGGTTAGGCATCCAACTTTTGATTTTAGCTCAGGTCATGACCTCCCAATTCATGAGATCGAGCCCCACATCAGGCTCTGCACTGGCAGCTCAGAGCCTGCTTAGGATTTTCTCTCTCTCGCTCCCTCACTTTCTGAGCCTCCCTTGCTCACTCTCTTTCTCAAAATAAATAAACTTTTAAAAATGGATTTATCAAGGACGCCAGCTCCCCTACCTCCCAGTCTCTGTGGGACTGCAGCAGACCCCTTGCTCCAAGAAGTGAAAAGTTATTGCAGCTTGTCAATTACAATTTCAGCAAATTATTATAAGTCCCGCATGAGCTGTTTATTTCTATTCTGCCTATGATGTTATCCTTTGTTTTTATTTGTATATACATTTTTAGCTCAACAATCTTAAAGGGGCACAAGAAAACTCGGTTCCTGTTTGGAAAATGAAAAAAGAAGCAATACCAAAAGCACTGGAATCTCCACCTAGAGATAAAGATCATCGTGTATCTGTCCATTTTCATCAACCGAGGGATCGTCATTTGACCTTTCTTCTTCCAGTTCTGCAGAAGACTAGAAGCGCCTCCTACAGCAGCCTTGCAGCTGCATTTCGTTAGGTCTTGGCAGGAATGGGAGTGGGGGGGGGGGGAGGGCATCCTGGATCTCTCAGGGGCAGGAGAGGAGAGAGCAGATGGGTAGGCAGGGCAAGGATGGGGTCAACTGTTTCAACCAGAGCCTGTCCAGCGGTTCTTTCCAAGGTATTTTTTCAAAACAAGACATAGGACGTCTCTGATATGACAAATGTCATATGGGTGCAGTTAGGAAACTGCGGGTCTCACCGCTGAGCCTGGTGAAAGGCTGGGGAAGCCGCTCCCCCCCCCCCNCCCGCCGGCAGACCAGCCACCGCCAAACACCCAGGAAACAAGAGCCCCAGAGAGCAGAAGCGGGCACCGTCGGGCTGGGTGACAGGGAGCAGGAAGTCAGGGGTTACCGCCCAGGCTGGTTAAAAACAAGAGGAAAGTCCCCAGACGGAGTTGCTTAGGCCCAGCCCTGATCCAGAGATGTAACCTAATTACATGCCTGCTCTCCCAGAAGTGGGATCTTAAACCAGCCAGTCAGGACCCGCCTGACCAGCGACAATGAGGTCACCTACCTGACAGACCCCTGCCATTCCCTAGGGGAAAGGGACTTTTGTGATGTTTCCCTGTTCTATCGCAGGGATATAATTTCCTGTATCTTCCTGCTCCCTCTCCTTTCTGCTTATAAATCTTTGCTTTCCTACAGCAACTCAGAGCTCCTTTCCACCTGCTACATTGGATACTGCCCCATCCAAATCAATCTTGCTCAAATAAACTTTTTTTTTTAGAAAATGCTTATTTACTTATTTTGAGGGGTGGGGGGGGATCCCAAGCAGGTTCCATGCTCTCAGAGTAGAGCCAGACTGGGGCTTGAACACAGGACGTGAGATCACGACTTGAATCAAAATCAAGAGTGGAACATTCAACCATCTGAGCCAACCAGGCATCCCTAAACTTAACTTTTTAATACGTCTCAGTTTATCTTTTAACAGACTCGCAGCTAATTTATGTTTAGGGTGAGCCATGAACCACTGGAAGTTTGTGTGAGGAGCCGGAGGGAACGAGGAAGGCGATACATCCCGTTTGAGATGCAGGGAACACACCACCCCAGGACCCCTAACAAAGACAGCCAAGGGGCCTCTGTAAATACGGGCAGGTTTCTGAAGACGGGCAGACTTCCCACAGCCAGAGAGGAGAGCCATGGGCGATTGCCCTAGATTCCAGCTGAGTGGGAAGAAATCACCCAGCACATACAGAGAAGGCACAAGAGAAGAAACTCATCTGGTTTTTAAGAATTTCCAGCGTTTGTAGGTAGAAAAAGGAGTAGCCCAAGAAGACAGGGATGCCCTGGAGGGCCTGGGGGGTGACGGGGTGCGGCTGGGGGCCCAGGGAACAGACAATGGGAAGGCTGAAGGACGACAGAAAGGCAGCGCAGTGGGTGGGAGGCAAGGAGTGCGGGCAGCAGGTGGGGAGGAGCTGGGAAGCGGGGCGTCCGTTAAATTAATTACTGTGGCTGCAGAGGAGATGGAAACTGGCAAGGAAGCATTTTCTCAAGTTGAGAACAAGCAGCCAATGAAGAACAGATGAAGGATGTGCAAGGGGCGCCTGGGGTGGTGGCTCAGTCCGTTGATCTTCAGACTTCAGCTCAGGTCGCGATCTCTCCCGGGTCCCCGGGTTCTTGGCCCACGTTGGGCTCGGTGCTGACAGCTCAGACCCTGGAGCTGCTGGAATTATGTGCCCCCCCCCCGTCCCTCCGCCGCCTCTCAAAAATAAAGATTAAAAAAAAGGGAGGGAGGGAGGGAGGGAAGGAAGGAAGGAAGGGAGGAAGGAAGGAAGGAAGGAAGGAAGGAAGGAAGGAAGGAAGGAAGGAAGGAAGGAAGGAAGGAAGGAAGGAAGGAAGGAAGGAAGGAAAGGGAGGGAGGGAAATTGAAACACAGAAAACCAGAAAGACAATGGAAAAAAACCAGAAAACAAGAAGGAAGGCGGAAGCCCGGGAGGGAAGGCGGCAGAGAGGAGGAGGGAGGGGCCGCGGAGCCCGCAGGCGATCTCCCGGGAGGTGGCGCTGACCCAGTTCCTCCCCGGAGCTCGCCTGAGGCTCCCCGACATCCCAGGCCCGGCTGCGCGGGGCGCCCCACGCCCCCCCTGCACCCGCGGCGGCTCCACGCACGCGCGCAGGGCTGTCGGCCCCGCTTTCTCCCGCATCAGCGCCCCAGGCGCGGGTTACCGGCCTCGCCCTCCTGCGGGCAAGTCGCGGCCCGGCGGCGTCAGCCCCCCCCCCCCCCCCCCCGCGGCCGTCCGCTGCGATCCGCCGCGCCAGCGCCCGCCGCCCCTCCGCCGCCGCCGCCGCGCTCCAGCCCGGGGACTCCCGCCGGGGGAAGCGGGGCCCGGCGCGCCTCCCAGCCCGGTACCTGCGCCGTTCCTGCTCCCGCGGCGGCTGCTGCCCCAGCCGGCTGCGCGCTTCCCGGCCGCCCAGATCCAGGGCGAGGCTCCCGGCGGGTGACTCAGAGCCGGCCGGGGTTGCAGCCCCGCCGCCCCCGCGGTCCTGGTGCCCCCGCGCGGGTGCGCTCGGCCTCGCGGGGGCGCTGGGCCCGGACTTGGGACGGTGTTCGCCGAGCGCCTCCTCGTGTGTGTGTGTGTGTGTGTGTGTGCGTGCGTGCGTGTGTGCGTGTGTGTGTGCACTCGGCCTCGCGGGGGCGCTAGGCCCGGACTTGGGACGGTGTTCGCCGAGCGCCTCCTCGTGGGTGTGTGTGTGGGTGTGTGTGTGTGTGTGCGTGTGTGCACTCGGCCTCGCGGGGGCGCTGGGCCCGGACTTGGGACGGTGTTCGCCGAGCGCCTCCGTGTGTGTGTGTGTTGTGTGTGTGCGCGCGCGCGCGCGCAACAGTAGTTTCAGATTTGGGGCTTCGCCTTGGAAACGGACTATAAAAGCAAGACCAGAGAAGAACAAATGAAGGATGTGCAAGGGGCGCCTGGGGTGGTGGCTCAGTCCGTTGATCCTCAGACTTCAGCTCAGGTCGTGATCTCTCCCGGGTCCCCGGGTTCTTGGCCCACGTTGGGCTCGGTGCTGACAGCTCAGACCCTGGAGCTGCTGGAATTATGTGCCCCCCCCCCCCCCGCCCCGCCCCGTCCCTCTGTCGCCTCTCAAAAATAAAGATTAAAAACTTTTTGAAGGGAAGGGAAGGGAATTAATTAAAATAAAGGCATCATTGTTTGTATTGACTAAACCTTGATACTTGATTTTCATTCACATACTGACTGTGCAAAGATTTCTGGTTGAAGTCTAAATGTTAAAAATCTGTGTAACCCCTTGAAAACCATTTACTTTTGCAAACCAAAACTTTTCAATGTTATACTTTCAGTATTTGAACAGTTAGAAGCCCACCAAACATTTTCTCTTGAGAAGATTTTTATGAAGCTTGGAAAATTACATTTTTGCAAGTTTTTTAAGTACTCCCAGTTTTAACATTTTTTTAGGAATAAAATCAGATAACAATGGAAAAACATCCCAATAGATGTTCTCGAATGATCTCTCAAAAGCAATTGATTTCACATTCATGGATAAAACACAGCTTTGCCTAAAAGGCAGTTGTCAAACAACAGTATTTTTTTTTTTAAAAAAATACTTGCTAGGTGTTTTACTAGCCATCACATGGTTTTACAGACATCACAGAAGAGGTCAGCACATTTGGAACACTAGAGTTTTAAAAAAATGCAAATAATCAATTAACCTCACACCAATGCCCTGTGTTGTGGCCATTGTTGAAGAGCCCTTAACTTTAGGAAGGGCAGGGGAGGAGCAGAGGGGAATCTGAATGAGAACCAGAGGTGAACTAAAAGGCCCCATTAGCCAGAAAGTCTGTAAATGAAGACAGAAATCCGGGTAGGTAAGTAGGTGAGCTCCGTGGGAACAGTACCTTTCTGCTCTGATATCTTTTATAAATATTTACAAAATTAAGATTTTACTGTGGTAGGGTCGGTCCCCTCCCAAAGGAAAGAAAACAAAAAAACAAAAAAAAACCTCAAGGCAACCTGGCTATTCCCATACACGACAACATCCCTCACAACCTTGCAATATGAGACCACTTAATCAGACTGCATGTGTGTGTGTTACCACATATGGGAGACAAAGAAGTAAAAAATACATAAAAACTATACCACGTGGCATTCGGGGCTCAGTTCTTTGGGTATGAACCCCCCTGAGCAGTGCCGGCAGAAATAGGAATAAAGTTGCTTCCTGGAAAGAAAAGCCTCGATGTCATCACTCTCTGCACAAGAATCCTGCTACATTACCTGTCAGTATTCTGAAACGTTCACAATGAGTCATCACAAAAGTTCAATACGTTTGACAAAAAGTATTTGATTTCCAGGTCAAAAAGATGCCACAAAATTAAGAGATGAATGAGACAATAAGAAAACATTTGAAAAAAAATTTTTAATGTCACTTAAATAGCTCAAAAGAAAAGTTGATTTAAAAAAAAAGACCCTAGTAGAAATATGTGCAAAAGACATTAGCAAATTTGCAACAAAGAAAAGCAATGGCTGTTGTACACTGGAAACTAATGTAACATACTTTGTCAACTATACTCAAATTAAATTATAAAGGGAATGAAAACAAAAGCTATAGCTAATCATATAAAAATTGCTAACCTCAGCGAAAATAATAAATATTTCTTGACTATATACTATGTGCTAGAACCTATACTAGAGCTTTTCTTGCAAGAAATCATTTAGTCTGGACAACTCTGTGAGGTCGGTGCTGTGAATATCTGAGAGAAGCATTGAGCCTTAACTATTTAAGTTTCTGGTCTCTGAGGTCACACCGCTCTAAGCAATCGACAGAGGATTGGAAGCCAGGTCTGTGTGACTTTCGAGTTCACTGTTTCAATCAACTGCTACATGATGGCCTTCCAAAAAAAAAAAAAAGAAGAAGAAGTGGGGAAGAGCAAATTAAAGTTACCTTCTGAAAATGTAAAAATCTGCAAGTATAAAAACTAAAAATTTCCAATTCTGGTAAGATGGGCATGGCTTTTTATTTAAAAAAAAAAAAAGGGTTATTTATTTTGAGAGAGAGAGAGAAGGGGCATGTGTTGGGGAGGAACAGAGAGAGAGAGAGAGAGAGAGAGGGGGAGGGAGAGAATCCCAAGAAGGTTCCACGTTGTCAGCACAGAGCCCGAAGCAGGGCTCGATCTCACGAACATCGAGATCATGACCTAAGCCAAAAACAAGAGTCAGATGCTTAACTGACTGAGCCACCCAGGTGCCCCATATATATGTGCATGACTTCTTATTCTACATAAGCAATGCTGTAAATTGGCTAGCAGTTACTTCCAGAGTCTGATTTAGAATTATATAAAGAAAAGAAAAGAAAAAGAAAGATGGGCAAAATAAGAAAGAAGAAAAGAAATTGCCATGAAAACATGTATACCTTCTGAATCAAAAATGTCATTTCAAGGAATTTCACTGAAAGTAAAACTCACAGATATGGAGTAGAATATTATGCAGAACGATGGCCACTTCATCTTTGACTTCCTATGCACAGAGAAGACCTCTAAATGCCCAACAAGAGAGAACAGATTAGATTCTACCACATCCATTTTAGGAAACTAATGTATCCTGTAGAAAAAAAAAAAACAGTATTGCCATGGGAATGATATTAAGTGTAAATTAGGAATAAGCTTGCATGTGAGCAAAATTATATAGACAGACCAGAAGGAAATAAATTCTGTACATCACCTGTCTCTGGGCAATGGGGAAATTTTATGTTAGTTATGTTTTTCTTAGGGTTTCTTAAAATTTTTTTGGTGAAATGAATGTGTGTACACTTAGCTGAAAAAGCCCAGTGCCGGAGGAGATATTTGAAAAGATAATAGGTTCCGAGCCTCCCCTCCCAACTCCCCAGAAGCAATCCCTCTCTGGTCATTTGTTCTTTCTCCTGGTATCTGCCTTCATATTTCCAAGTAATATGGGTGTACTACCATTTTCGATCTAACAACTATAGACATTATCCTTCCTACTTTAGAGGCTGAGGATTCAGTCCTCTCACACCACTCACACTGTCTCACTTACTGTGTTTACTTTATCACAACTAAATAGTACTCATTGCTAAGTTAAACAGTGTCTGTCCTATGAATGCATTCCTTTTTCATATAACACCATTTTTCCTTATATTCACACTGCCTTCTTCCCCATTTCTTTAGTTTTCTAGGTACCTACGGCAAACGAGCCCCTAAATGTTCTACAGATCGGGAAAACCTTGTGGATGATTTTTCACACGCTCACTCCTATTTGAGAAACTCATGAATTCCAGTTTTCTTCTCCTGCTCTGCCCCCCTGCTGGTGAGGAAACGGTTCTTTAAAGTTTGTGGGAGTTTCAGTCCTGAAGTATAATTTCATAAGCAGGGAACAACTTTCCTACCTTCGTACCTGAGTTAACAGGCAATTTATTTTTTGCCAAACAAGTAAAAATAATTTTTTTCTCGAACATTAAAGCACACTACCTACGTAGGCAAGAAATTAATTTTTCTTAAATCTTTAAGAACTGATTACATAATCTGTCAGATCTTTATAAACCTTAAACACCTTTAAAATAGATTTACAAAATTTCACAAACACACTTTTAAAAATTATTTATTTATTTATTTATTTATTTATTTTGAGAGAGAGAAAGCAGACAGGGGCAGAAAGAGAGGGAAAGAGAGAATCCCAGGCAGGCTCCACGCTCATCATGGAGCTCCATGAGGAGTTCGATCTTAGGACTTCGAGATCGTGACCTGAGCGGATATCAAGAGTTGGACGCTGTACCGACTGAGCCACCCAGGTGCCCCACAAACACACTTTCACAAACATTTGAATTTCCGTGAATCTAATAAATCAAGACTTAAAAGTCTAGTGAACTAGACTTTTCTAAGATTCAAACATGTTTTAAAAATACACACAAAATAGGGTTGCCTGGGTGGCTCAGTCGGTTAAGCATCCGACTTTGGCTCAGGTCATGATCTCATGGTTTGTGAGTTTGAGCCCTGTGTCAGGCTCTGTGCTGTCAACACAGAGCCTGCTTCAGATTCTCTGACCACCTCTCTATCCCCGCACCCTCCTCTCATGCTCTCTCTCAAAAATAAACTTTTCAAAAACTAGTTAAATTATAAAAATAAAAAATTACACAAAATAGCATACTGATTGCAAAGCTTATTCTACTAATCTCATTCTCACTCATCCGAAGTTTCTAGTATCATCCTTTTTTCCTTGTCGTTTGTTTGAAAAACATTGTGTTCAATATTCTGTGATTGTCAGTCTCTGAGAGTGTTATGGTGGTCTTCCTTTATGATATTCGAGGACTTTTAATTTACTAGAACACAGACACAAAGGATTTGTTTTGCTGCGACTTAGTGTGAGATATGGATTGGGGCGAAATATTTCATAGAGATATGATAAAATGTCATACGTATTACAATTTCCTGTCTTTGGAGCTAGGGCTTTTTTTTTTTTTAATCCTATAATACTGAACCAGGATTTGATACCAGAAAACACACTTTCTTATACTAATTTATACACTGTTCATGACAGATCTAGTCTTTCATTTTATCAGATGAATGTAAAAAAGAACCTAGAGTATATAATCAACCTCTAAAATTAGAATAACAGCTAATGGGCTACCAGTAAGCAGTTGTGTGAACAGCTTTTGAAGAAATTGGAAAAACACAGCCGATTTTATGAAGATTTAGTGTTTCTAAAAGCATCTTCTTATAACTTACACTTATAACTTACAATATTTATTATATCAATTAGAAATGTGTTCTTCTATGTGGTTTATCTATACCATGGAATACTCCATGGCAATGAGAAACAATGAAATCTGGCCATGTGTAGCAACATGGATGGACCTTGAGGGTGTTATGATGAGCGAAATAAGTCAGGCAGAGAAGGACAAATATCATATGTTTGCACGTATAGGAGGATTAGGAGGAACTTGACGGAGGAACAAGGGGGAGAAGAAGGGGGGAAATGGCGGGGGAAAGGGAGAGAGGCAAACCATGAGAGACTCTTGAATGCTGACAAAAACTGAGGACTGATGGATGTGGGGGGGAGGGGGGATGGGTATGGAGGAGGACACTTGTGGGGATGAGCACTGAGTGTTATGTGGAAACTAATTTGACAATAAACTATTTGTAAAAAAAAAAGAATATAAAAAAAAGAAATGTGTTCTTCTACTTCGTAAGATTTTTAAAAGGAGGGATATTAGTATGACTCCACTTTTATACAGGATAATTATTCGTAGTGAAATGTTTATTTTTGAATACTTTTACAGTCGCAGAAAAGTGGCAAAGATAATCCAGGGAATTGTGTATACGCCTAACACATTTTCCGCAGTGCTAACATCTAACATTATCATTATACATTTGTTCAAACTAAAAAGGCAACACTGGATCATTGTTATGAACTAAACTCCATATTTCGTTTGGATTTCATGGCTTTTCTACTAATGTTAACAGAAGTACTTTTTTACTACTCAGAAAGTGTGGGAGCTTCATTTTATAGTGGTAGTTTGTGAACTATCAAAATTCCACTCCTGAGAAAATTCTTGCTTATCCATATATCACCTTTGTAAAGATTTTTCTTCGCTCAATGAGGCACGTGACTTATACGTGACAATGATAATACAGTGACCACGGGGTTCAAAAATGCTAAGGCACTCAATTGAATAACATAGTACGTCTGAAATGTAAATAAAAGTCACATTAAGACAAAATGTTAAGTGGCAAAAATAGCTCTATAGGTACGATAAAATCACTAGATTGCATTATTTCAAGGCTTATCAGCGAACATTCGAATGTGAAAAAGATACAAGCTCTAAACTGGTTTTTATTATAATTGTGTTTTTCCATCTTTTGGTGTGCTTTTCACACTGTAAAACGGTCTTATTTGATGAGAGAGATATATGGTTTAGGGGGAGCAGAATCTCCCGTAAAAGAGAATGCTATCGGTTCTGTTGTGCCTGATGAAGAAGAGGAATGGGTGGTTTGCATTAAATTCAATGGAGGGGAGTTTACTTCGAAAACTCACCTCACTCCCAGTACCGGCTGAAGCCTCGGTACCTTGTTCATTTATTTCTACAAAAGCCTTGTGGAAAACATTGGACAGAAATAAGTTTCTCCCCATAGACATTCCTGAGAAATCAGCTATGGCCTCGTTAAAGGCGTCGCTCATCCCCATGCTGCTCAGGGTCGACTTGAGATCATGCGTCTCTTCAAGCATAAACTTGGGAAGGTACAGCTGCACCTCACACAACTCCATCATGTCTTCACTGGTCCACTGGCTCAGCTCCTCATAGGTCAGGGCCTTTTCCAGCTGCAGGTTTGGAACAAGGAGGAGAGAGTCAAGGTAGAGAGAGGAATATTGGTTGAGCGAGGCCTCAACATATATATAGATGAATTGTCACTCTTGTTACACTGGGTAACAAAGCACATGCTTTTGAAAATCCTTTGTGTCATGAGATCCTTCACACTGTTGACCTACAGAATCTTTGTTTTGCAACTTAATAGTTCTCTGGATACAGGAGAATAAAACTTTGATTCAAAACGACAGTACTTCTGGGTCACCTGGGTGGCTCAGTAGGTTAAGCTTCTGACTCTGGATTTAGGCTCAGGTCATGATCTCCCAGTTTGTGAGTTCGAGCCCCACATCGGGTTCTGTGCTGACAGCATGGAGCCTGCTTGGGATTCTCTTCCTCCCTCCCTCTCTGCTCCTCACCTACTCATTCTCTCTCTGTCTCTGTCTCTGTCTCTCTCTCTCCCTCTCTCTCAAAATAAACAAATGAACATTTAAAACAAGGCAGTACTTCTATAACAGCCATGCAAGATATCAACTACACATGGAAATGCAGCAATAGAAATATACATTTAGATGATGTCTACACAAAAGAATAAGCTTTAGAAGAAATTGTGTGCCAGAGTACAAAAAAAAAAAAAACACAGACATTTGTTATACTAACATGGGAGACAGTTCTTTGAAAACAAAATCAGGGGCGCCTGGGTGGCTTAGTCGGTTAAGCGTCCGACTTTCACTTAGGTCGTGATCTCGCGGTTCGTGGGTTCGAGCCCCGCGTCGGGCTCTGTGCTGGCTGCCAGCTCAGAGCCTGGAGCCTGCTTCAGTCTGTGACTCCCTCTTCTCCCTCTTTCTCTGACCCTGCCCTGCTCACGCTGTCTCTCTCTCTCCTAGAAATAAATAAAAATATTTAAAAAAAAAAAAAGAAAACAAAATCAAAGATAAGATAAAATGCCACAACAATATGAAATTAGTCACCATAAGCTATGCAAAAAAGAAGTGAGGGAAATGTAAAGAAAGGAAAATCCTCACATCTTAAGAGTAATGCCCTTTTTAGTGTAGTTTTGAGAGTGTTTTCCTCCTCTTTATATCTTAACATTTTTAAATAATATATATGCATCCATATGCATAAGAATATATGTTAAAAATGTGCTTGAGTTTTTTAAGTTTATTTATTGAGTGGGAGGAGAACACAAGCCGGGGAGGATCAGAGAGTGAGAAAGAGAATCCCAAGCAGACACTAAACTGTCAGCATAGAGCCCAATGCAGGGCTTGAACTCACAAACTGTGAGATCATGACCTGAGCCGAGATCAAGAGTCAGATTCTTAACTGATTGCACCACATCTTTTAAAATAACATGCTTGTTTCAAAAAACTTGCTTTGCTGGTTTGAAAGTTTTTATACCCAAGCATTGCTGTCAATTACATACCTGTAGATGATGTGCATTGATCTGATAACATAATCAGTTCAGGAACCTGCACTCTTAGGAAGAAAGGCTTATCTTATAAGGGTGGGACCCTAATAGTTAAGTGTCCACACTTGGTCTTATTTTTACCATAAGGAGTATGGCACACATGAGAAGTTATGCACTGTGCAAAGAAAGCCAGGCCACTCATTGCATGAGAAACTAACATTTGATTTAAATTTACAAATAGAGGGCGCCTGGGTGGCTCAGTCAGTTGAGCATCTGACTTCAGATCAGGTCATGATCTCACAGTTTGTGGGTTCGAGCCCCACATCGGGCTCTGCTGACAGCTAGCTCAGACCCTGGAGCCTGCTTCAGATTCAGTGTCTCCTTCTCTCTCTTCCCCTTCCCTGTTGGTGCTCTGTCTCTCTCTGTCTCTCAGCAATAATTAAATGTAAAAAAAATTTTTTTTAATTTACAAATGGCTCAGAAACATGGTCTGACGAAAGTTCTATCCACTGTAATAGAAATTTGGCTGATAAATAACTTAAATAATGCTTGAAGGTAGTACTGATATGGACTATTTCTCCTGAAGACTGTTTACTTGATTAAAATGTCTTTTTTTACGTTTTAGAAGTCAGGGTCATGGTTAACAATGTATATCTAAAGCTAGACTGATGCCAGCGATTTGAAAAAGGAACCTCCAATTAGGTAGGCTTTACCAGAGGGAGAAGAAAGGCCTAGACTGATTGAAAGATAGATCAATGCACACAGCTTTGTGACAGACATTCTGTTGCTCATGTGGCTGTTTTTTTTACCTGCCCAATGCAAGTGCCTGTAGATTCCTAAGCCTTTCTGAGGGTAGTAGTACCAAACTGATAGAGTTTTAGAAAGTTTAAATGATACTGTGAAAGTAAAGTCCCTAGGTCTCTGGTACTTTGGTTGCCTTCCTCTACAGGAATCCAAGAACAGAGAGACTATGTCTTATGTTCCCCGCCCCCAGAGGGGTAAACACCGGATCCACCTTCACATCAGACAGACTGTACCTGATCCAGTCCTTCGATATCTTCTGGAAGCAAGATGAGCAGGCTGAGGTCACGGCTGTTATAGTAGAGTTGGAGGCCCATGGCCTGTGGCTTTGGAATGCAGAAAACGTTGAGTTTTGTTTTCACGGACATCATTTGCACTGGTTTGCTGATACTCTATGGGAAGTAAGTAGCAAAGTCACTGAGGAAGTGTTCCACCTAATCTTTAATTTTTTTTTATCATAATTGGTGCCCAGTAGTCTGAGACGGTGGTAAAATGAGTGATTCTCTGCAAAATGCTGAATAAGTTATTCAGACTTTGCTTTCTGGAAGTACATGTTTCACTGGATACCATTATCAATAAGTAATGTGGAAGTTTCTTTTATAACATGATTGTGACAATCTCTGTAAATCATAGCAAGCTGGATCCTACGGTACTCTTAAAAACTATATAATCTTATGCAAACTATGTAGATTTCAACGATTCAGAAACAGAATAAGGTGCATTTCACATGCAACCATTTGAGAAAGTATTGTAGTATCATAAACACTGCAATTTATCAAGAGAATAAAAAGATAATAGACTAGAGGAAATATTTGCAAAATACATATCTGATAAAGGGCGGGTATCAAAACGTATAAAGAACTTTTAAAAACTCAATGGAAAAAAAAAACAATTTTACAACATAGGCAAAAGACATGAACAGATACCTTACCAAAGGAAGACATACAGTATTTGAAAAGATGCTCAACCATATGCCATTAGGTAATTGCAAATTAGGACAACGAGACACCACTACAGACCTTTTAGAATGGCTAAAAGTCTAAAATGCTGACAAATATCAACCTATGGCAAGAATGTGGAGCGACAGGAAATGCCTTTCTCTGCCAATGGGAAATGCAAAGAGCAAGCCCCTTTGGAAGACAGTTCTTTTTGTAGGTTCTTACAAAACTAAACGTAGTATTACCATAGGATCCAGGTGTGCTAGTGAGTACTTACCAGTATGAGATAAAAACTTATGTCCACACAAAATCTTGCACATGAATATTTATAGCAGCCTTATTCATAATTGCCAAAAACTGAAATTAACTAAGATGTCCCTCAGAGGGTGAATGGCTAAACAAACTGCAATACCTCCAGTCAATGGGATACTACTCAACAGTAAAGTGAAAGGATCTATCAAGCCGTGGAAAGACAGGGAGAAAACTTAATTACATATTGCTTAGTGGAAGAAGCCAATCTGAAAAGGCTACATACTCTACAATTCCAACGATAAGATACTCCAGAAAAAGTAAACCTACGGAGACAGTAAGAGGATCCGTGGTTGCCAGGCATTTAGAAGGAGGGATGAATAGGTGGAGTACAGGGCACTTTGAGGGCAGTTAAACTATTCCATATGATACTGTAACGGCAGATACATGACATAATGCATTAGTCAAATTCCAGGGAACCGTACAAGACCGAGTGAATCCTAATGTAAACTGTGGACTTCAGTTAATTAAGAGTTATTGATATTGGCTAAATAATTGTAACAAATGTACCACAGTAATGCAAAATGCTAATAATAAGGGAAATTATGTGACTGTGGGGAGGAAATAAGGGAACACTACTTTGCTCTCAATTTTGCTATAAACCTAGAAATGCTCTTTAAAATGTCCATTTTTAGTAAAGATAATGGTAAAACAAAAACAAAACCCTGCAATTCAGATATTATAGACATACGTCATTTATCCATTCTACAAGGAGCTAAATGGCAATCACAAAGCTCTACCCTTCTGCTAAGGTAGCAGCCATATGGGTAGAGCTGTTCGTTCAGGATACTTCATGATACAGTGATTGTTTCAGGGATGAGCACATGAATGGCACAAAATAGAGTCTTCCTTGGGACCATTCTGTTAGAGCTAGCAGCAAAGACTATCTACCAGGGTTGTGAAGCTAGAACACTGAAAAAGAGACAACCATATTCCCAGATCATATGGGTGAATTGTATCTTCAGTATCAGACTCCCTGGACTTCTCATTTCCTCTTAGTTACATAAACTAATGCAAATACAATTCCCATTTCATGGGCGCTAGTTTGGAATGCTCTATTTATCACTCGCAACTGAAAATTCCTTGTGGATATACTAAGTCAGGTAACTATCCAGCTCATTTCCGGGTAGCCTATTCGATTACATGTTCAGTCTCTTTCCCATCTCTATCCCACCGATGGTGTGAGAACCGTCTATTGCACACATCCACGTGATTACTGCCATAGGTCCCTGGCAGCGCTATTTACGTGAGATGCCTCACCCCAGGACCAAACAGCTCTAACAAATGTTGGATAATTGATTGCTGGGAATTTAAAATGAGATCTATCAGAGTGGTGTCTAAAACGGAGGCAGTGTTGTGAGTAGCTAGATTGTGCCCTTGTGGACTGGGAAGGAGAGAAAGTTAGACTTTAGCCTGAGGGAGGAATGATAGAAGAAACAGAGTTAAAAAGATAGAGACTGAATCTTGTTTCCACTCAAGTTCCAAGGACCCACCATATTCCAGCCCTTGGATTCTAGGAGATCTATCTGTCATCTTACATTAGTCTCCCTTTTTGTTGCCATTGGTTCCTATCACAAAAACAAGCATGTTACATCCTAACACTAGGAGATAACTCAGTGAAAGAGATGAGATTTTAAATTTTTATCTCTATCACTTATGGAAGGGTAAGAGTTTGGTAGAAGAGAGTGTTGATCTAGTAGAATAAGAACAGAACTAATAGTGAAGGGTTGGGGTTCTGGTAGATTTCTGACTTAGATACAACTCCAGACATGTGACTCCAGTAACTTAGCCACCTGGGAAATAAATATAATAACTACCTTATCTACTCTATCAGAGTCGTAGCAAGGACTCTGATAAAATAAGCAAATAGTCTGTTTTCACAAGGGAAAAAAAAAAAAAAAAAAACAATGAAAGAGGAAATTCCCAGCATGATGGATTTGGGGGCTTTTAGCTCAGCCGTTCCTGTCCTGGTAAGAACGAGAGTTTACAGGAACATATATTCAGAAATAAGAGTGAATTTAAAGTAGAATCTCCTCTACAATGCCATGTAAAAGCTCATGCTGATTATTAAGAGATTTCTACCTTGTTTATCCTGAAAGGCTTTTCTGTGGTATTTTGGACTAAGAACTGATGTTCCCAGATTCCTTTAAAGTAAAGGGCATTCACCAGAACCATTCTAGTTGTGGAATCCACAGCATCATCAGGTAGGAGATTCACAATTTTTCCTAAAAGAGAAAGAGGAGGGATTACAAATGGTATCATTACATCCTGGCAACAAGCCACACTTAAAAAATGATAAATATGGGATACTGTTAAGTGATAATATCTCATATCCACCAATGATCCAAACCGGGATGTTAGCACTGATATAATAATACTTAACAGATCCTATTTAAATTTCATCTATTTTTCCTATAAAGTCCTTCATCTGGATGAGAAATCATCCAAGATCTCAAGTTGTATTTAAGTGTCATTTCATCTTAATCCCTTTGAATCTGGGACAGTTCCTCATTCATTCTTTGTCTTTCATGACCTACACAATTTTGAAAAAAGTTTGGTAGCATGTCCCTCAATTCTCAGTTCAGATTTGTCTGATGTTTCCTCAATTGTATCCCCTGAGAGAGATATGTTAGTTCCTAAAAGCCAGTCCCTGTGAATGCGATCCTATTTGGAAACAGGGTCTTGGCAGATCAAATCAAGCTACGATGAGGTCATGCTGGATTAGGATACCTCCAATCCAATGACTGATACACAAGAGGAGGAAAATTTGGACATGGACACAAAGAGAGGACAAGCCTCTGTGAAAACACAGACATAGGACAGACCTAAAGAAAAAATTATGTGCCAACAGAAGCAGAGATTGGAGTGGAGTGTCCAGAAACCAAGTCAAGGATTGCCAGCAACCACCAGAAGCTGGGAGAGAGGCATGAAACAGTGCCTTCCCTACAGCATTTAGAGGAAGCTTGACCCTGCTAACACCTTGATTCAGATGTGCAGCCTCCAGAGCTATGGGAGAATACTTTTCTATTGTTTGAAACTATCCAGTTTGTGGTAATGTGTTATGGCAGCCCTGAAAAATCATCACAACCAAAGAAGCGATGTTGTGTCTTTCTCAATGAATCATACCAGAAAATATATGATGTTCATATGTCCCATTACTAGTGATATTAACTCTGATGATCCGATTTCTACAGGTTTCTCAGTGTAAAATTATGAAGCTTTCCCTTTGTAATGAATAAGTATCATGTTGGGAGATACTTTGAGGCCATGTAAATTTCCTGTATTCACCAAACTTTTGCTCTCTAATTTTAGTATTTATTGATGATCTTGCCTGAAACAATGATTGCTGCAGTTTTTGCCAAATGGTGATTTTTCAATTTCCACTATTTGTTCTACATTTCTTAATTGGAATTCTACTGTGAGGAAGAACTTTCCCATCTCCTTCTTGTACTTAGGCATTCAATAATTTATATCACTATAGACTCATGAATATTTGTTTTACTCTATGTGTTATAATTTAGTACTATCGTTATTTATTTTGTTTCTCAAACTGTCCCAGATTTGGCTATTGGAAATCTCCTCAACCTGGCTCCTATATCCTTTTGACATTGTTCCCAAATATTTTGAGCACTTCCCTACATTTTGGTATCGCAGTATACCCTAAGGTCTGTCTGATGCTTTCTAGGAGCCCTGGTTACTTTTTCTAAGGGATGGCTTTTAGAACTCAAGATGTGAATGTTAGCTATACTCATTACTACTGGGGTGTCATTGCTCAGCAGGGAAAGCTAGGAAATACACATATTATACACATATCTGTAAATATTTCCATCTCTATATAATTCTATCTCTGCTTTATATTAAAGATGAGGAAGTCAGATTGACATCACCTGTTTCAATCCAACACCGTGGGGTTTATGCTCACCTTTGCTTTTCCTTATTTGTAATTCCTTTCTCTGTCAGTTAGCAACCTGGATCTTATTATTCCCAATATATTTACTTATTTGCTCAATCCTAGAACATACATAAAATAGGCTCAGAATGGCTAACCCATTCTCCTGTGGAAAACAAATTTGATAACTAGGGTACATGATTTGTATACAGTTCTCTTTTTTAAGTCTTAGATTTCATAGTCAAAATATTCTTTTACTAGAATAAATATTTGTTCAAAAGAATAATTCTGAAACAGGAATGTAAGCTAATAAAAGATGTTATAGAAGGACTAGAAGTTTTGAAGAGAAAATACAGATGGATTAGACTGATAGGTAAAGCCACAGTGTGCATGTGCATACACATACACACACACACATATGTACGCATGCACACACTCACAGAGGACTACAGAAGTCCAAGTGTTATCCAGGGTGTTGGAAGCTCAAAGGCCATGAGCAGTGGAGCTTGTTGGAAAAGGGTGGGTGTCAATAAGATTGAAGGAATTATGCCATTTACAGCAATTAATCTTAGCCTGGACTGTGAATTAGAATCACCTGAGGATTTAGAAATACTGATGATTGAGCCTCATTTCCAGAGATCTGAATAATTCACCTGGGGTTGGACTTACAAATTATTAAATTTAGTTTCACATATAGTGAGGACCGAGAGCCACTACTTTGAAAACATTTGGTCTATTGGCCTTTTACACCTCCCTGCGTGCCAGCAATGGGTAGCAAATATGTTAGCTTGCAGGTTAGTGCAATGAGTTAGGACACTCATGTCACACTATGGTTAGGACATAGTGGGTTTGCTGAATTGTGTTTTTAGAAAGTAAGGATTATAGGGGCACCTGGTGGCTCAGTTGGTTAAGCGACCGGCTTCAGCTCAGGTCATGATCTCATGGTTCGTGGGTTCGAGCCCCGTGTCGGGCTCTGTGCTGACAGCTAGGTCAGAGCCTGGAGACTGCTTTGGATTCTGTGTCTCCCTCTCTCTCTGACCCTCCCCTGCTCATGCTGTCTCTCTCTCTCTCTGTCTCTCTCTCAGAAATAAATAAAACATTAAAAAAAAATTTTCTAAAGTAAGGATTATATGTAATACATGTAATAAAACTTTTAAAAGTGGTTAAGAACAACTAAAATTAGGGACACCTGGGTGGCCCAGTCAGTTAAGCGTCTGACTCTTGATCTCGGCCAGGTCATGACCTAACGGTTCTTTTTTTTTTTTTTTTTTTAACATTTATTCAGTTTTGAGAGACAGAGAATGAGTGGGGAAGGGGCAGAGAGAAAGAGGGAGACACAGAATCTGAAACAGGCTCTGAGCCGTCAGCACAGAGCCTGATGTGGGGCTCGAACCCACAAACCGTGAGATCATGAGCTGAGCTGAAGTCGGATGCTTAACCGACTGAGCCACCCAGGCTCCCCGACCTAACAGTTCTTGAGTTCAAGAACTGCATTGGGCTCTGTGCTGACAGTGCAAAGCCTACTCTCTCTCCCCCTCTCCCTCTCTATCTGCTCCCCACCTCTCAAAATAAGTAAATAAACTTTAAAAATGTTTATTAAAGAACAGTTAAAATTAGGTCTGCTTAACTTCTCAGTTTCCCTTTATATTTACAAACAAAAAGTAGGTCTGGAAAACGTAGGTTTTGGGGATTGGGTTTTGCACTGACTTAGCTCAAGTTGATCGAGATCCAGATGATTTAAGCTGTTTGCATTGTTCCCTGGGTTCATATGCTTTCAAGGAAGCGAAACTTTTGAAACCCCCACAGCTCTGTTAGAACGTGTAAAATATAATTATTTTACAAAGGATGAAAAAAAATGTAGTTAAACACAACTTTAAAGTAACACACAAAGCCAAATTTGACCAGGGCTTTATTACACTCTTGAGAACTAAAGGGCCACCTACTGGCTCGTGCATTGCACGCATCCTTGGTAGTTTTAGGTATTGGGAAGGACAATCTTTGAAGATTTTCGGGGTTAAGTCCTGCTGGGCACAGCGTTATTAATGTGGCACTAGAGGGCCCCATGTGCCAAGCACATGATAGATTTTGAGATTACAAACAAGTACACAAGCATGGATTACCAACCCCCAACTTTTAAGTAGCTTGTAGACTATAAAGAAGACAAATCAGAAAAAATTGCAACATATAACTGACACTATCACTGAGTGATATGTGTGTGTCCAGCATATGTCCCAGTGTGTGTATGTTGTATATGTCCCAGTCGTCCACATGACTACTTGAAAGACAACCTATCTGAAAGCCAAAGGGAAGAAACTTCCTTCAGGTGGTTCAGAGGGAACGCAATCATGCCAAAGAGTTTCTAGTAACTTTGCCTTAAGGACGTGCAAAACTTTGCCTCGATAAAGTTCCTGAATAGCTGATGAATTTATTACTTTATTTGATGTTGAATAGCCCTCAAATAGCAGGTATTTGTGTTCAATATGTAAAGAGAAAATACAGAAATATTACAGCTTCCTGCCTCTTTGGAAGAGTCCACTTCTAAGAAATAGAGCAGGCAGGATGAGCTGGAGGAACAAAGTTATGGATGTGGGAAACAGGGGCTTAATAAAAGATTCGGACCATGCCCTTGGTTAGCTCATTTGTGGGGAACCCTCATTTTACTAGTAGTATGACAACAGGATTTTTCAAAGTGTGGACTCTCTTATATCTTGACCATAGAGTAATTGCAATCTGAAGTCTATTCTTTCCTCCATAATGTAAGGTTATTTACTCAGTGCTTCCTAGGAAGCAGAACTTCCTATGTGCTGTCAAATGTGGTAGCCACTAGACACACATGGCTACTAAATTTAATTAAAATGAACTAATGTTAGAAATTCAGTTCCTCAGTCACATTAGCCACATTGCCAATCATCTAGAGTCACATGTGGGTAGCACATGTGACTATAGCACTTGGGCAGAGCAGACTTATAGGATTTTTCTACCATCACGGGAAGATTTCCTTGGGCAGCTATGGGATCCAGAGAGTTGGATCTGATCGTGTTCCTTGAAGGTGTTATTTTGTGCTGGGGAAGCACGGGAAGGACCCTAAGAGCCAAGCTTATGCCTCACCAGTCAATGGCTCTCCTCTCAGCTCTGAAAAATGTTGCTCAGTGTGTAGAGACGGGAGATTAACTGCTCCTAGCCTCCCTGTCTATACAGCTCCCCTTTTCCTACCAGATGACATAACAGGCACTGGGTTAGGAATTTGAGACCTCAGATATGGTGCAGCCCCAGAATACCCTCAGGCCCACTTCTGTCGTGTGGAATGCTTTTGCCTATACAATCCCATGTGGTCCTCTCGCCAAATGACACAGTGCAAGTCCTCAGTAAATGCTAGCTGATCTAGAATTCTAAAAACAGGCTTACTTTTGAATGAATTCAAGTCAGATATAAGTTAAGTAATATGGTCACTCTTGCCTCACCATGGCTTTTGAGTCACTAGTACAACGAAAAAAGAACTGAGAATTCAGGGCTGCCAACTTCCTTAGTTTAGTTCAACAAACAGTAACGTCTGAACAACTGCTATGAGCAGGCCTACTGTGTGTTAGTGGTTCAAAGCCGAAACTCAAACCAGGCAGCATCACTGCACTGGGGTCCTTGAATCTAGTAGGGGAGGCTTCAGCAGTTAACTTCAGCAATAATATGGCACCTGTCGAGGTAAACTTTCCCACCAAGTGCAATGAGAGCAAAGAGGAAGGCTCTTAGCCTGGCCTGGAGCCAGGACAGGGCAGGGGATTTCAGGTAGAGGGAAGAGCTTACGCCAATGCACAGGGTCATGAGGTAGCACAGGGGGTTCTGGAGACTCTGTGGCACTAGGAATTCCTGAAGTACAAATTCTGAGTCAGAGAATGACAAGGGTTGAAGCAGGGAGACGAGCAGGGGTCTAGGGTCTTGCCGGGCCTTCTATGTCAGTTTAGGGAGCTTGAAGTCATCCTGTGGGTCATGGGGTGTTGAGTACAAGAGTGACATTATCTCCCTAATTCATATCAGAGGTACATCATCTGGGTGGCCGAAAGGAGATTAGATTTGAGGGGAGCAGCACTAGAGGCAGGTTATTGTATTAGCACAGACGAATGATAACCAAAGCCAAAGGCAGGGGAGGAAGAAATTGGAAGGAAAGGTGGACTCAGAAACATGTAGGAGGAGGCAAAGGAAAGGGGAGAGCTGAGAGCATCTGTCAGATTTCTGGTGTGAGCAAGAGTGTGTGTGCCAGTGCACACAATCACTGAGATTGAGAATGAACCAAGAGGAAGACTAGGTGTGGCAAAACCATTCTGAGGTCTGACTTCAGGTCTGCTGAGTTTGAGAAATGTGGGGCCCTCAGCAGGTACGTCCTGGCAGGTATATATAATGACCACCAAGGTTCCCGTGGTATGCCTAAACATTCCACATACTTTGATGCAATGCTAAGGCTTAATTATTACTATTCATTAATAATGACATCTTTTGTATTTCTTTGTGACATGTAACGGACCATCAATAGTTATATCGATTTAAAAGGCAGCTTGGTCTGAGTTCAGACTTTAGGGCTAAACTGACTTAGATTTGAATCTTATCTTAATCTTATCTCTGAAGATTTAAACTCGTGATCTCAGGCAAATTAATTTCTCTAAAGCCTCAGCTTCCTAATTTCTAAGATAAGGATTACATTAAAAGACTTCTAGGGGGGCGCCTGGGTGGCTCAGTCGGTTAAGCATCCGACTTAACTCAGGTCATGATCTCACTGTTTGTGGGTTCGAGCCCTACGTCGGGCTCTGTGCTGACTACTAGCTCAGAGCCTGGATCCTGTTTCGGACTCTGTATCTCCCTTTCTCTCTGACCCTCCCTTGCTCACGCTGTCTCTCTCAGAAATAAATAAAACATTTAAAAAAAAAAACAAAAAAAGTCTTCTAGGTTGTCTATAAGAATCTACTATTTCCGTTTAGAAATAGAACACTGTGTCGTTAATTTTAGCCATTCTCACAAGTGTGAGGTGATATCTCATTGTAGTTTTGATTTATATTTCCCTGATGATGAGCGATGTTGAGCATCTTTTTATGTGTCTGTTGTCCATCTGGATGTCTTCTTTGGAAAAATGTCTTCTGCCTATATTTAACTGGATTATTTGTTTTTTGGATGCTGAGTTTTATAAGTTCTTTATATATTTTGGATACCAACCCTTTCTTAGATATGTCATTTGCAAATATGTTCTCCCACTCTGTAGGCTGCCTTTTAGCTTCATTGATTGTTTCCTTCTCTGTGCAGAAGCTTTTTATTTTGATGAAGTCCTAATAGTTTATTTTTGTATTTGTTTCCCTTGCTTCAGGAGACATATCTAGTAAGAAGCTGCTAAAGCCAATGTCAAAGAGGTTATTGCTTGTGTTCTTCTCTAGGATTTTAATAGTTTCCTATCTCATTTCACACCAGTCAGAATGGTTAACATTAATAACTCAGTCAACAACAGATGTTGGCAAGGATGTGGAGAAAGGGGAACCCTCTTGCACTGTTAGTGAGAATCCAAACTGGTACAGCCACTCTGGAAAACAGCATGGAGTTCCCTCAAAAAGTTAAAAACTAGAACTACCCTACAGTCCAGCAGTTGGATTACTAGGTATTCATCCTGGGACTGCAAAAATACTAATTTGAAGGGATACATGCACCCCAATGTTTATAGCAGCATTATTAACAATAGCCAAATTATGGAAAGAGCCCAAATGTCCATTGACTGACAAACAGATAAAGAAGTGATGGTATATATACACAATGGAATATTACCCAGCCATCAAAAAGAATGAAACCTTGCTATCTGCACTGACTTAGATGGAGCTAGTGGGTGTTATGCTAAGCAAAGTAAGACGATCAGAGAAAGACAAATACCATATGATTTCACTCATATGTGGAATTAAAAACAAATAATAATAGTGGAAGAAACAAGAGAGGAAAACCAAGAAGCCAACTCTTAACTATAGAGAACAAAGTAACAGAAGGGAGTTGGGTGGGGTTAAATGGGTTAAATAGGTGATAGGGATTAAGGAGGGCACTTGTTGTAATGAGCACCAGGTGTTGTACGGAAGTGATGAATCACGAAATTTTACACCTAAAACTAATATTACATTATATGTTAAGTAACTGGAATTTAAATAAAAACTTAACCTATTAAAATTAAAATTAAAAAAGAAAGGGAACACTCAAATTTTAGGTGAGCATGTGGATACCCAGGTAAAAACGACATCTTATAGGGGCACCTGGGTGGCTCAGTCGGTTAAGCATCTGGTCAGCTCACGTCTTGATCTTGCGGTTCATGAGTTCAAGCCTTGCAACAGGCTCTCTGCTGACCACTCAGAGCCTGGAGCCTGCTTTGGGTTCTGTGTCTCCCTCTCTGTGTCTCCATGCTCTGTCTCTCAAAAATGAATAAATGTTAACAAAAAATTTTAAAGACATATTATAGGTCTTTATTACCGCAAGTCTAGGCAGCCAACTGTCCTGGTTTGCCTGGAACTGAGAGACCTTTAGGTGATAATTCCAGGAAAATCTCAGACAGGTTGGTCACTGGAGCATACAGTGCGCCATGTAACTGACTGGGCTATGAGTGAAACTGACGTGTGAAACTCTCAGGTCATCTTCTTAAGAGCAAAGAGGCTTTCTTTTCCCCATTTCCTGCTGACTATAAAATGGAAAATGCAAGAACCTCCTAGAGGTAAATATGAAAACCGTGTTTTGAGGATGGCAGAGCTGACCCCCTAGTCTGGGTCTCTGGATGGTCTCAAGGAACAGACTGCTTATCTCCCTTTTGACAATTATGTGAAAGAAAAAGAAACTTCTATCTTATCATTAAGCTACTGTACTGCAGGTCTCTCTGTTATAGCAGCTCAGCCCACACTCTAACACGTGATCTTATTTTGAAAATTACTTAAAATCATGACACTTTTAATGCCACAATTTTGTTATTACTTACCAGCTGTTTTTCTTTAGAAATCACAAATGGAGCAGTACCCCAAATTTCCAAATTTTCCTACTTTTTACCCCTGGACTTCTCTTTAGACTGACTGGGATATAAGAGTTTCTTGTCCACTTAGTAAAGGTGGTATCTATCCTGACTTCCATGTTTTGGATAAGACTCATGGGGAAAGCTAGGAGTCTAAACATCATGGGCATGAATAGAAAGACACGTTCTGAATACCTCGAATGTGACCATTGTTCTACTTAAGAAAGACACCTGCTTACACACAACGCAAACTCAGAAAAAGACAATGCTTGGAGGAAGCACTTTGCCAAGCACCCTGGTGAAAGCTTACCCTCAGTCTGGCTTTCAACCCAAGAGTTGATCTCCTTTCGGATTTGTCCAGAAGCTCCCACAAAGTTAACAGATTGTGGTTCTGCACCAAAGTATGTTTTCACGTCCTCTGAATATTTCTGGAAGATACAGGTAATATCTCCGTCTGTAGTTTATCCAAAACTGAGAAATCAAGTCTATTCCTGGACAGTTGCAACCCCCCACCTCGTCGTCCCCTTTCTGTCTTTCCATACTCCCATTTTGGTCAAAACCTAAACCCTCCCTCTTTAGAAATGGCTGGGCACTGACCCCCCGTGCCAAAGCCCAGATGTGGAGGGAAGCCTGTCTCCCGCAGTTCTGGGGCTCCCATGCCCCAGATTTATTCATGTCTGTGAAACGGGGCTGGAATGAAAAGAGACGAACTCTAGGAATCCCAGGACTCCAGTGAGCAAAAGGTTTGGGCAGTTGCACTTGGCTTTCTGCAGCAGGGACGGAGCCTACGTGAAGCCTGAAGGGTCTGCCCACTGGGGACTCTGAGTGCCCACGAACCCGTGATGGGCCACTCAGGAAAACTCGACCCTGCCGTGAAAACTGATTGCCAGGCACGGTCAGAGTTTCAGAGGCTTTCTGAGGGAAGAAAGCTGGCCTCATACTTCTGGCCCCTTGAGGTCCACCCTGGTGGCAGTCATATACGTGGGCTATAGGGGTAGCTGCTCGTGGGGCCACCTGCCTCAGGAACAAAATTTATTCCTCAGGACAGCTGTCATACTTCCTCATTTTATTACTTTATGGAGGAATTGTGTGCAGTAAAAACGTGAGTTAACTCAGTTTCAGAAATTTAAATTCTGTAGAGTTTATTAAAAACAAAAAAAAAAGCTTAAAGTTTCACATGGCACCATTCTCTGTCTTGACTCATGGGTTCTGATCAACCCATCTGAGCACATCCAGGACCTGTGGACACTTTAACAGATGTATCATTTTGTATCTCTGTGTCCTTCTTATCTGTAAGTGCCTGCCGGACTCAAAACCTCTTGCTTCTGGATCACACCCGAATGCACACGACTACCAGTAATAGAAATGTCTTTAAGACCTTGTTTGGATGCTTTCATGCTTTAGTCAGAACAAAGCCCAACTCCTGCACTTTCCAGAATTCACCGGCTATGGCCAGGGATAGCACTGCTGATGCCACAACATCGCTTCAGCCCTTCTATCGCTTTCCCTCTGCCCGATCTGATTTCCTTGCTGTTTGCCCACTGGGCACCCGCATTCTCACGAGATGGGCCAAAGGATGTGATGGGCGAATATGAAAGAAGTCCATGCTCGGCCTGGTTCAGGCTCACCACTCTGAGGCGCCCTTGAATCTGAACTAAGGATGAAATCACCGTCTGCATTGTGGGGTCTCGACCATCAGAGAAGGGGAGAAGTTGATGTTATTCTATGTTAAGAATGTCTCCTAAAGTCATGTTGTGACATGGCTTGTCTGACCCCAAAGTCAGCTTTGCTCCTGAGGACACAGTCTCCAGCCACATTCCCGGGACGATCGCGTCCCTTCGTTTCTGCAGGTTTAGCCTCCTGAGTTACTCCACTGCTTTTACTCCACTTCCTGTGAAACAAATGCTAACCCAGAGATCAGACAGACTGCATTTTTGTACATGTTCACAGGCTGTTCCTCGGGTGTATCCCTTTATTCTAGACGTAAAGATCCGATTACTAGATCTGGTTTGAGACTGATTTTTGGTTTCCTTTACAATTAGACACTTACTGGTGCTCCAAATGGTTGTTTACTAGAAAGCCTGACCATATACATTAGCTTCGTCCCTGGGATCTCTAGAGCAATGTACAAAGAGTCTACTGATTGGTCTCACATGGCTCTTTCTTTCCCATTAGATTAAAACATGTTTACACTTACAGTGTGAAATGGATACGTTTTCTCTCCATATATTCTATTCGCTGTTTTAAGTGCATAAGCATTGCTGGGATTGTTGATTTCTGAGATGAGTGTCTGGAAATGAGAGTGCATTTCTTCAACCTTGCCCCAACCTGATTCCTTTAAAAGAAAAGGGATTAGTCAAATAAAAATGTCGAACAAAAACTGTCTATAGATCAACACCCTATATTTAAATGAAATAATTTGTTGTACTGCTTGCAAAAGCTGATATTGATTGCACGATCAACAAAAAGTGTCTTCTTTAATGTTGTTGGTGCAAGATTTAAAAGTTTTGGGGGCTTCGTTTTCTTCACATTTAGTTTGTAAAGGCAAGAACAAGTTTGAATGTGGGGCAGTTCTGAAAGGGAAGAAAAAAGTGGAGAGAGATAAAGGGAAAGAATACGACCTTTCCAAGAAGTGTACAGAATTTTGTATTTTGGAAATTTTTCTATAATTCTATGATATTGAAAAAATTTAATGTTTGTTTTTGAGGTGGGGGAGAGAGACAAGTGGGGGAAGGGCAGAAAGAGAGGGAAACTGAGAATCCAAAGCAGGCTCTATGCTATCAGCGCAAAGCGTGATGTGGGGCTCAAACCCATGAACAGTGAGTGAGATCATGACCTGAGCTGAAACCAAGAGTTGGATGCTTAATTGACTGAGCCACCCAGGTGCCCTTATGCTATTTTTCTAAGGAAAATTACCTATTAAAGGGTGCTTAAATTCCCCCATGAAAAGACATGTGCTGCAAGTGTTTTCTCCTTGATCATAAAATAGACAATAAAAATAAGACATACCGTCTTTCTTTTCTTTTCACTTTCAGGATAAGATTTGATGTCCTGGTCTCTGAAATGAAGCACCTATCATTTGAACAAAAAGGCAATATATGAACACACTTTGCAAAGACGTAATCATATGAAATACTCTTCAGTAAACACAAGTCAGTCAGTCCCATCAATACAGAACATATAATTAATTAACTAGGGGGAGGGTTTCTGATTTCACTTAAATGACGTGAACAGATGAAGTCAACAGTGGCTTTCAAGTAAGTTTTTGAAATTCCAGTTTAAGTAACTAGTCTCTTTCTTACAATACTCTTTATAGGACATTGAAGGTGATGTTGGGAATACACTTAGAGCTAAAATTTTCTTGTATTCCATGTTTCAGTTTTTTAAAAAATCTATGGCTGTTTTGAGAACTGGGTGTTCTGTTGAGAGTATCATTTAGACAATTTCAGCAAAGCAACCATTGCTCTAGTTATCTAGAACATTGAGGAATTTTAGTTGTTTATTCTAGTTCAGTGTTTCAGTTCTCATTGTGTCTCCCCCTTTCATATTTATAGACACATTCCTTGTGTTCACCCCAACATTTCATCTGGAAGTTAACAGGAAGGATGTGCACATCCTTGTTTCCTCTGAAGTGTGCCACATTAGAGAACAAGGTGATAATTCCATCTCCTACATCATGGACCCAGCTCACAATTAGGAATAAAGTCTAGTTTACTAAAGGTTATGCTGACACATAGTGACAGACAGGGTACATGAACAATTCCATCTCCATGCAAACTGAAGCTGTTGATATTTAAATAACATTTAAATAAAGCAAGGGTGAGAAACACATAGCAATATATTTATATGAAATGGACCCAAATTGGACTCCATCTAAGAGTGCCTATCACATTAACGGTTAAACCTTTTAATAATTAACCAATTATCAACTAGCCATGAACCAGGATTTTGTTGTTTTTAAACTACACAATATCTTGTGAACCAAAAGAATAAGAATGACATCCTTGGCCGAAACTGACAGAATATATAGTCTGCCGCTTTCACTTAAAATTAGTGGCTGTGCCCCTATGCATCAGCACTCCTGTATCCCTTGGGTAAATTCCTAGCAGTGCTATTGCTGGGTCCTAGGGGAGTTCTGTTGTTAATTTTTTGAGGAACCTCCACACTGTTTTCCAGAGGGGCTGCACCAATGTTCATAGCAGCACTCTCAACAATAGCCAAACCATGGAAAGAGCCTAAGTGTCCATCAATGGATGAATGGATCAGGAAGATGTGGTTTATCTACACAATGGAATACTACATGGTAATGAGAAAGAATGAAATCTGGCCATGTGTAGCAACACGGATGGACCTTGAGGGTGTTATGCTGAGCGAAATAAGTCGGGCAGAGAAGGACTGATACCGTATGTTTGCACATATAGGAGGATTGGGAGGAACTTAATGGAGGACCGTGGGGGAGAAGAAGGGGGTAAAAATAGTTGGGGAGAGGGAGGGAGAGAAACCATGAGAAACTCTTGAATGCTGAGAACAAACTGAGGACTGATGGAGGTGGGGGGGGGGATAGGGGGTGATGGGCATGCAGGAGGGCACTTGTGGGGATGAGCACTGGGTGTTATATGGAAACTAACTTGACAATAAACTGTTAAAAAATGTGATCAACATAAATAAATAAATAAATAAATAAATAAAATAAAAAGATGGAATACTTACAAAAAAATTAGTGGCTGTGTCCTTTTCTATATTTGGCAAAGAAAAAAGCATCTTGAGTGGAAATTCTATCACTTGTCCTTTTGATTATTGCATGATTTAGAAGTGGATTTACTCTTTTCTATTTTTTTGTTTTAAAAACACACATATATTTATATGTTTACACATATGCACACATATGCATATATGGCTTTTTAATTATATTTTTGCTATCTATGGCTATACTTGCAGGTGTGCATGTGTGCACTCACACACACACACATACTATGCCTGAAGATGCTTACAGCAAATCAATAATTGCTTATAGGATAATATTGCTTCGTTATTTTAATGATCTCAATGAGCTCTTTATGATCATTCAGACAATTAGAGGTTGAATGAAGAAACAACCAAACAAACCAAAGAAGAGAATTCATTTGATTTTTCCATTTGTGTCTTCAAGAAAATCCTTCTGAGATCGGAAAGATGATGACGATATTTAAAATATGAGCAATTCAAATACCATATGATTTCGCTCATAGGTAGAATTTAAGCAGCAAAACAAAGGGACAAAGAAAAAAAAGACAAACAAAACAAAACAAACCAGACTCTTAACTATAGAGACCAAAATGGTGGCTGCCAGAGAGGAGGAGAGGTAGGTGTATGGATGGGGAAATAGGTAAAGGAGATTAAGAGGTCACTTGTGATGGGTATTGAGTAATATACAGAATTGTTGAATCATTGTATTGTACATCTGAAACTAATATAATGCCATGTGTTAACTTCTCTGGAACTAAAGTTTTAAAATAAAATAAAATGAAGTATGCACCCTAACTTCTTGAAATACGTTAATAATCGAAATTACATTGTTCTTGGTGTTGAACCCAACTTGATAACGTTATCCTCTCTGTCTGATCTTGCCAGTACACACAGACTCTTACATCGTTTCTCAAGCAGCAGTTTTCCAAATGATTCTCTTTCCAAGACTTCTTTTGATGGCCTAAGTAAATGATTAAGTGTACCTTTTGTTTTGAAGGATATGGCCATAGGATGTAAGCTATTTGGATTTCAGGAGGCAAATGACGATAAAAGTCAAAGAAAGCATTTGGTGTGAAGGCCGCAGAGGAGGCTCTCTCCCACTCACCTGGGCTATCTGGGCTGCAGTACTACCCTTGGTACCGAAATACACCATGGCCAAGGAGGTGGAGATGCCCCATGGAGAAAAGAAAATATTTTTGCCCTCAGCAGATTCAGCTAGCTTTTTGCTAAAATCCAGGGTAAATTGGTTGATTGATTTTGCTAGAGAGTCCATTGGAAAACCTAAGAAAAATAAAGCAGGTATAGAAAATGTGTTAATAATCCTCTCTGCTTATTTTATATTTGAAAAAACAATTTGTTGGCTAACATAAATATCTCCCTTAAATCACCTCTTCCTGCAATGACAAAAAAATATATTATCGAATTCGATTTTATATAGTTTATAGAATGTATATATTTCCATCCATTATGTACATATATATTTCCTCTCATCCTTATACATGTAGCTATTCATAACAGCTGAATGTACTATAGGAAAAGTCCACACCAACACCATCAGCTTACATATTAGAAAACTGAACTCCAGGAGTGCGTGGGTAGCTCAGTCGGTTAAGCAGCCCACTCTCTACTTCGGCCCAGATCATGATCTTGCGGTTGGTGAGTTCAAGCCGTGTGTCAGGCTCTGTGCTGATAACATAGAGCCTTGGGATTCTCTCTGTCTCTTTCTCTCTCTCTCTCTCTCTCTGTCCCTCCCGGCTCATGCTCTATAAGTAAATAAATAAGTAGATAGATAGATAGATAGATAGATAGATAGATAGATAGATAGATAAGCAAGCTTAAAAAAAAAGAAGAAAACTGAAGTCCAGAGAGTTTAAGGGAATTGCTCAAATTTTAGCATGAAGGAACAGCAGAGAACAATTGGATGCTAGTCAGTTAGCAGCTCCTTGTTGAAATAAAACACAATAAAAATGGCACTGATGGGGCGCGTGGGTGGCTTAGTCGGTTGGGCGTCCGACTTTCGCTCAGGTCATGATCTCGCGGTTCGTGGGTTCGGGCCCCGCGTCGGGCTCTGTGCTGACTGCCAGCTCAGAGCCTGGAGCCTGTTTCAGTCTGTGACTCCTTCTCTCTCTGACCCTCCCCTGCTCGTGCTGTCTCTCTCTCTCCTAGAAAAAAAAAATGGCAGTGGAATCAGGTCCCCGGACTGTCAGCCCCGTGTTTCTTTTCAAAGCATCATGTGACTGCTGACTTGACACAGTAGATGAGAAATGGCTATATATCTTTCAAGAAACTTTATGCTTTTTCTTACTTACCTATCACCCATATGTTTATATAGTTTAACCTTATTTGTTCGTTCATGCTCTTTTATATGATATTTATTACCAGTTCCTGGAATGCCTCAATCCTCCTTTACTCTGGTAAAATCCAATTCTGTTCAAAGTTTCTCTGTTTCTTTAGAAGCTTCAAGAGTATGTCCCACAACCTCGCTTTTTGCCCCTTGCTTGACATTTCTCACACCACTGGTTCTGTCTTCATACGTCCAGATCTTTCCAACCCCAGAGTAAGTTCCTTGAGAGTCTGTGGGTCTAGTGCACCTTGCTCAGGACTTCCCACAAGATGGATGTTTGTAAATACTCGCTTATACTTCTTTCCAATGTTCATCCTTTGGCTCCAGCCACCATACTTTGTTCACTTAAACTTGAAACCATTCACACCTTAGTGGGAGATGCTTTTAGAGAAGTAAGGAACTCCAGGCTCATTGCCTTTACTCTCACTCACTTGAGAGCCTCTGAAGCTGGTCTTCTTGAACAAAAACTCACATTTTCTCATTTTAAAAAAATTGTATTCAACCTCTAAATTTCACCTCAAGTTACCCTGACATTTTAAGTCTTTTAAGACTTGGGTTCTATCAAAGAAATAGCTATGTCACTCTGTTGCCATTTATAGCCAAATAATTTCTCAAACTGGTTAAATGATTAAACATAAATCAAATTCCTAGACCTGGAAATTCCCATTCGTGCCAACAATCATATAGAACTTCATCTTACACTGATATCACCTGGCCCTCAGAACGTTAGAAAGGTCAGGAGTTCTCTGTGGTCAAACAGTTGCATCAAGGGAGAGACATGTATAGGCGAAGTTTTGGTTTCATCATGAATTGGATTACCAGTGATCCTGTTGAAATCCCTCTAACCATAGGCTTACATTTAATCCCAGTCTCTAACTGCTGCCTCAGTTGTAACTTCTGCTTAATGCTGCAAATAATGACAATCCTAGGCTAATATTACTTAACTAAAGAAAAAAAAAACAACTCTAGTTTTGTAGTCATTATACACCCTCAAAATGTTTGAAACTTGCCAATATCTATTTTTTCTTGAAAGATTCAGTGTCATCTTGGAAATAATCTCCTTGATCTCTTTACAGCTGTATTCATCAAATGATGCTCTGTTTACTGCCTCTATATTAAGCTTTATCTCTTCAAATTTCATGGATTACATTCTTATGCAAAACGCTTGGCCCCTCCAAATCATACTGACCATGAAGGGAAGAGAAACTAGTATCTTCAGGCCTGAGATTTTGGTCTTTCTCCTTATAGTTATTCTAGAGTTTAATTATTTGTAACAGATTCCTGAAAACAATAATTTTCTCTAATGAAAGAGCTAATTTCTTGTGAAAAGTTAATATACAGTTATCTTCAGCTTCATTAATTCTTTTATTAATATCAACACTAATAAATGAGGTATAACCCAGAACGGAAAAGAACAATTCCTGCTCTTTTTTTAAACAACAACAAAAAAAACATATAGAAGAGGTCATCCATTAATAAAATTTAACCCAAGAGTGGAAACTACTTTCTGAAGGAGGCAGAATTTTAGGATGCTATTTTACAGGAAATAATTTACCCATATGAGGGTTAGACAATGATTTTTTTCAGAGAAGATTATAAATGTCTAGGTAAAATTCCTACTATGCTATTTTCAGAATAAATTTTCTTCTGCAGTTTTCAAAAGTTATAGATGTATCAGCTTACATGTATATAAATACATAAATATGCAATACATACACTATGTGTGTAAAATATGTAAAACTTCAACCTGTCAAGGATTTAGGGAAGAAGCTGGAGAACTATGAAAGTAATAAAAGGAGGGGCATCTGGGTGGCTCAGTCGGTTAAGCGTCCGACTTCGGCTCAAGTCATGATCTCGAGGTTCATGGGTTCAAGCCCCGCATCGGGCTCTGTGCTGACAGCCAGCCCAGAGCCTGGAGCCTGCTTCATATTTTGTATCTCCCTCTCTCTCTCTCTCAGAAATAAATAAAACATTAAAAAAATATTTTAAAAAAAGAAAGTAATAAAAGGATAGTGTCATTCATCAAAATATCACATTATAGATACCTAGGGTCCCAAAGAATCTCCCAGTCCCCTCTAATCCAATTACCTTGTTTTATCTGCAAGGCAATGAAGGCCCAAAGAGGTTCAATGTGCTGCCCAATATGCACAGCCAGCTCAGAGCAATACTATCACTGCAACCCCCCTCTCTGGACTCTGAATACAATCGCTTTTGTCATTGCTTCTCATCGTCTTTAAGATTTTAATGGCAAGGGGTGCCTGGGTGGCTCAGCGTCTGGCCCTTAATTTCTGCTTAGGTCATGATCTCATAGTTCACAGGATCAAGCCACTTGTCTGGCTCTGTGCTGATGGTATTGAGCCGGCTTGGGATTCTCGGTCTCCCTCTCTCTCTCTGCTCCTCCTCCACTGTGCCTCTCTCTCTCTCTCTCAAAATAAATAAATAGACATTTAAAAATATTTTAATGATAAAAGGAAGGGATTGTGTGATGAGAGAAGGTTGAACAGGAGGAGGAAGAAGGGAGGGAAGCTGGTGTGAAGGAGGAGGGTGTGGGAAGGATCCTCACCCTGTTTCCTATAAAAGGATACCCAAAGCTCCTTGACGCCTCCATGATACTGATGACATTGCCTACTCTGGGGCTGTGCCTACCAGAAGAAGACATGTCCCCCACCCTCAGCACTTCTATATTCACCCAAAGCCATTTTCTGAGGGAGGCAATAGTTTGGGATGTTTTATGATGAGCACATAGTGGAAGAGTGGGGTTTAGACTATCCATGGAAGAGAAGAAAGCTAACAGTCCATGGTGTGGTGGCCAGGACGGGATGTCAGGTGGGAATCCGGGTTGAAAGCCAGGCCATTAATTCCACACATTAATGACTGGCATCAAATTCATGTTGCCAAGCCCTCTCTTCTGAAGGGTTAGAGGGGTTTGGGCTCAATTATTCTAACAAGACTCTGTTTCTCTTTGCCTAGGTTGATGGATACAGAAGTAGCCAATCTAGACATGGGACTGGAGGAGATGACATTTACAGCTTCACCATTCCTGGTAAAACCATAACTCCTTTCAAAGGAATGCTCTCTCCCTGCCCCCTTTGCCCTCTCTCCCCTACAAACTTCGAAGCAGATTGGGGTTAAATCTGTCTGACTCGCGCAGCATTCTTGGGGGGAGGGGAATGAAGCTTTCTTTATCTATTATTTCCATTTTAGGGAGCTCTTGATCATTTGTGACTTGCCTAGGCACCTCAGCAGAGATGGGGAACATAAATAAATAAACACTTTTAAACAAAGAAAGTTTTACGATACCTTGTTTCCTTCCGCTGGAGCAGAACTGACAGTGGCTCCTTCTGTAAGAGACTGTGGCTGAGTTAAGTAACTTGTAACTGTAGAAATCTTCTTTAGACATTCTAGCACCTCCCTTTTCTTCGCCCCACCCTCTAATTCACTCAGAGGCCCAGGCAATCTTCCCTTCAGGTTTATCTTGGCCTAAAGCTCAAATAAAAAGACAGAGCTAGACAATTAAGGTTTTGCCTGAATTACTTAGTTACCCGCATTTTCCACGTCTGTCCGCATGTAGAGACCTGAATGCTGACAAATTGTAACTCACACTTTCCTTGCTTAATCTCTTCTCGAGGCTGCCAATTGGCCACAATTATAGTGGTTTTCCCCGGTAGTCTTCTTAATACAAAAAAATAGAGGGGCCTCTGGGTGGCTCAGTCCATTAAGTGTCCTACTTCAGCTCAGGTCATGATCTCACAGTTTATGAATTTGAGCCCCACATCGGGTTCTCTGCTGTCAGCATGGAGTCGGCTTCAGATCTTCTCTCTCCCTCTCTTCCCCTCCCCACTCACTCTCTCCTGCTCTCTCAAAAATAAATAAGCATTTAAAAATTATAAAAATGAAAAATGAAAAAAACAGAAAACTCCAAATCAGTGGAATAGTAATGGGCAGCTAATGGAAAATATTATGGGTGAAATATTTGCCGTTAAACTGTTCAATCTGCTTTTTTATGGTGCCATGTGTGAGAGGCATCCAGAAAATGCTGGTTTTCTTCTCCCTTGGTGAGTTGGTGTGGACCCCGGGCATAACTCCATCACGTTGGATGTCCATTCTTCCACCCCAAGGACGAGGGGGCTGAATCAATGTTTTAGACACAGTCACTGAGTCGGATGCTGGTTCATTTTTTGATTATCTTTTATTTCTTCTTATGAATGGCCCCTCACTCTTCTGTATTTATTCAACAGGGAAAACAATAGTTATTGTTTCATTTTCTACCGCTGTATGCCTGCCTGCTTAGCAAGGTGGTGAGGGGAATGGACAGCGGGATGCGTAGGGGGAGCTTTCCAAAGGGATTGAAGGAGAAAAGGAGCCCCTTATAACAGATTTGGAATGTCCTTCGTGCACTTTGCATAAAAATGGGGCACACGTCTTGTGGGAAACTGGCTCAGAGTTTAACCTTTGAATGTTAGTGGGAAACCCAGCACAGAGCTTTTCCCTGGACTTCACTCGTGAATGTGACTTGCAGTAGGAAATCCCGTGATGCCTGCCTGACATGTGCTGAGCAGATAGTAGTAGCCACTGGGGCCTCCAGACTATTTTCAGCTTAAAGTATCACATGGAAGCTGGAGATTAAGGGGGCTTGTTTATCTTGACAGACAGCGGCTCACTAGAGAGTGACTTGGGCCGCATTCAGGCACAGCATGGAGACTTGCTCTAGTTATTTATGTTGCTCTAAATGCATCATTGCAGATGTTGCCAAACTAGCCAAGAAATGGTTTCATCTTCAATAAAAGTCACGGACCAAGTTTTGTTCATTTGTTTCCCCAAACCATCTCCAGATCTCTTTCCCAGTTACCTTTTAAAATTCATACAGGCACACTCCCCATGTCAAGAAAATAATGGTCGTGCTTAATTTTGATGCCTGTTTGGGGGTGGGAAGGGAGAGGAAAGGAAGTAATAGTCTCCTTAGTTAACAACACAATATTATTAACACGATTTTGTTTGTTGTTATTTATGGCCTGCCCTATGTATATGTGGCAAGATGTACGGACATTTCTAGCAGGGAGGGAGGACAGGAACTATATGAGCGGGGGAAAAGGAGTGAGAGGGATAGTTTTTGCCCTAGTATTTTTATGATATTTGGGATTTAGACCATATGAATTTATTAGATATTCCAAATAATTTTGAAACCTAGAGAACTCCAGATGCATCAATATTATTTTTTAGTGTTTATTTTTGGGAGAGAGTATGAGTGGAGGAAGGGCAGAGAGAGAGAGACAGGAGACCTGAAGGGGCTCTGTGCTGACAGCAGCAAGCCCGATGTGGGGCTCGAACTCTCTAACCATCAGATCATGACAAGAGCCAAAGTCATGAGCCAGAGCTCAACTGACCGAGCCACCCAGGTGCCACAGATGCATCAGTATTCCTCTGATCAGAACCCAGAAGAAGGGCATAAATAGAGTGGGCAGAGACAATACGTGCATAATGGCTGTGCTATTCTGTTTGCATTGCTGTAAGAGAACAGTAAAGGCTGGGTGGCTTAAACAACAAATACCTTTTTCACAGTTCTAGAGGCTAGAAGTCTGAAGTCAGGGTGACAGCATGGTTGGGTTCTTGGTGAGGGCTCTCTTCTTGACGGCCGTCTACTCTCTGTGTCCTCATATGGTAGAGAAAGGAATCTCTGATCCCTTCATCTCCTCATAAGGGCACCGATTACCTCATGAGACTCCACCCTGATGACCTAATCTAACCATAACCCCTTTCCAAAGGCCCCAGCTCCAAATACCATCACATTAGGAATTAGGGGTTTAACATATGTAAGTGGGGATGGGGTGGGACACAAACATTCCGTCCATAGCAATGGCCGAAAGTTCCCCGGAACTGAAGCAAGACACAAGTTTCCAGATGGAAAAAAAATGTGCTGAGGAACAAGACAAACTTTTGAGAACAATTTTTAAAAATATTCATAATGCGGGGCGCCTGGGTGGCTTAGTCGGTTAAGCGTCCGACTTTCGCTTAGGTCATGATCTCGCGGTTCGTGGGTTCGAGCCCCGCGTCGGGCTCTGTGCTGACTGCCAGCTCAGAGCCTGGAGCCTGTTTCAGAGTCTGTGTCTCCCTCCCTCTCTGACCCTTCCCTGCTCACGCTGTCTCTCTCTCTCTCCTAGAAAATAAAAAAAATATTTAAAAAAATTCATAATGCAATGAAATAGCAAGAATATTGTCAAGAACAAGAAGAAAGCTATGAAAACTACAAAGAGCAAGAATAATCTTGACATCAACTCTCTCATCAGCAAGTCCGGTTCTAGAACCCCTAAAGTGTTGAAGAGGGCTTTGAACCTAGAATTTTATGTCCATATTTTAACTCAATAATGAGACTGAAACCTGAAGACATAATGATTCAGAAAGCTACTGCTTATCCTATTGCTGAATTATTGGAAGTACACAGAAGAATAAACTTCAACGTAAGAGAATGCAAGAGGCAAGAACCCTTAATTTTCAATAATGTCTGATTTAGAGGAAATAAACCACCATTCAAGCCTTAAAAACTTAACTTTTTATAATTTTTTGGGATTCTACTTTTTTTTTAATTATTTTATTTTATTTAAGTAATCTCCATACCCAACATAGGGCTCAAACTCACAACCCCAAGAACAAGAGTTACACATTCTACTGACTGAGCCAGCCAAGTGCCCCTGGGATTCTACTTCTGACAAGTTGACAGTGTGATGGTTTTATTTCTGACAAAGGTAATAATCACCAGCACTAGTATTTATTAAACACTATGCATAATCCACATGATATATGAATTCATTTAACCATCATAGCAACCTTATGGGAAAGTATTACTTTTTCTAGTTGGCAAACCAAAGCATATAGAAGCACTATTCCTGACCCACAGTTAGAGGATTCGTAAGTACTAAAACTGAGATTTTAGGTGTTGACAGTCAAGGGCCTGAGGTTACCTGTTGAGCCACCATGTTCCAGTGGGTCATCGGTCCCTGTCTTCCAACGCAGGGAGGGGACTGTCTGGGAAACATTTCCAGGATCCAGCCACACTCCTGTAGACAGACTCTCCCATGAGCTGGGACTCCCCAAACTAGACCTGCCTTAGTTCTCAGGACTTAGGTTACATTCTGCTCTAAGTCAGACCCACTTAAAAGTATTCACTGCTATTTTGAAACAAACACCCCTAACAGAAGCCATTTTGCATTTCTCTTCCTACAGCCCATTTTCCCTCCTCCGAACTCTCAGCTCAATGACCTTGACCTTGGTTCTATGTCTGAACCACTGGACTTGGTGTTTATTCCTGATATCCTTGAGGTTTAAATATGAATGTCCCCAAAGGACCAAGTCTCAAACTCTTCCTCATCTCTGTGCCTATTGCTGCTATGAGAAGGCAGCTCAAAACCATTTTTCATGCAATCCCACCCCACTCCCAACAAGGGGGCTCCTTGCAGGATCAATTCTCCCTTTGTGTCCTTTATTAGTTTTTTTTTTTTTTGATCCCCCAAAATGAGACATGATGCTTGATTCCTAAGAATTGAGGTATAACAGTCTTATAGTCTAAGAATCTAATGTTGACAACGAACAAATGGTTGTGTGGAAACATGTTTATTTTTTATGTACTTGCAACTTTACATAAGTTATAGACACATCCATGTGATATGTCTGGAAATGCACATAACATACATTTTCCTGTTATTCAGTGCTTTCTCCTGGGCCTTTATGATGAAGGGTGTGGAAGGACAACTACTCATTCTTCATTACATAAATGAGTAAATATATTTCTTTAGGTAGAAAAATAACTGATCACCTGCTTCTGTAACTGTATCAGCTTCAGAAACCGACAGTGAACAATAACAAAAACCATCATATAAAATAATAAATAATACAGTAAAAGTCAATGCTATAAAATAAACTAAATAGTAAGGAAGAACTAAATGGAACATCATTCCACTTAGAGACCGAATGATTAACAGGGTTGCAGCGTTATGGTCAACAGCGGTCCAGCTATCTCTGCAGTTATCATTAGCTTGTAGTAGAGGTTGTTCAGAGGGAAAAAAACAGAAATAGGTAGAAAAAGCCTCTAAACGTTTGGCACTTATAGTGATTCTGAGGCTTACGGTCCGTACTACAAAATTCTGTGCAGAAACGGAGCTTTTCCATTTTAGGGCGAGACAACCCTGCCAAAAAAGAGAATGTTCTTAGTGGTTTTGTGCAGGATAAAGAAGAGGAAAGGGTGATCCGCCACAAACTGTGGGCCACCATGGCCAGTTCTCCCTGACATAATGGCCCCAGTGCCAGCGGCTGCCTCGGTGCCCTCCTCGTTCACATCCACAGTGGCTTGATGGAACACTTTGGACAGAAACAGATCATTCCTTTCAGACATTCCAGAGAAATTGGCCTGGCTCTTGCTGAAGGCGTCCTCTACGCCCATGCTCCTGAGAATGGGCTGGAGCTCATAGTGTTCTTCCAATTTGAACTGGGGCAGGTACACCTCCACATCATCTTCGACCATCGTGTCATTGCTGGTCCACTTGATGAATTTATCATAGGTTATTTCCCTTTCCAGCTACAAATGCAAACATAAGACAAAAAAAGCCAGTAAGTGCTCACAAAAGAAGCAAAGCAACCTAACAGTCTAATGTTAAAGATCAATGACTTTAGGCTGCAGTGAAATAAGTCAGACAGAGAAAGACAGATACCGTATGTTTTCACTCATACATGGAACAGGAGAAACTTAACAGAGGACCATGGGGAAAGGGAAGGGGAAAACATAGTTAAGGAGAGGGAGGGAGGCAAACCATAAGAGACTCTTAAATACTGAGAACAAGCTGAGGGTTGATGGGGGGTGAGGGAGAGGGGAAAATGGGTGATGGGCATGGAGGAGGGCACTTGTTGGGATGAGCACTGGATATTATATGGAAACCAACTAAACCATAAACTATATTTTTTAAAAATGACTTTAGGGCACTTGCGAGGCTCAGTGGGTGTCTGACTTTGGCTCAGGTCACGATCTCCTGGTTTGTGAGTTCAAGCCACACTTCGGGCTCTGTGCTGTCAGTTCAGAGCCTGGAGCCTGTTTGGGATTCTGTATCTCCCTCTCTCTCTGCCCCTCCCCTGCTTGTATTCTCTCTCTTTCTCTCTCTGTCTCAAAAATAAACATTTAAAAAAATCAATAATTTTAACTTTACTATATTGTGAGTGATGTTACAATTTAATACTCTAGTAAATTTTTTGCAGAAAGGTAGCATGTGTGACATATTTTAATGCTCAGAATGAAAGTTTGAGATGTGCGCGTTTGTTACCAACCAACTTATATGTTTCTGTGAGAAACTGCATACCGCTTCCAAAGGTGCAGACATGTTTATCATGGAAGGTAAGTTTAGCTCCAGTGGTTTAAAACAATACAAGTTGGAACAGCTTACCAACTCCAAGCCAGTAGACATACTCCCAATTTCATCTGGAAGCAACAGGAACATGCTAACATCTCCAGCATATGGGAGTTCTAGAATCTGAGTCTTCAGGTCCCCTATGTATCCAATGTTCAGGTCTTCACGCAAGTACATCATCTGAACAGGTGTGCGCTGAGTCTAAAATTATTAAAAAGTGAAATAAAAAAGTTGATATTAAGACTTCAAGAGATTTACAATTAGACATAAAAGAGAATAGATTCTGCTTTAGTGTTGAGGAAATATATTCTTAAAAGTCAACAAAACAAATTATCTGTATGCCCTTATTATTATTAAGATGGGCAATAATAATAATTATAATAACATTAAAATATTTGTTCAGTACCCACCATGGGCCAAGAATTCTGTGAAATCTCTTGAATCTTTACAAAGGCCAAGTGTTAATTGATCACAAAAAATGGAACACATGGAAGATAAATAAGGTCTTGGCTGGCTAGGAATAGAAGCTTAGTGGTAGAGCCTACATCTATATCCAGGATTGTTTAATTATAAAGCCCATGGTCTTCACCACTATTCATATGGCCTCTCAGAAAATTACCATGTGATACTCAGTAGTGTGAAAGAGTCAACCAACTCTCCAATGTGCATGATTTATGACTAGCAAGTCATGCAGGAGCATGAATGGTCTTTAACTTTTCTTCCTCTGTCTTGGCTAAGATCCTAAAATATATGTTAGGAAAATCCGTCTTGTTGTCTCATACCGCATTCACACGGAAAGGATAAAGCCCATTTAATTTCTTCTCAAATGGAGTTTTCCACTTTCCTTTGAAGTAGACGGCATTCACCAGGACCATCTTGGTGTCCCCATCTACAGAACCTTCAGGTAACAAGTCTGGGATTTTGCCTGCAGAAAACATGACACATGTTAGGTTTCATGACCAAGAAGTGTTACCTTACTATGACTTGAAATTCTTGAATCACCATCAAACTCGTCATCTACACTTGTCAAACTCTGCAGAGGCGATGGACTCAGGCACAAGTTTTTCTCCCAATGCATTCATAGCATAAATAAAGCAGACCACATTTCTCAGAGGGTTTGCAAAGTCCAAGAGAAAAAGGAGTAATGCATTGAAAATTTAGAATGACTATTAAACTTGGAAAGACTGTCACCTCCTTTTACGTCATTTTCTCAAAGTCTCTCAGCTTAGTCAGTGCTTCTTCTAGATCTGATCCAGATAATCGATGGGTCTGATCCATTGATTCATTCAAAAACTTTTTTTTTTAAGTCCTGCTAGACTTATGCTAGGAGTTATACAGAAACAAGAGGAGAGAAAGGAAAGATTGCCCTGGAGGGGCTGAGAATATTGGAAGAGGCATTCAAAATCAGCTGTCAAACAATGTGTAAGAAACTATGAGATCACGATGTCCTACGGCAATGCAGAGAAGGGAACACAAGAGTGTACCAGAGAAGGAAGTTTCTCAGAAATTGTAACATCCAAGTGTGGTAGTTATCAAAAAAAAAAAAAAAAAAATGGCTTAAGAAACATTTACAGTCGATACCTACTCTATGATACTTCAACTGCTTAAGTACATTATTTTAGTTAATTCTCACAACTATTTTATTGGGGTGTCATTATTATCATTTTACAGAAAAAGACGCGATGCCAAGAGAGGCTAGCAATCTCCCCAAGATCACAAGCTGGTAGCAGGTCAGAATTATTTCTCCAGCACCCACTGCCTCCCAATCCTACTGACAGTCACGACTCTAATAAAAAGGTCAGTGTCATCTGACCAGCTTCCATACGCCACTCGGTATATCCCCCAGGCAGTTAACGTTCTTGGTTACTACTGGAAACTGCCAAGGCTGTACTTAACTTTGTGACATAAATGACAGAATGAATGTGATCATTAACAAATAAACAGATCATTCCCTCAAATTACTATAAAATTTGACAAAAAATCAGCCCAAAGGATGACTTGGCATTTTGACAACATAATTCCTAGATTCATAGCCACTGAAGGCAATACTTAAGGAAAACAACAGTTCATGCTCTTCTCAGAAAAGTAAAACTTCCACAAGTCTCTTGAATTCTGCAGTTTTTACTTTCACTTCTGTTAATCTTCACTTTCTCTGCTTCCTTTGTGTACACAGTTGATCACTATTTTAGAACAGTAACTTCAAAATACATAATAGAAATGAAGAACAGAAGTAGATCGGCTATTTTCAGAGAAGCAAAAATATTTTTTTAATTCTATAGGATGTAATTCATATGCTTTTTCCCATCATGGGAGCCAAGAAACCCAGCCACACCAAACTATTGCCTGAAACAATGTTTTACACACAGGAGTTACATGAAAAGTTATTTTTTGCCTAAGTTATCAAACAAACTCTTTAAACATCCAACTGAAGACTCCCAGAATGAGACTAGGGATCAAAGAAAAGGAACCTCCCCTCCCCACCCCCCCAGCTTCACCACTCATTGGTAGTGGGATCTTGAATGAGTTAACCTCTCAGAGGCCTGGAGTCTACAACCATAAAGGAGTAAATCTGGATAAGTTATTTCCAAGGACCTTTCTAGTCCTAAGAGCTCATTAATCTATGAAATACGAAAACAGCTCTGCCTTTATAACAGTCTTTATGGTTTTGTTCTTAGAAGTCCATCTATATGTTATTATTCAGTAATTATTTAAGACCTATGATTTTACCTGGAAATTTGGAAATATCAAGAGTTTTCATTATCAGCCAAAGACTGTGCTAATTTTTGTGGGGACAAAGGAGAGGTGGACACATTGGCCCTCCCCTCAAATAATTGTAGTTTATGTGCGATGGCAAAGCAGACAAGATCAAATCCGTTCAGTAACAGTTTAAGGCTGTACAAGGCAACCATTAACAGGCATCACAAAGCTGACAAAGCACCAAAAGAGTGGAGAAGAGGGGGAGATCAGGACCTGGCTGGATGAGAGATACCTCTAGGAAAGGCTAGGACTTTGGTTTGCCACTTAAATTTAACTCTGAAGTTAAGGAATGCATAAAAAGTAAGTATGGCGGTAGGAACCAGCGCGCTGTGGAGAGCTCGAGAGCCAAGAGTGGTGAAGCCCAGTCTGTTGGGTTAGACTAGATTGTAAGTTCTAGGGTGGCAGTGTCTGTGTTCTGTTTCATTGATCATTTTTATCTTCCTTCTCATGTACAGTGCCTAGCACATAGTATGTGGTGGATGAATACCGTTGTTGACTGAAGGATTAAATTCAGTAAGAATGAACGGAAGATTTAACTAAGTTTGAGTCCTTATGAAGAATACAAAGTGAGGCAGGAGCCTATGAAAGAATTAGTGGCCTGAGTTGCACCAGTAGAAGTGGTTTATCAGGGACCAAAAGAACTCCACAGCAGATTGGCTCTGAATGGTGCAAAATAGTTAAAAATAACTTTGTGATCCCTCTGTTTCTATTGCCAATGGTCTCACGCCAGTTACTCACTGGAGGGGCATGTCTCTTTTCTTTTTTCTTCTTTCTTTTTTTTTGTCCACAGTGGACACAGAGCACAATGATTTCAATTCTGATTATTTCCTACATTGGAAGACATGTCTTCCTGCTCTCATCGTCTATCCCATGGTTATATCCAAAATCAGATTATTTAAGTACTGAATATATGTCTTCCATTAAGCGACCTCAACTATTTTTTCTCACTTAAAATGCCACTCAGATAAACAAGAAGAAGGTTATATTAACCGAATAACTGAGTTTGGGTGAATTTTAAGGGAGTTAGGGCTAAGTATAAGAATGATTTTTTTTTTAAATAGATCGGAGTTTTCTAACTAAAAAGAACAGAAAATATTGCTTTGGCTTTACCTTTGGTTTGAGTATTGACCCAGGAATTAATCTTTCTTCTAGATTCTTCTGCACATTCTAAGAAGTCAAGTGCCTGGGGTTCTGTAGCGTAGTATTTATTGGAGAGTTTTATATATTCCTTTAAAGCAAGAAATAGGCCAAAGGTTACACCAAACATATACTGAGAAAGACTTGGTATAATTGTAAATCATGAGGTTTCCTGTCAAGGTTCAGGGGCCTGAGTAGGTAAGGGCAGGGGTGGAGGGTGGGCATGGGGGTTGAGGGACTGTAAGAGGAAATGGTGCAGATTACAAGTGCTCTGTTGACCCTCTTCCCCACACTCACTGTGCATTATAGACACTGGGTAGGAGGGGAAGGCTGGGCTTGTGGGTAGTGGCTCTGGAATTCACTGTTCCTCCACATTTAGGACTCATTCTGCACATGGGGCTTTTGCAGCCACGGGAGGGAGTGTCCACCAAGGGGAGCATGGGCAATAGCCGCCATGACCAAGGGCATTCAGGAGCCTTAGGGAGCTTGTGTGGCATTCTGACTCTCTGCGTGGCAATCACAGACTACAGCTTTGAAAGTGACCTCGTTGCACATTGGGAGCCCTGCAATTTCAATTACAGGCTTCACTTACTTCCTTAAACCTCGCAGACTTCTCTCCAAACAGCTTATTGACGCTCTCCAACAAATACTCCCCTGTGGATGCATTGATTGCAGAGCTGAGCGAACGGAAAGATGAATGGATTCTGTCTCTACTCTGTGCCTTAAACAGAAAGGAGGGAGTCTCTTTAGCCAACACAGGAAGGCTAAACGAGATATGTCTTATAAGCAAACATATTTTTTCCAATGCAACAATAAAATGCTGTATTAATATATAATTTTGTCCAATGCTTTAGAAGAATCTCTGAGGAAACACTTTGATATAGTGCATTAGAACCGATAAGGTTATATTTTACTTGTTTCACATTTTGCTGCATCTACAGGTTGCACTTAACCATGAAGTAACCGACATCCTAGAAGAAAGTGAGGCTTCTTTTATAATTTCGTCAACTTCCAAGTCTCTAAGGAGTTTGATTAGATTAAAACGTTACCTTAGAGGTGATGTAGAAAAAGTTTACATAATGCCTGAAAGTACCCATTTTATAAGTAAAGGGCAGTTTGTGCAGTGGAAAATCCAGGTTTTAGAAAGCCTTGAAAACAAAGGGGAATTCTGATCCTCAACCCGGAGTTTGTCAGCATGATGATAGACACAGGGCTCAGTCACGGCACGGCCAGCTGAAGCAGAGGACGGAAGCCTGCTGACGGACTGCCCCAGGTGCCACAGGAGACCTGATGAATCTCCATATTGAAGGGGTCCTCTCCACCTCCTCTAGCCCATAATTCCTTGGGCAATGGACAGATGGAGCAGGATTCCCAAGATGGAGACTATGGGAGATATCTTTCTAGCCTGAGGAGGATGATTGTGGACATTGTCTATCAATAGGAGCACATTGATGCCCAGTTCCCATAAGTCAAGCTGGATAGCTGGTGTGTAAGGAAATAGAGTACTGAGAAAATATATTAACACCTGAGAGAGATAGATGATAAATAGATACATATATACATATACACCCATACAGACAGACAGACATTACATACATGGACGGATGACAGATAGAAGGCTCGGGGAGGGAGATCTAAGGGGCAGTGGTCTCTCATAAAATCATTGAGGGTGACCTACCTCATTCCTCATGTTTTTGTCACTTTTTACCTTCTCCCACCTGGAAATCTGCATCCATGCACGTGTATTCTAAGAGTTGCTACCACTGTTTCAGAATAAATTACACGAGCCCAGCTCCTGGCAGAGTGGTGTGATCAAATTTAGACTCAGTCTTGGCCTAAAAGTCATAAAGTCTCACTTCTACCCTGGCCCTGCCCATACTTAGCAGTGTGCCCATAGGATATTTACTTAAGGGTTCTCAGTCTTTGTTTTCTCTCTACAAACAGGGGAAGTTGGCTAGGTTCTTTCCCTGTCTAACATTGTGACTTTAAGACAAGAAGGTTCTAGAAATAAAATACAAAAGACATTAGGAACCGGTGAGTCAGATACCTGCAAAATAGCCTCAGGATAAGGGCGTTTCTGGACCTGTTGCATGAGTTTGCAACCCGTGAAGTTCTCCAGGGTCATTGGGGGGACTTCATTGACTCCAATTTTGTTAAACTGAAACACCTACAATTGGAATGAGAGGGAATAGATTTATGAGTATATTTTCCTGCTAGATCACTTAACCTGAAAACCAATGACAACTGAGTACCTCTTAGTGGTCATGTCTACCTCCCTGCCTTCATGTCTGGGGAACGAGCACAGATACTCTTTACACATAATATATAAGAATATATATTAGAGGGGCACCTGGGTGGCTCAGTCAGTTAAGCGTCTGACTTCGGCTCAGGTCATGATCTCGCGGTTCGTGGGTTCGAGCCCCACATCAGGCTCTGTGCTGACAGCTCAGAGCCTGGAGCCTGCTTTGGATTCTGTGTCTCCCTCTCTCTCTGACCGTCCCCTGCTCACACTGTCTCTCCCTCTCTCTCTCTCTCTGAAATAAATAAAACATAAAAAAATATTTAAAAAAAAATAAATATAGAGCTGGAAGAAACACTCGTTGCTTGCGCGCCAGTCTCGCAAAGACACCCGCTGCAGGAGTCCGTCCCTTCCGTGTCTTCCTTCCTTCCACTCCAGCCTGCTTCCTTTACCAGCCACGCCGATTCTCAGCAACATGGCCTCTTCCTGCCCCTGCTTCCTTATCCATAAAATGAGTATGGTGGTCATAGCCTTGGCCTCATAGGATTGTGTGTCATGTGGGCAAATCCATAAAACGCTCTTAGAAAGGTACCCGGCTGAGGCGCTGATAAGCCTTAGCTAGTAGGTCAAGGGCTGCTAGTGGCTGAGTTGCCCGCTATCTCTAATCTGCACAACTGGCTTGCAGGCTGGGTATTTCCATTCCCGTACCGTCAACGAGAAAACAGAGGTGCAGAGAGTTTCAATGCCTTTCCTCCTATACCTAGTGAAGAGGGGCGAAGCTACTACTCACACACACCCTGGCCTGTCCCCCAAAGTCCGTGCTTCCTCCTCTGAGCCAACCAGCCTTTCTTCTTCTTTCTAGTAGGGAATTAACCAAATTTGCCTTTGAAGTTTAAAGTCTGTACATGCAGCAGAGTTATGGGAAAACAGCGTAAGATCCTTGCATAGACCCACGAGCTTAAAACTCTTTCCCGACGCAGAAAAGCTGTGCTGTGCCAGAGTGACCAGTAAGTTCATTTTCCTTTGGGATCAAAATCTTTTTTTTTTTTAATTTTAACAACCTAGAGTACTTCACTTATCATTTTTCCTCAAAACATAATGCTTCTGACCCCCCTCATGAAAAAAATTAAGACCCAGGGCCCCGAGGTGGCTCAGTCAGTTGAACATCCGACTAAGGTCATGATTCTCATAGTTTGTGACTTTGAACCCTGTGACGGACTCTGTGCTGACAGCTGAGAGCCTGGAGCCTGCTTCGGATTCTGTGTCTCTCTCTCTGCTCTTCCCCTGCTCGTGCTCTGTCTCTCAAAAATAAATAGACGTTAAAACATAAATAAAAAATATTAAGACCCTGCAGTGCAGCTCATGGTTTTTATTTCTTCAAGGGGAAGAAACTGAAGAGGAAGAGGTGTTGCCAAATGTTGCTGGTATCAGGGTTGAGCAATTGAGTTTTGTTGTAAGTCTTGATGTTTAAACTGTCAAATACTCACAGGGAGTGATGCCTTTCTCTTCCTTTCCTGCTGCATTGAGATTGACTAACACTCTATCTGGGAGCCACCTCCAGCAAGGCCCATCCGTAACTGGGTCACTGTGCACCAGACAAGGTCATATCTACACTCAGGCATAGTTCTCATGGGAAACCCGAACGTGGCCGGGGGCACTTTGGTGTGACTAAAACACAGGCTGTGCTTGTGAGAAAGGGGAGCCTGTACTTCAAACATACAATGTCAAGGTCTGTATGCATGCTTCTCTGAAAGAAAAGAATCTTAATTGCATGATGACTGTAGCTGGCTCACTGACTGAGGACATCTCAGGGACATGTGCCTGTTAAATGTGCCGGATTCACCCTACAGGAGCACTGTGGTGCGTGGTGGAAGCAGTTCGACATATTTCCAAGGCCTTTGACTCGGTGAAAGTGTCCCCTGACTGAGCTTATGTCCCTTCACCAAGGACTAAAGCCAATGGCCTTGACATAAACAACCTTACACTGTTGCTGCACACCCTGTCGACCTTGGTTTGGAAAATGGGCCACCGTGCCACCCCTTACTTTGCTGACATGACGCCATGGGGTCAATAGCATGGCTGAGGCCATGTGAGGTCACATGGCTCCCCTGGCATCTCCGGCAGTGCGGTGACCAGCTCTTCAGCTCTTCACAACACTCTCCGAAGACCCCTGGAGGAATTCTCTACATGTGTGAGGAGCAAACATGCCACAGCGGTAGAGCCATTGAAAGAGCCTGACGCGGGGGCGCTTGGATGGCTCAGTCAACTAAGCCTCCGACTCTTGTTTTCAGCTCTGGTCATGGTCACGGTTTCCTCGGATCGAGCCCCGCATCGGGCTCTGTGCTGGCAGTGTGGAGTCTGCTCGGGACTTTCTCTCTCCCTCTATCTCCCTGCCCCTCCCCCACTCACACTGTCTCTGTCTGTCCCAAAATTAATAAACAAAGTTAAAAAAAAAAAAAAGGGGGCTGATCTAGGAGTGAGGAAACCCCAGGAAGACCGTGGGAGGTGCTATGCCCACGCTGCCTCGTCTTCCATCCGTAAAATGACACTTGTCTTCAAACCAAATGAGATAAAGCACGCAAAATATTTCAAAACGTATAAACATTATATTATAAAACACCAGACGTAGTCGCTGCTTCTAGCCTTGCAGGATACGAAACCGCAGTGCGCCTTCTGCTATCTATGGTTGAGAGTTTCTGTGGTTTAGTTGTTTTGCAGATTTGAATCTAGGGCGCTCGTGGTATAATAGCATGTGACGATTACCAACCTTGTTCAAGCCAAGCTACCTCACAGGTAATATTGCAACTCTGTAATTCCATCCAGGAATGCCCCAGTCCTGGTTGGGGGCGTTCACACACTTACCCTGGCCATCTGGTCTGCGGTGTTGCCCCTGGCACCCAGGTAGACCATGGCCATGGTGGATGAGATGCTCCATGGAGAGAAGAAGAGATTGGGGGTGGCGCTGGTGTTTGCCAGATGCTTGAAAAAATTGAGGGCGAAGATTGTGTTGGCCACATAAAGGTCTTCCATTGTTTCAATCTGGAAGGAAAATGAGGAAGAAAAAAAAAAAACAGCTCTAAAAGGTGACTCAACGTTTTGGGTGATGTCAGCAGAGCAGGACAGGGTATACCCTGCACGGGACAGGGACTCCCTCTCTGCTTTTCCTTCATGGACAAACATGAAGTGGAGCCGGGAGAGTGTCAGGCTCATGTGACCTGTGCAGCCATAGTGATGTTCGGTATAATAGTAGTAACAATAAATAGCGTTTTTTAGACTCTTACTGCACAACAGATGCTGTCCTAAACATTTTACCAACCATTTAATTCTTGCCAAACCCCTCTGAGAAAGGCATTGCTATTCCTGTTTGATAAAGGAAGAAACTGCGCCCAGAGCATCAGAAAAGTGACCAGCGTTCCTCACCTAGGAGGGACAGGACAGGGCACTGAAGCAGGCGGCATGGCCTCCAGGGTCAGGCTTTCCAGCTCTGAGCTGCATCGCGAATATACGGTACACACAGAAGGAAATACACACATGTTCAAACGTGTGCCTCATGCGCACATATTCTTGTTGGCCCCGGGGTGAGATTGTCAATCTTCTTTCAGATTCTCTGCTTCCAGAAGTGGTTTGGAGTCGTTGTTTGAGGGTTGGTATTTTCACCCAGCTCCTACCTCCTGTACTCTGCCTACCCCCCTACACACACCTACATCCGCAGCCGGCTGTGAAACAGCTCCCTCTGCTAAGGAGTTCATATGCGGGTGCTGGAATGGCCACCTGCTTCTCCTGACCCCCTAGCAGGAAAGTCCATTGTAGGCAAAACTGCAGAGACCATCCTGGGAGCATGAAACATGCACGCACGCACACGCGCGAAAGCACACGCGCGCACACCCTATCACCACCTGAAGATAAAGGACAGACACGCCTTCCATGACCCAAGTCTCTGGGTGCAGCGGAATGCACGGCCACACCCGAGGTGTGTGCAGGTATCTGTTAGTACTGGCCAGCGATCATTTCTCGACTGTGCATTATGCTCTCACGGTGGCTTAAAACACACCCTATAATTAACCAAAATATATAAATCTACCACAAGACACTGACACTCATTAATCCACAGGAAATCTTGTGACAGTGGCTTCTCAGAGCTGAGGAGGGGCTGAGCGTAGGCCCCAAGGTGAAGGACGCCCTGCGTCTGCAGGCTGGACTCACTCAGCAGGCTTCCAAACAGGGGCCAGCCCTCACTTCCCTCCCTGACCCATGGCTGTCGTAGGTGACCACTGGGTCATGAACACTGCTTTTTAAGAAAAGCAGTGCCATTTGTATTGAAGTGTCTCATTTGGAATCCCTGCCGGTTGTATTTTTCAGGACACAGTTGTAAATGAAGGGAAATTTGTCCCTGAAACTCGCACCTCTTCTCATTCAATCCTCACAGCGTCTGCAAAAGGTCCATACCGTTATCTGTGGTTTGTAGGTTACCTCCTGATGCTGAGAGAAGTTAAGAGACTTGCATAAGGTCACAGAGCTCCTATGCAGTGGTGCAGGGAGTCAAGCCTGGGTCTGTCATGAACCCCCCTCCATCCAATTCCCCGCATTGCCTGCCCTGCTGATGATGCCCCACGCGCTATTATGTGTAAGAGTTTGGACAAGTTAACAGCTAGAGAAATGCTAGAAAGAGGAAATGAAAACAGGGAAGTAGTGAGTCTGTAAAGCTCCTAGAAGGAGTATCAAGTAAAAACAACAGCAGCAACAAAAACAAAACAAAAACTTCACGATTCTTTTTGTCTTACTTTATCACTGAGATTAGATACTTGGGTCGCTCAGAAATTTGTTTCCTCTTCCTTCTACTGATTTAAAATCATCTGTAAGTTAATTAGTCTTATTGGCAGATCATTTTTGTAAAGTATATCAATAATATTTTGGAAACAAACTAATAATTAGCATAATAAATAAAATTTCTCTATCCTCATATGATAAAAATAAATAAGGGCCTAGAGCCAGAAAAATGAATTGTAGGCATCTCTTATACCGAAATCTTTATAGTCTCCTGTGTAGTAGGTCTCTTTGACACTAACAAAATTTAAGTGTAAATTTAAGTGTCAAGACAAACTATTGGAGAGGCTTTGAACGCCAAGTTAGATTTCTGGTGACTTTATAAAGAAAAAAGAAGTAAATAAGTAGGGACAGAATTAAATTGTCCCATATACATTTACTTCTTTTAAAAATAGTCTAGCTTTTATTTATTTTTTAATTTTTTTCTAATGCTTATTTATTTTTTGAGAGAGCACATGAGCAGGGGAGAGGCAGAGAGAGGGAGACACAGAATTCAAAGCAGGCTCCAGGCTCTGAGCTGTTAGCACAGCTCATTACCTGAGCCAAAGTCGGACACTTAACCAACTGAGCCACTCAGGTGCCCCTAGCTTTTATTTTATAAACAAGGTGCTATTAACTATACTTAACGTAAAACAGTAATATGTCATGTCTATATTGCAGTTACTAAATTCCTTCAGCAACACTGTTTTAATTTATGTAATTACTTGCCCAGGAAAATCTAGTCATATCTAGTTACAAAAAGATAAAGACGTAGTTTGCACAGCTAGTGAGCTCCAAAGCCTAGACTGCCTCTCAGCCTTCTGATTCCGAGCTTGGTGCTTTTCAAATGGGGTTTGAGAAGGTTTTAGCCTTTCAAACCTATGAAAGGCTTATGGAGAGTGTGTTTCCTCTCAGACAAGTTCACGGCTCACGTTTGGGTGGGAATCTGACAATGTCAAACTGACATCGAAGAATGACATCAAATAGCCTAATTGCCCCAAACAGGTAACACCTGTTGTGAGTTTCTTAACTCTTAACATTTTACAGCTTCATTAACTCCCAAATATCATGCAGCTAATTAAGGTTTAATATTATCATGGAGAAGAATAAATGGACAGCATAGGTGGGGCTGGGCTCCATGATATCTGTGTCACTTCCTGCAACACACGTTGACAAATGTGTGCTGAAACTTCGCCCATTAACCAAGAGGTGAGGATGTGCCCCCAGGCACACCATCATACCTCCTTCTCACAATCACTGGATGCGAGATTACAGTTTGCTGTGGCTTTTAAAACAATTTGTTTTGCGACTACAGGGTGGAAATATTTAGAAATTGACCACAAACATCAATGGAAACAAAGAGAAAACAATAACTTTCAGGAAACCTCCCATCCAAACTTACACATTCTCTTCCCAACAAAATCAAAAGCAATTCCTGTTAGTTGATGACTTTCATAAAGAATGAGTGTCTGTTTATGCATATTAAATTATATATTAAACTGTTACTTCAGCCAATCCAACAACTAGTTTGACTAATTCTTCTTTTTCACTGAATTGACCAATTATAAACTAAACTTTAGATATACTCTGGTGTTAAATTGACCCAACCCAGATTGCTTAATCTCTGCAGATTCTGATCGTTATAAAGACCATCCTCTTTTTTTAAATTTTTATTATCTTTATATACAATTTATAGATTACTTTCCTTGCTTAATGAATATATTTTAATCGATCCAACTATTCCCATCAAATTCAGTGTCAAACCCTACTTAGTACAGAATATACATATTCTAACCTCTTCGATGAAATTGACATCATGACTTGAATGTGCACTTTGGTTTGGTTAATGTTACACAGGCATTTTCTGGCTTCTGAGATTCAAGATTAAGTCTTAATTTAGTTCAATATTAAATGTAAATTTAGCTCAAATCTTAAACTAAAATATTTTTAATTAAAAAAATCTAAACAAGAAACATACCACTACATTTTTACTCATTTTTTAAAGACATGCCACACTTTAATTTCATTATATTAGTAATTGCAATAGGAAAGAAGAATAAATGACACCATATTTCATGGCAATCGCCATGAAAATCAGTGACATACCTGCTTATTCCCAGAGGTGCTACTGACAGGAAACAGTCCTCAGAGAGCTGTCAGAGTACACACATAGGGAAGACAGGTTTTATAAAGCTCTGCCCCTCCCACAGAGCATTTTTTTCCCTCTCTCTCTCTAATCTGTATCCTTTGAGTGATTCAACATTTTACTCAGAAAGACATCACTATTATAAAAATTCTTGTTTGCTAAGGCACCATTTAAGAAATTTGTTCAGAGGATTACGTCATTCAGAAACTTAAGAATTTGGCAATACTTACACATGCCTGTTAAAATTAGCTGATGTCTGTCCGCCTCAGGTTCAAGTGTCCCCTCTATACATGCGCCCAAGGAGAGTACCGAATTCCACAACACCCCTTCCATCTTTGCACAGGAATGGCTGGTGGGCTTTTTGTAATATTTAAAGTCAATGGAATCATTTTTCTTCTCGCGAGTCTAAGCAGACCCCAAGTGACCCTGGGGCATGGAAAGGAACAGAAAAAACACTATTTTTCTTAGTTGGAGCTTATTTTAAACTGTCTTAGATTTCTCCAACTGTAATTACCTAAATGATTCTGGGTTCCACCCTAATTCCCTGTCACCAGCCACACCCAAAGAACTTTCTATTTGCCTATGTTTCCAACACAGATCTTATCTTTTGTTATACTGATATGTATACTTGAAGTTTACTTTTAACTCTAGAATCATGATATTGAAAACTTGACTGAAGAAAATCACTAGATATTTAGATACTGCCAAAGGAATTTGAGGAACAGAAACAGATAGAAGATAGGCACGGTGACAGATAATTTGAGTCTAAAAATGTTTGTATTGTTATAGCTTTTTGAAAAGCTGCAACACATTGGGAGGGTGGCTTCTCTTCTGTTTGCTTTATTGTTATGTGTAGGAAATCCCCAAAGGGAAGGGATGGGTGGAAATAACATCATATTTCTTCTCCGTTGCTGTGAGGAGCTCCAGGGACGTGCTTTGCAGCTGGGATGACAACGTGCATGTCAGCGACACCAAAATGGTGTGTTTGAGCCCTGCGTGAGCTGCTTAGCTTGGTGGTGATTCCCAGAACCTGATCAACCCTCACCTCATCTTGCTTATTTGCATCTCTGGTCATAATGAGTGGAGGTGCTTTAACCCAAACCCCTCGTTAGCATCAGAGGCACAACGGGATAGGTGTGTTCTTCAGAATCTGTGCCTAGCAGCCAAAAGCCAAATTATACGATTTTTTTTTTTTTTAATTGCTGGAAGATCTCAGGTCACATGAAGAAGAAGTTGGAATCCCACCCACAACGATGATTTTTCAACTCCTAAATTCTCCCATTACACCGAAGGAAACTTTCAGGCAGCCGTTGACAGTTTTCCAAGTTATTCTTCTCAACAGGAATGCCTTCCTCCCTTCTCCCCACTGGTCCAAACCTGTGAGGTTCTACTCACACCCCATAGATTCCTCAAAACCCAGTATGATTTCTACAATCTTCAGTGAACTCATACTATGCAAAACTGCACCTCTCAGAGCTACAATATGAAAATATATTATTAATTGATTAACTTTTTAATCATGTGTATTCTACCTATTTCATTTGAGTGGACTTCTATTCCTAAATATATTCCCCACGGATCCCCCTTGAGGAGCAAGAACAGTGCTAAGCATCAAGTTGGACTTACAAACTATCTTTTGACTGAGTGAAATGCCAACATTTTCGAAAAAGGCCATTTAGTGTGGTGAGCAAAGATATGGATTCTGAGAGACTCAGAAAGCTCTAATTTGAATTTTCTATCTGCCACTTTCTAGTTGTATAATCTTGCACAAATTTCTTTCTCAACCTCTCTGAGCTTAAATTGCCTAATAATGCGGGTACTGTTCATTGCTTATGCAAAAGCAATCCAGTTTTCGCTATTCTTCTCCCTGATTTTGTTTAGGTGTCAAGAGATTTCTTTATCTTGGGGAAAGAGGGACTAGTTGTTGGCCAAGGGGGTGTCTATATAACCCAATTCTGGTCAGTGAAGTTTGGGAGAAATCCGTTGGGGAACATCTAGGGAAATTTCTCCTTCCTTATAGGAGGGAGGCATGCAGACAGAATTTCCTTATCCTATGCCACCCCTTCTACCTGACTTTGAGCCTGGCTGTATGAGGAAGTGATGCCAAGAGATGTTCCGCCATACATCAACCACACAGGAAGGCCAGTGGGTTTGCAGAGATACCAAACCAGAGCCTTGACATCAGAGCACTCCCAAGTCGATTCTGGAAATGACCTACCTCTAGTTTTCATTCTCATGGTTATGGTTACATGAGATGGTAAATAAGTCTATGTTGTTTAAGCATTCCTAAATGGCATAGCCTTTTGTGAAGAATCAACGAGATCATGTGTGTCTGATGCTTAGCATATTACCTTTCACCTAGTAAGTGTTCCACGGGGTTTGCTAGTATAACGGAGTGATTTGGAAGTTGTCTTCCTGCCTAGATGAGAGAAATTTTATGAGCTCAGTATAAAAAGAAACCCTTGACGAAGAGTTTGAGTTACACCTCAAACTACCGGAGGAAGCATAAAAGGCAATTTATGATAAAAAGCCAAACTGAGTGGCACAAATGGTAGTGTCACAGGAAAGAGGGGGAAAGATTGACAAATGCGTGTCAAGGAGACAAGAGAAATGAAAATAAAATGAAAATTGAAAAGGGAAGGCACTAAAATTACAGTAGTGGGAATTGAAGACTGTTGAGCAGTTGCCTGAGATCTGACTGGTGCAGCCGCTGTTGTAAGAGAAGGAGAGAGGGGAGAGGGGACTGCATCTTACAGAGGGGAATTGATACCACCCTGAGCTGAGATCTAATCTAAAGACATCCTGTGTAAACTCTGGGGAAGAGAAGTTGCTTGTAAAAAGTGTAAAGAAGAAGGGAGGGGAAGGGGGGAGGAGGAGGAGGAAAAGAAAAGTCTAGAAGACAGGGAACCAGAAGGCTGAGACCCCTACCAGGAGACCACTGAAATTGTCCAGTCGGTAGGTGGTTTAGAAGAGCAGAGCTACTACATAGTGACTCTTACCCTTATAGAATACATAAGATGAAGCCTCTCAGTTAACCTGAAATAGTACTTGCAACAGCTATATATCAGATCACTTCTGTGGAAGTTGGGAATAATGAAACAGCAAGTGCTCCCCCTTCTCTATTTCTTATCCTCCAGGAAAATGTGTCAGATAATCATACATGAAAAATAGGATACAACATTATATATGCAATACGACCTCACATATATAAGTAAAATATATGCAGAAAGATGACCCAAAGGGAAAGTGTCAAAATATAAACTGACTCCAGTAAGTTTATAGATGTTTGTCAATTTTTTTTTACTTCAAACAACTCCCCCCATTTTCCACAATAGGAATGTATTACTTTTAAAACCAGAAATACATGATCAAAGTGTCTATATCAAGGTGTTTATTTTCTTCCTGGTAGCACTGCAGTGAAACCTGCATAAAGGATAAATAAGACACAAGATAAGAAAACAACTTTATGAATAATGTTCTAATATTCTAATTTGGAGATTATAGGCACTGTGGTTTTTTTTCTCGGAAGCACCTGTCCAACTGTGACTGAGGGGGCTGTCTGTTAACCACTCATCTCGTCATCTCGATGTCCTTGTACCTGGTAAGTACCATGACTCTATGACCATGACGGTCTTCCCCAATGAGATAGGCACTTGGCTCAAATTAAAGTGCTCACTAGGTATGTGCTTGCTCATGCTCAGCACATTGCCATGTTATTTCTTTTCTCTTCTCCACTTTGAATGTACAACCACCGGCACTTCCACAGTTACTCTTCCCATGTGATTTGCTGGTTGATGGGAAATATCTCCACATCAGCAATATCACCACTAAAATTATCCAAGGCATGATTCGATTGTAGACCCAAAAGGAAGTCCCATTCTGACATAAAATTCCATCTAATAATCTTATTTTACCAATGACTTTCCATGAAATGTCTTGAAACACTGTTTTTACAACCAAGATCATTAATATTAATTAGCCCTAGTATTTTGATAGCATGGTGCATCCTAGAAATTTAAGTAGCTGTCACTGTAAGCAGGAGCAAATGAATGTGAAAGTGGCTACTTCCATGGTGTGACTTTGGGGCCACCTTGACTAAGAATTCGTGCAGTATATGTTTTTTGAAATATCTTTATCAGAGAATAAACATCTCCTTCTACGATTAGCGATAGAATTCATCATGGCTCTGGGAGAAATAATACATGTTTCTTAATTCCTGCAAAAAGTGTTTTGATAGAGTGGGGAGAGGCGGTCAGGAAAAAGAGTTTCGGGGTGTGTGAGGAAGAAAAGCAAAAGACCGAGGCAGTTTTGAATGAGTGAGCCAAGGCCACAGAAAGGAACGATATCAGAATCCAGACCAGCAGAAAGCAAACCTTGCCTATTTTGAGGTATCGCCCTGGGCCAGCCTGTGAGAAAGTTTGCACATGAAACAAGCTCTGTTAGGGAGTGTAACACTTCACTCAGAGTATTTACCTTGTTGCCAAGTGATAATCCCAACATAGATGCCATGGCTGGTAGGCTGTGGGAACAAATATCCAGTGTTCTGTGATTCAGCTACTTGAGAAAACCAACAACCTTCCTAAAACCTGTCATGCCAAAAGCATGCAGAGAGAGAGATCACATTTCCAGAGCGGCCACCGATTGTGTTGTGAATCATGAAGTCACTCATTCTACACAGCAGATGAAACTGCGCTTGTCATGATGCATTTCCTTCAAGGATCTAATGATACAACACTGGATTCGTGTAACCACAATTGCATGCATCATTCGGCTGTCTGTTACCCTTGTGGATTATTTTTGGATAAGTGGATTATTTATATTGCTTAACAAGTCTTAATTTAGTCTCTCTTTTATCTAGTATGTTCCTAGTACATCTAGGCCACTGCTGTATGCCTAAAAAAAGTAACATATTTCAATGATAACTATGTTTTTTTTTTAAACAGATATTCATTTTTGAAAGACAGAGAGAACAGAGCATGAGCTGGGGGGTAAAGAGAGAGAGAGACAGAAGCAGGCTCCAGGATCTGAGCTGTCAACACAGAGCCTGATGCAGGGCTCAAACTCACTGACTGCAAGATCATGACCTGAGCCAAAGTTGGACACTCAACCAACTGAACCACCCAGGTGCCTCTCAGTGATAACTTTCATAAAACATACTTAGAAGGCAAAAAAATAAAAATAAAAATAAAGATAGTCATAGAAAGCATTCCAAATCCAGATGTCAATTACTTTTCTTTTACCCTCTTTATGAATTTCTGTATCTTCTGTTTTCATTAAGAGTAGATAAAATGACCAGACACTTCCTACTAAAATACATAAATGATTTACACACAGGTATCAGATTTGGTCCCATATAAAATGATGAGGGGAATCCCTGATCTCTAGGATGGAACTGCCAAAAGAAGTAGGTGTATTGAGACACAGTGATGCATCTTATCACAGGGTGGGGCCGGAGTACCTACATCACCTTCAAATGAAGACAGCCTTATTTAGATTTGTGTCAAAGTGAGGAGAAGGAAGGGAAGTGATTGCTCAGTTCTCCCTCTGTTAATTAGTCATAATTCACAGAGCGCGTGGACAGGAATATGGGAATGTAAATGGGATGTGTGGGTGACGAGAGCATGAGGGGTGAGAAGGAGACAGCAAAGGCTTCTGCTACTCTGTCTCCAACCTTGACCTCTCCTGGGATCCCAAGATGCCATAAGCAGCCTCCTAGCGGGCACCCGCCCTTGACTGCCTGTCTTTGTCCATCTGTCTTTGGCCTGTTTTTGTCCACCTGTTTCTCCACATCTGCTTCCCATCCGCCTCAGACATCCAAGCCAAAATTGAAGCAACATCCTTTACTCTTTTCTTTATGTCCACGTTCACATCTATCATTTAACTAGTCCACTAATTTTAGTTTTGAAGTATTTCTTGATGTGCTCCTCTTTTTTCTCTGAAACGATTGCGCTTTGGTCTCCATCATCTCTGGTCTCATCCCCACATTTCTAGTCTCTTGTTCCTTAAGCCGCAAGCCTGATCTATTTGATGTAAACCTGACCTAGCTATGACTCTTCTGAAAATTCTTCATCGAGTCCTCAGTAAATACAAGATAAAGTCCAGTCAGAGTCCAAGACCATCTGTGATCTGCCCTCTCTTTTCTTATCCAATAATATTAATTTAAATACTGTGAAATAAATCTTTAATATCTGGCCACAATGCCCAAATTTGTTAGCATTAGTGGTCAGCTTTATTACTGGACTTAGAAAAATATTAAGTTCTATTTTGACATGTTTGTTGCCCTGGTGAGTCTCTTACAAACAGAAACTGTATATCTCAGTTTCTATACCCACAACTTTTAGTATAATATGCACTCACTGCCTACTTAATGTTTTTGAACTAAGCTGAAGACAAACTTTTGTATTCTAATTTTGATCCTCCTTAGTTAGCCTCAAAGTGTGGCCTTCCTTCTCTTCCTTCCTCCTTTGCTATGAAGAAAGAAAACTTTATCTTCTGGAATAGGCAGCAGTTAAGGGTGAGTCCCATCAAATGATGTAAGTTGAATGTTAGGTTCCTCGGTCTAGGAGTTTGGAGAACTTCAGCATCAGATGTGAGATAGGACTCCATCAACAAAATAACAGAGACTTTGATTGTGACTAGCTACAATAGACATAGAGAGTGTCAGGCCTGTGGCAGGGAAAATACGTCATCTACTCCAGGCTTCAGGTGAAGGCATCAAAGGAGTTGGGGACCCAGGAGCTGTAAGCAATGCTCAAGTACCAAGCACTAGGAAAGGAGGCTAAGAGCTGAGAGAAGATGGGGGTGGGAGCATTTAAGGACACAAAGGAAGAAGGCCACTTCATTTGCCTCAATTTTCTAAGTCTTGTATTAGACTTCATTTGACTATGAACAGAAATACTTAAACTTTCAATGGGAAAAAGTGTTTTGAAGATGTGGCTAAACACCATCCTATTAATAAGATTGCAAGACTCTTGACTTCAGGGAAATAAATAATTTACCTGATTTATGTATTTGACGTTGAAGTGAGTATGTTAATGAGATCGTACAAAGATCAGAACATCTCAGATTTCCATCAGGTCAGGGCTTGTGGTGGCTGTGTGTGTGTGTGAGAGAGAGAGAGAGAGAGAGAGAAAGAGAGAGAGACAGAGGGAGATTTCATTCTAGACTTAATCTATCCTTTTACAGTTGTTTGTTTATCTGAAGTCTGAGTCAGATGAATTATCTGAATGAATTATCTCCCAAAGTATATCATTTCTCAGTGACTTTTACCCTTACCATGCTTCCAGCACTATTTCAATCATATTTCTTAGTCATTTCAATATTTGTACCCATATACTTGTTGCCTTAATATTAAAGTGCTACTATGGGGCACCTGGGTGGCTCAGTCGGTTAAGCGTCCGACTTCAGCTCAGGTCATGATCTCACGTTTCGGGGGTTCGAGCCCCGCGTCAGGCTCTGTGCTGACAGCTAGCTCAGAGCCTGGAGCCTGTTTCAAATTCTGTGTCTCCCTCTCTCTCTGACCCTCCCCTGCTCACGCTGTCTCTCTCTCAGAAATAAATAAGAAACATTAAAAATGTTTTTAAAAATTATAAAAAAACATTAATGTTACTATCTCTTTTCATACAGAGGCAGGATGTAGATTTGTGTTCTAATATAACTTTTCTATAGTAGTAACTTCTTAGAATGCAAAGGCTCTTTGATTCATCAGAACTGGCTATGGACTGTATCAGTCTCATATATCATCAAGTGATGCTAAGAAGCCCAAATATGTGGAGGGATAAAGAATAAATCCATACCATTTACTCAAGGAAAGTTCTAAACTTTTCCACAACACTCAAGTATGCATATCTTTGTGACCAACTCCTAGGGTTACAAATGTTTAACCACTCTTACTCTATAACAAGTTCCTGTTTGCCTGGACATGACCACATAAAGCCCATTTCAAAATATTTCTTGGAAAACCTTACCATCAAGGAGGAACCTTTGGTCATCACCTTTTTTTTTTAATAGTTTATTGTCAAGTTGGTTTCCATATAACACCCAGTGCTCATCCCCACAAGTCCCTCCTTCATGCCCATCACCCCCCTTCCCCTCCCTCCAACCGCACTATCAGTCCTCAGTTTGTTCTCAGCATTCAGGAGTTTCTCATGGTTTGCCTCCCTCCCTCTCCCCGACTATTTGCCCCCTTCTTCTCCCCCACGGTCCTTCATTAAGTTCCTCCTAATCCTCCTATAGGTGCAACATATGATATTTGTCCTTCTCTGCCTGACTTATTTCGCTCAGCATAACACCCTCAAGGTCCATCCATGTTGCTGCACATGGCCAGATATCATTATTTCTCATAGCCATGTNAGTATTCCATAGTATAGATAAACCACATCTTCTTGATCCATTCGTCTGTTGATGGACACTTAGGCTCTTTCCATGTTTTAGCTATTGTTGAGAGCGCTGCTATGAACATTGGGGTACATGTGCTCCTATGCATCAGCACTCCTGTATCCCTTGGGTAAATTCCAAGCAGTGCTATTGCTGGGTCATAGGGGAGTTCTATTGTTAATTTAATGAGGAACCTCCACACTGTTTTCCAGTTGTCTGATGGCTGATGCTAGGACTTCCAGCACTATGTTAAACAACAGTGGTGAGAGTGGACATCCCTGTCGTGTTCCTGATCTCAGGGGGAAAGCTCTCAGTTTTTCCCCATTGAGAATGATGTTAGCTGAGGGCTTCTCATAGATGGCTTTTATGATGTTTAAGTAAGCTCCTTCTATCCCGACTTTCTCGAGGGTCTTTATTAAGAAGGGAGTTCATCACCTTTTTTAAATCAAGAGTCGTGACCATTTAGCCTGACTCAAATTGAAATTATGTTGCATGATATTCAAATACAGCTTCATGATCTTGAAGTTTAAGATCTTCTTTCTTCTTATATTAATGTAGAAAGTTGAGCACATATCCTCTCTTTCCCAAATTTTTGATAGAGTCGTAAAACATAATCATGTTCATGAATTCCATCAGCTCTGGGTAAAATTATAAAGTAAGAGAAATATAAAAGGAGGTTCACCTTCTACATGCAAGACTAAAGTATTTTTGTTATAAATGAAATAATGTAGAAAAATCGTAAGGCAGAATGTCTATTCATAATAAGCAATTGCTATTATTATTATTATTATCATTATTTTTACTGTTGAAGTACTGTTGGTAATTATCTCCACTTGAGTGTTATACTGATGTCTCATAACATCCATTATGATCTTGGGTAGGTCATTTCACTTTTTGGGGCTTCCTTTCCCTTTGGGCTCCCCAAGTTATAGTCATCCCATACTACTTATAAAACACTTCAGTGCACATGATCTTACTTAATATTTTCAGTGATTGTTTAGTAGGATAAATCATTGTCTTATAAGTGAGAAAACAGACCAGTAGAGTAGTCCAGTGATTTGCTTCAGTGCTAATAAGTTGTAAGAATTAAACCCAAATGTTTTAGGTCAATGTTCTTTCCACTGAAAATACCTTTCATGTTCTTTCTAGTTTTTTTAAATGTTTTAAACATTTTATTTATTATTGAGAGACAGAGAGAGACAGAACAGGAACATGGGAGTGGCAGAGAAGGGGGAGACACAATCTGAAGGAGGCCAGGCTCTGAGCTGTCAGCACAGAGCCCAATGCAGGGCTCGAACTCACAAACCGTGAGATCATGACTTGAGTTGAAGTCGGATGCTTAACTGACTGAGCCACCCAGGCACACACCCCCCTCCCGTACGAGTATCATGTTCTCTCTAGTTTTGAAATGCATTATTGTATGTTGCTGCCTCTGTTTAAGGAGACATTAGGAACTCAAGGACAGAAACAATGTTACATTCACTCTTGAGTCGCCCAGTGCTTAGCAATGTAAAACTGTATCCCCTCTTGTCCACCCTGCATGTGACAAGGCACCAGCCACATCCCACCCTACTCATGGCTGGGATTTGCTCTGCATTGGATGCTGTCAGAAAAGGGAGGAGGTCTAATTCTTTGATTGGTATCTCAATAAATCTTATTTATAGGGAGGATAAAACCATAAATGATAAAGAAGTAGCAATCAATCATTTTTGGGTGAGAGACAGGTGTGTTTGCTATTTTATGGATGGCAGAGTCACCTTGCTTTTGTCTGTACTTGAACAAAATTATGACATGGGCTTATCTTATCTCATTTTGGCGTGGCCTCGGAGTAACTTGTCTGAGGGTGGGATTCTGTGATGAGCTTTATGTCTAATACAACAGCATGACCCATTTCTGAGTGTCAGAGAAGAGGATGCTTCTTCCCCCACTCCCTCTTTCCTAACTGCCAAACAACACTCATTTCTGGAAGAACAGCTTCAAGTGAATGGAAAGATTCTGTAACGTGCTGAAGACAACAAAAACTAAGTATCTCATCTTCTTAGACTCAAGCTGACTTGTTTAATTAATTTCTTTTAAGGGAGAGGCCAGTTCCAGATACTGCCATATTTTCTTGTTAGTTGGTTAAACTGGGAAGGGATGATCCTATTTAATATATCAGATTTTGGTCTTTGGTGTCATTTTGGTAAGTTATTTTTAAATTTTTAATTACAAGTGTAAAGGCACATCATTTTTCTTCCCAGATTCCTCACTCCATAACGGAATTATTTTTAATTGCTTTAGCTAATTCTTTTAATGTTTTCATCCATATCGCCATATTGCTACTTTGAGAAGTAGCAATATAAGCATGGCCTTTAGAGATATGCATGTGCACCCCTTCCATTCTGCCATATATGATAATATCTAAATTTTGGTTACATAATTATTTGCTATCTTCATTATTATGACCATGTGCATGGAATTCAAGCTGGGCCAAATTCTATAATTGTACATTTTGCACATTTTGTTATTCTAGCATTCTTAATTATCTTGTCTTTTAAATGTATTTAGGGGTGCCTGAGTAGCTCAGTCTGACTCTTGATTTGGGCTCAGGTCATGGTCTCACGGTGCTGAGATTGAGCCTCATGTAGGGCTCTGTGCTGAGTGTGGAGCCTTCTTGGGATTCTCTCTTTCCCTCTCTCTCTTTCTGCCCTTCTCCCACTCACACACACTCTCTCCTTGTTTCTCTCAAAATTAAGAAATAAACATTTTTAATGTATTCAGTTTATATATACTTGTTATTAACTCAGCCACAAACCTCTCCTAGCAAGATAAATTTTATATTATGCATCTAATGAGAAGAAAAAAGAAAAGAAAAACAAAGCAGGAGGTATCACAATCCCAATTTCAAGCTATATTTTAAAGCTGTAGTCACCAAAACAGTTTGGTACTAGTATAAAAACAGACAAACATATCAATGGAACAGAATTGAGAGCCCAGAAATAGACACAATAAAATATGGTCAACTAATATTTGAGAAGGGAGTCAAGAATGCTCAATGGAGAAGACACAGTCCCTTCAATAAATGGATAATTGGATATTCTCATGTAAATGAACTAAATGATCCATAGATTAAACCACTCACAAAAATTAATTCAAAATGGATTAAAGATGTAAATGGAAGGCCTAAAACCTTGAAACTTCTAGAAAACAACATAAGAACAAAGTTCTTTGGCAAGGGTCTTGGTAATGATTTTCTGGGTATGACACCTTAAGTACAAACCACAAGATAAAAAATAAACAAATCGGACAACATCAAACTAAAAAGCTTCTGTGCAACAGAAAGAAACCATCAACAAAGTGTAAAGACAACCTACATAATGGGAAAAAGTATTTACAAACCACATTCTGATATCAGTTCATATCCAAAATATATAAAGAACTAATGAAGCTCAATAACACAAACATAAATAACCTAGTTTAAAATGGGCAAAGGACATGAATAGACCTCACTCCAAAGGTATATGAAAGATGTATGAAAGGCAAGTACATGCAAAGATGTTCACCTACACTAATCATTAGCCATGTGCAAATTAAAACTGTGGTGTAATACTATCTCATGCCCATTACATGGCCATCAAAAGACAAGAGATAACAAATGTTGGTGTGAGGGTGAAGAAAAGGGAACCCTTGTACACTGTCGGTGGGATTGTAAATTGGTGCAGCCACCATGGATAACAGTATTGAGTTCTTCAAAAAAATAAATATAGAACTACCATATGATCTAGAATATATCCACTTCTAGGAATATATCCAAAGGTAATGAAAACACTAACTTTGAAAAGATTATCTGCACCCCCATGTTCATAGAAACAATACTTTTAATAGCCAAGACATGGAAACCACTGAAGTGGTCATTGGTGGGTAAGTGGATAAAGAAGTCATGGTGGATATATGCAATGCAATATTTTTTAGCCATAAAATATGAAGAATGACAGGAGCATTACAAGGTGGATAAACCCACACGGCATTATACTAAGTGAAATAGGCCAGATAGAAAGAGAAGTACTATATTTTTAAAAAGGAAAGAAAAAACTCATAGGAAAGGATATCAGACTTGAGTTTACCAGAGACGAGGGGTGGGGAGAAGAGGAACTTGAAGAACATGGCCAAAAGGCACAAGCCTACAGTTATAAGATACACGAGTACTATGTGTAATGTGCACGATGACTAGGGCTAACACTGATGTATGACGTATTAAAAACGTTGGTTAGAGAGTAAGTCTAAGGGTTCTTCCACCATGAGGAGAAAATTCTTCCACCATAAGGAGAAAATTCATTTTCCTGTTTCTTTCCTTCTTTCTTTTCTTTTTATTGTATCTGTATGACAAAGTGGCTCTGAGCTGAACCTGTTGGAATCATTTCACAATATATGTAAATTAAGGCATCAGACCGTATGCCTTAAACTTAAAGACACGTATATCAATTCTTTCTCAATAAAACCGAGGAAAAAAATACATTCAAACACTTGAGGGATCTAATCAATTTCATTTTCTTAAAATAAAAATGCTCAGAGCCTCTGATCTGGTCCAGACCAAATTATTGCTCTCAAGGCTCCTGAAAGGCTGTCTGTCCTCTTGTGATGACCTAGAATCTGAGGATTTTTTTTTTATGTGTCTCTGGGACTGGACTCTCTTTATCCTACATTCTTCATCATCTTCATCCTACATCTTCATCTTTTTCTTGGTTCACTGACTCAATTTTGTGGAGCAAATGCTCAATTTAGCAACTTGAAAAAAGAGACATAAGGAGTAAGAGTTTTTAGATTTTTGAATACTTCAAAATGCCTTTTCTCGGGGCACCTGGGTGGCTCAGTTGGTTGGGCATCCAACTTCGGCTCAGGTCATGATCTCACTGTTTGTGGGTTCAACCCCTGCATTGGGCTCTGTGCTGACAGCTCAGAGCCTGGAGCCTGCTTCGGATTCTGTGTCTCCCCCTGTCTCTACCCCTCCCTCACTTATGCTCTGTTTCCCTCTGTCTCGAAAATAAATAAAACATTAAAAAAAAATTAATGCCTTTTCTCTCCCCTCTGTTAAATTCCTAGTTTAGTGATGTATAGGATTCTAAGCTAAAAAATCTAGGGAAAAAATATTTTCCCTCTGAAATACCAACAGGCTTTTTCTGTCATATTCTAATATTTAGCCTTGCTAGTAAAAATTCAAAACTTGAACAACAATTTCTGATCTTTTGTATATGACCTTAACTTTGATCTCTGGAAGCTTATGAAATTTCTGTCGCCAATGTCCTGAAATTTCATAATGATGTGCTTTGGGATGGACTGACTCTTGTACAATTTTACTGGTACTCAGGCTCCTTTAATCTGGAAGCTTATGTCATTCAGTCCTAAGAAATTTTTCTGTAATTATTTATTTTGGTTTTTAAAATTTACTTTTAGTTATATTCCTAATACAATATTTAATGCACGGAAGGGAATAGTGCCATTAACTTCCATATGTATGTATTTCTCCCCATTCCGTCCTTTGCCTTCTGATTCCTACCCGAAGTAAACACTATTCTGAATTTTTATTCATCATTCCCTAGTTTTATTTGTATATCCTTATTAGGAAAATATGAGAAAATAATAGGTTGCTTATATTTGCTTCTGCGTGAGACTTATTAAAACTTGGCACTATGGTACACGTACTGTAGCGTGGGGGGAGGGGCAGCAAATGTGTTTGGTAAAGGGCCAGATAGTAATAGTTTTAGTCTTCGTGGGCCATCTGGTCTCTATTACCACAACTCTGTCATTGTGGTGGGAAAACAGAAATGAACAAATGGGTGCGGCTGTATTCAAGTACAAAGCTTGCAAAAACATGTGGTGGGCCATATGCTGTAGCTCACTGACCCCTGCCCTACAGAGATTGCATATGTACATGGATAATGCAAGAGTTTCTCTAGGTATATACAATACAATGTCAAATTGTTTATTAAAATTTTACATATTCTGTAGTCTTCTGGATCTTGGTTGTTCCATTCTACATGGTGTTTCTAAGAGTCAGGTTGTTTCCAGGTATTTTTTTTAAGTGTTTATTTAGTTTTGAGAGAGAGAGAGAGAGAGAGAGAGCATGAGCTAGGGAGGGGCAGAGAGGGAGGGGATAGAGGATCCAAATCAAGCTCTGTGCTGACAGCAGACAGGCCAATGTGGGGCTTGAACTCATTTACCGTGAGATCATGACCTGAGCTGAAGTCCAATACTTAATCAACTGAGCCATGCAGGCACCCCGGATAGTTCATTATTTCCATGGAATAGCAATGAATTGAATGAACTAAAATATTACAAATTATTTATGTATTCTCCCATTTTCTAATATATATTCCCATCAGCACTATACAAAGACATCTCCAATATGCACCTCTCCAGCACTTGATATTGTCAAATTTCTTGATTTTTGACTACCGAGCATGGATACAATGGTATGTCATAATTTACATTCCCCTGATTGCCAAAGAGATTGAACGTTCTTTCATAACACTGTGATGATGTGGATTTCCTCTCTTGTGAATGTGAAATCCTTATTTGAAATTTATTTTGGTCAGGGAAAGTTTGAGGAAGCATTTTTTCTTTTTGTATTCAATTATTGGAGTTCTTTCTATATGCTATTGGTTACATATGTTGCAAAAATACTCTAATTCGGCATTTTAAAATGTTTGAGACATGTCTTGATACTGTTAACTATATCTGTATTTTCTTACATGCTTAACATTTTATATCTTTTTAAGGAAATTTTTTCTATGTCAAAATCAGAATGATATCCTCCTATAGTAATTTCTAAAACTTTTGTGGCTATAGAGGAGTAGGGCTACTTAAAAAAATACAGCAAAAACTTGAATTTTGAGGAACTTGTTCTGTGAGTGTTCCTTAAGGCAAGCAAACATTTCTAATAAATTTCAACTTGATATATGAGCGACGTCTTCCAATATAAGTAGTACCTGATGCCAAACATCACATGATCACAACTGAGCCAATGGTTCTTGAAATCAATTTGCTTTGATATACAAGTGCTTTGGATTACAGGCATGTTTCCAGAATTAATTATTCTCGCAAACCAAGGTTTTACTGTAATTGATTCTGGGCCTTGGGCAGGAAATATATGATGAGTCTGAAGATCTTGTTACAGCAGAAAGCAGAGGCCATGAAAGACTACTGGGGTCATTTCAAAAGGACCCAGGAGCCAGCGTAAGAAAGTTCCCATTGACCAAAAATAAGGCAATTTGAGCCTGAAAAGAAATTAAAATGGAAATGAATTTAAACATTTCAAATGCATTAAAATTCATGAGTTAAAAATGATACTTTAAGGAAAAATCATCAAAGAATACACCAACAACACTATGGAATTTCATGGGAATATATTTAGGACAAATTACTAATTTTCTTCAAAATTTGTAATTCAAGGATAAAAAGAGAGAAATTTAGACTGGAAAAGTCTATATATAGATATAGATGGTATAGATGATATAGATGGTATAGATGATACAGATATAGATATAGTGCACTTAATTGAATTCTTATTTGAATTAACCAACTACAAAAGAAGTAAATTAGAAATTAAGTAGAGAAATTTAAAGAATAATGGGCTTCTTAATGATGTGGATAAATTGTTTTTTTAGTTATGATCAAAGATATTGTGTTATGATTTTAAAGACCTGTTACCTTAGTAAGATATACTTAAATATTTGTGGATAACATGAGATGATGCCTAGAATTTGCTTCAGAGACATAAAGTTGAGGGAGAAGGAGAGTAGAGGAATAGATGAGCCAGGAGAGGCCATGGGTGATCATAACTAAAGCTAGCTGATGAGTATATGGGGGCTCATTAAACTGTTATCTCTACTTTTGTATATATTTGAAATTTTCTGAAATCAAAGTAAAATAAAAATCAACACCTTAATGCACTAAAAGACTACTTTCAATTCCTCCATAGTCCCATGTGGAGGGTGGAGGGTGAACAGTCTTCTCTATGTGGTCATTCTCAGGCCTGGGCGTAGTATCTTGTGTTATCTGATAAAAGGGCCTAAGGCAAAGCTTGCATGTTAATGGTTATTATATGGTGCAGTTTTGGGGCAACAAGAGGAAAAGAGAAGGAAAGTGATCCAGAGAAAGAAGGAAAGCTAATTACATAGTTGGCCAGAACTTGAAAACCCAACCAGATGCTCATTCACGCAAAACATCTCAAACATGGAAAATGCTCTGATGTTGTTCTTTCAATATTCGATACCTTGGGAGAGTGCTTGATCTTACCCTGCTTAGCTCCCTTGATCGTCTGCTCTGTCTCCGGTGTCACTCAGGTGATGGTTGAGAGAAAAACGGCCACTCATGTAATGATGTTATGGAAATATACACCAAGATGATGCTCTTTGACCCAAAATCGAGGGGTCTGCGCATCTGAGGGGGGAATGTGGTAGGGTCCCCTCCCTAAGGAGAGAGAAAAAAAAGGGAGAGTAAACTTCAACGTCACCTGGCTATGTGCCTGTGTGACAACATCCCTCATGACCTTGTAAACTGAGACTTCTTAATCAGACCGCACGGTTATGTGTGTTACCATATACGGGAGACAAAGAAATAGAAAATATATAAAAAGAATGACGCCACATGACGTTCGGTACTCAGTTCTTTGGGTACAAACCCAACTGAGCAGTGCCAGCCTGAATAAAAGTTGCTTCCTGGAAATTAAGAAGCCTCGGTGTCACAACTCTCGGTGTGAGAATCTTGCTGCATTACTTGTGGACACCTGGCAATCTGCTCCTGGTTTAGAATGGGGCATCAAAAACCTAACTGGAAACCCTGCTTGGAAGGGAACCTGGCAAAAAGGGAGAAAAGTGTGGAATGTGGGATGATGATCGAGATGGACCGTTTCTTTGGGAGATCCCCAATATTACTATCTTTCAATGCCAGACAAAACCGTTCCGATCTCCTAGCAGCAAGCTGATGGCTATGGGATTTCCGGGTCCTCTGGGGACTTATACAATTCAAAATTTAAACTTTTACTTGCTCTTCTTTTTGCATTATGGTAACCTTGATCTTAGCTGTGGCTGGCATTTGGCTATCTGAAGGCTACCATCTGTTTTGCTGTTTCTAGAGAATCAACTTCCAGTCACTTGCCTTTCTTCCTGGAGGGGGAGGGGCAGCATGCTGGGTGCATGGACTCTGGGAGAGGATCTGAATGTCAAACTGAATCTTCAACAGACTACCAATTGGTCCACTGGTCTATTTTTGGCTCAAGCTTCCATCTCTAAGGTATCTGATGTTGCTAATTCTTCAGCCTTTAGAGACATGCTGTGGATACATTAAATTTATTATCAGCCTTCCTGATTGCTCACTTTCTAGTATTCAATTTTCTTGGTTCTACTAAGTCAACTACCACCCACAATCACCAATCTACTTTTTGCCTCCTAAAAGTTATTGCTGTTTTATTCTCTTCAATTCCCTTTATCTTCCTAGTTTACTGCTTTAAATCAACAACAGCCAAAACTATGATTTTCCCATGTTATTTTAAGGATATCCTGAGGTCAGATGAGTGCGTGTCATCTGTGTCTTTAACCAGATGTCCCTCAAACTTTGCTGCAAGCCACCCTCCAGAGATGGTGTCCTTTCAGAGATGGTGTTAGCTAACCGACTACATTGTGACTCTAATGGTGGGAATTTTCAGTGTTGTGGAAGAGACATTTTTGTCCTATTGGGGCCTTCTGGTGACCAATATGTTTTACCCCCGAGTTTTCTCCTCATGCATGACTTGTGCCATGACTCCTTAATGATGCATAACTGAGTCAAGTGATTTACCTGCTGAGACTTTTCAATATGCTTTTCAAGCTCAAATTGTGGGATAACTCTAAATCTTGCATTATTTATATTTTGCTCTTCCCTATGTCAATGTACAAAACTTTCCTCCTCATCGTCTCCCCACTTTCCACCCCAAAAGATACTAGCTTCTCATGAAATAATGGAGACTGAAGAGTCTGGAAATTTGGGACCCTAACGCCTGGCACGATAGAGCTCCGGGTAGGGAAGTGGGCACTGCTCTACCCTCAGCCAGGGATGCATTCTCTTGCCCCTGGTTTCAGCTACTAGGCCAGAGGGCCTTCAGCCTAAGAACTTTCTAAGCCCACCGTATTGTGGCTCAGATCACGATGCTTATTCCTGCCAGTTTAGGAGGTCAGTAGATCATCTTTTCTAACATTCTGGAGCCAAGTTCACTGGAAGTTAATATGCATATCTATCTTGTGGAGATCTTGTTAATATTCAGGCTCTGGTTAACTAGGTCTTCAATGAGGCCTGAGACTCCGCATTTCTAACGAGCTCCTTGTTGATGGATCCCATTAGACCAGATGCTGTTGGTCTGAGGCCACAGTTTGAGTAGCAAGACTCTGGGTGTGCTTTTCTTCATTATGTCCTATCTCCCCACTCTCCCACTGGTGGGTTGGGGACATGGTTGGTACCTTGCCCACCTGCTAATCCTCCAGCTTCTGTCCAATTGCTGCTAAAGGCTTGTATCTGGAACATTCAGAAAATTTCCGGTGGATGCTAAAGCCACGTCTCCAGTAATGAGAGCTGGAAGTGCCTGTGAGTTTTACATTTCCCATGAGAGGTCCCTAGCCAAGAGCTGACCCATGTGAGACCCATGTGAGAATGCAAAGCCCAGTTCCTGGGTTCTGAGTGTCATGTTCTAGAGCTCCCCATGGGATCAGGTGAGCCTGGGACTTCACGTGAAACTCCACCCTTGTTTGACTTCCTCATCATGCCTCCCCTGAGACCTTCCTGGTTTCCCCTGGAGGTATATCCTTAAATAAATCACTTCTTCAGAAATCCTAGCCTTAAATATTTATTTAATGCAACCTAAAACAGGTGACCTCATCCAATAGAGAGATTGACAATAGGAAAACTCCACATTAAGAGACTGTGTCCTGCTCTGTCCCAGCACCCAGCATAGCACCCAGCATGTAGAAAATGCTTCATCAATTTTAGTTTGATAAAGTTCATTTACATATCTGGACCCAAAAGATGGAGGCCCTACCCCCTGGCCTGGCCCATGTCACAAATGTAAACCAAAGTCAGCCTGCACTTACACGAAATCCTATCAAGGAAACCTAACACAGACCAATCACGATGCTGCCATTTCACTTTCATTAGCTTACCTTGCCCTAGAAAACAGGAGCCCTGGCCTTATAAGGAAATCCCCTGCCTCCTAGCCAATCATGCTTGTTTCCACATTGTCTCTTCTAAGCCTTCATAAAACTCATTCTTGACGCCGCTCCAGAATGGCCCCCCACTGCCTGTGATCCATGCATTGTTTCCCTTGAATAAAGGACATCAAAGGCTTTACTCAATTGTCGTAGTTTTGTCTTTGGCAAGCTGAACGATTCGCATGATTGAATCAGCTTTCTCAATAAAGTTGATTTAACACCTTATGTGATTTTCTGATCCTGTGGTCATGGCAGGCCCCGAGTGCTTCTCCTCCATGAATACCTGCCCCGACTGGGCTGGCCCACTTACTCTCACTCCTCTAAACCTCTCAAGCACTCCTGGGACCTCCAGCGGTATGGAAGCTTCGGCCACAAATGTCCGCAGATCCCACTCTTTTTACATAGACCCATACTGTAGACCTTGGTTGTTGGCAGGCCTGCCTGGTCAGTTTCGCTCCACCCTTCACCCCTGCTCCAGGAAAGAACACCAGGATATCTAGAAAGTTGACACATCAACGCATTGCTGCTGACCCAGCACCCCTCCCTGATAATACGGCTTCCTAATCGTGAGGAAAGACAGGAAGATCACTCCACACGCAAACCCATTTCCTGCATATTTGTAATGGCCGCACATCACACAGCTGCTGAATCGTGTGGCAACCCCACCGTGCACGTATTCTTGCAACATGTTTGGGATGCAGACCCAGCAAATACGCACGTGGAAGGAAACCTCGTCATTCTAAGGACGATGAATTTACATGGAAAGTTTTAAAACAGATGTGCACAAAATCTTCTATTTTTTATGGTCCCTTCAAGATATTGCACAGCTCAATGAGAAATGAAATGGAAAATCAATGCATCTCATGGCCCATGTGGACACAAGGTGAAAAATAGAATTATGGAGGCAGCTAGCTGGCCACAGAGACCACCAAACATAGAAAAGTAAAACAAATGTTTTGCTCAAGTGACAATCTCCATCTCCGAGGAGAAGTGTGAAGCACTTTTGGCTTACAAAAGTGAAATCAAGGTACTCAGGGTGGCTCAGTTCATTAAGCGTCCAACTTCAGCTCAAGTCATGATCTAGCCATCTGTGAATTTGACCCCAGCATGGAGCTCTCTGCTGTCAGCTCGAAGGCTGGAGCCTGCTTCAGATTCTGTGTCTCCCTCTTTCTCTGCCCCTCCTCTGCTCGTGTTCTGTCTTTCGTTTTCTCAAAAATAAACATTATAAAGGTTGTTTTTTTAAAAAAGAGTGAAATCAGTGACAAAGGATGTTTGCCTAAAACACTCTCCCACACACCTGCGTGGCAAGTGATCCTCTCTGTCTTACATCTTGCATTGCTGATCATTCCTAGTTCTTCATGCAGTTTTCTCTTGTTTAATGTTGTTGTTGTTATTTGTAGCCTTGGCCCACTTCATTTCATTTCTAATTATTTGTTCATGCTTTTATAATAGACTATGAAACCTCATTGGTACGGAAACATAAAAACTGACACTTTTCCCTGCTTCCAGTGGGATTCAGCACCTTGTATACAAGAGGAAACAGATTGCATCCTGAGATCATTAATGACTCGGTCAGATCTGGTGATGGTCCCTCAAAGAACAAAACCCTGAGGAAACCTGGACGCCTTCAGAGAACTTTGCTATGTTAACATGTGAAGCGCTGCTCCTGAACAGCACAGGGGTATGAAGGCTGTTTCCTCTCCGTGTGGATACACGTAAATTCAGAAACCATGGTGATTTTGCACATTATTTCCTTGGGAAGCCTAAAGCTAACTTTTTCTGTCCTTTTTTGAATGTTTGTGCTCTGGGTCTTCTTCAGACGCCCATTCCTTGAGGTTCCACCCAGATCAAGCTGACCTGAGCTTGACACTTAACACCAAAGACATGTGGCCCCTAGTGCACCTTGTCCTGACTGTGCAGGGACAGAAATAATCAAGCAATTCCACCCTTTACTTCCATCTCCTGGGAGAATATTAAAGGATTTCCAGGTGGGAACCCAGAGCAGCGCTTTGGTAAGTCTTTGCCCTTCTTTTTTTTGAGTGTGTATTTATTTTTGGGTGGGAGAGAGGGGCAGAGAGAGAGGGGGACAGACAGAAGATCCGAAGTGGGCTCTACACCAACAGGAGAGAGCCTGAGCCCCAGGTGGGGCTGGAACTCGTGAACCAAACAGTGAGATCATGACCTGAGCAGAAGTCATCCAATGCTTAGCCGTCTGAGCCACCCAGGCGCCCCTGCCATTATTTACCCAGTCCAGCCCTCGCATGGCCCAAGCTCCACACCCCCCTCCCCCCGCCACTGTCCATTTTTCAGCTCAGACCCCTTGCTGGAAGACAATTCATTCGGCTCCTGTCTTCACCTCTGTTTTATCAGCCCTAAAGGACTGAATCAGTTCATACCCTCCAGCCTCTTTTCATTTCCTCTTTGTGATACGCATTACTCAGCTTCTCCTGCCTGGAAGTGAATATATGAAGCAAGAGAGCTCCCCACCTAACAGGAGCAGAGAGAATAGAGGGAAGCAGGGGTGGAGGGAAGTTGTGAAAACTCATTCATTAATAATTAAGTATTGTAGTCACTGTGAAGTTATTGTTGCTTTACTTATTATCTAATTTATGCAGTTAATTCAATAAATCATTAAACTGTTTTAATCCAATTTAAAATGAGGATTTACATTCTTTTCACCGGAGAGTGTTTTATGACTGTCATAAAACTCACCCAAGGGCACGAACAGCTGTGTAAAGCATCTGCCACTCCTGACTCCCCACCTCACCCCACCCAGCTACTCCCAACTCGTTCAAACATGTCCATTCCTTCCTGACTCTTACTATCTGCTTCCATATCCCAGTTTTTATCATTGCTTTTGGAGTCCTTTGGCTTTGGCAATTCCTAAAGTTTTCTTCTTGCTTTTTTGGGGGGTGGAGGGGGTGTAAAAAGTTCCACATCGGACTTCTAGTGCATCTTGCTCCTTGTTCTTGCTGTAACCATTTCCTAGGCTGAGAATGTCCCCTCACCCCTCACCACATACCTGGTTCCTTCCCTCCAAACTCAAACAGACAATGGTGTACTACGATTTTATGGTATATCATATTTATCTTTGCTTTGAGTAAAGCAAGCATTCAGTGAATGTTGAGTGAATTTAATTCAATTGAACTATTTTTCTTGGTCCTCACTCAAGCCCCCCAGCCACCCAAAGCCATCTCCAGATCCTTTGTACCTCCATTCTAGCACCTTCTCTGTGAGCACTCCAAGAACCACCGCTTCCTCCTTCCCACCTCTGCCCACAACCCTCTTCCATCAATGCTGGGCTGAAGTAACCACCTCATTTGAGCTTCCCCTATTTTCATACTTATATACAGAGAGTATGTTTTACCAGTGAAAAGAGCACAAGCTTCGATTTAATTAATAACAATACCAATAATACCACAGTGATAAATAACAGTTGTAGAGTAGCTACCATATGCGTTCACTGTACTAAGTGATTAACCTGTAATCTCATTTAATTCATATAGTAATAAATGCATTTAGTACTATTGTTACTTTGTTTCAGAGAAGAAAACAAGTTTAAAAGACATTAAGGCTACACAGATACTGAGGATCAGAGCTGGAACTCTCATACTCTCTGGACACAAAGTTAAAGATATCAGATTCCTGGATTTGGGTTTTGGGGGTAGTAGGTGTTAGGAGACACCCCTGAGAGCCCATGATCAGCAGGGGACGTGCCTCCAAGCCCCAAGAGCAAGCACAGTATATGACACACCATCTAGTTCCGCACTGCTCTACTCTGTTGACTCCACCACCTTTAGTTAAGTCTCGTTAACTCCACTGAAAAATCCACCATCAATGTAATAATAAAAGTGCAGCATGATAGCTAAACCCATGGGCCATACAGGTAGATAGTGGATGCCAAGCCTGTTTTTGCCTCTTACTAGCTGTGTGACTTTGGGTGAGCTACTTAAACTCACTGAGCTTCGGGGTGCCTAGATGGCCCAGTCAATAAGTAACCGATTCTTGATTTCAACTCAGGTCATGATCTCATAGTTCATGAGATCGAACCTCACATCAGGCTCTGCACTGACAGTGCTGAGTCTACCTCGGATTCACTTTGGTCTTTAATCCAAATTTGAATTTATTGTTTGTGTATAAGGTAAGAAAGTAGTCTAGGTTCATTCTTTTGCATGTTACTGTCCAGTTTTCCCAACACCAGTTGTTGAAGAGACTGTCTTTTCCCAACTGGATATTCTTTCTTGCTTTGTTGAACATTAATTGACCATATAGGTGTGGGCTCATTTAGGGTTTTCTATTCAGTTCCATTGATCTATGTGTCTATTTTTGTACCAGTACCGTATTGCTTTGATCACTACAGCTTTGTAATATAACTTGAAGTCCAGAACTGTGATGCCGCCAGCTTTGTTCTTCTTTTTTCAGGTTGCTGTGGCTATTTACGGTTTTTTGTGGTTCCATACGAGTTTAGTATTATTTGTTCTAGCTCTGTGAAAAATGCTGCTGTTATTTTGATAGGGATTACCTTAAATGCGTAGATTGCTTTGGCTAGTATAGACATTTTAACAATATTTGTTCTTCCAATCAATGGGCATGGAATGTTTAAAGGAGGTTGTGACCGCTAAACCAGCCCTGCAAGAAATATTAAAGGGGCCTCTTGGAGTGGAAAGGAAAGACTGAAAGTGAAAAAGACAAGAAAGGATCAGATAAAATCCTCAGAAACAATGACAAAACAAGCAAGAAAATAAATACATTTCTATCCATAATTACTCCAAATGCAAATAGACTAAATGTTCTGATCAAAAAGACCAGGGTATCAGAATGGATAAAAAACCATGACTCATCTGCATTCTGCCTACAAAAGACTCATTTTATTTTATTTTATTTTATTTTTTTTTTTGACTTTTAGGGATGTAGCCCTTTATTTTTTTTTTTTTTTTTACAAATAGTTTATTGTCAAATTAGTTTCTACATAACACTCAGTGCTCATCCCCAAAGTGCCCTCCTTCATGCCCATCCCCCCCCCCCCCCCCCCCCCCCAGCCCTCAGTTTTTGTCAGCATTCAAGAGTCTCTCATGGTTTGCCTCTCTCCCTTTCCCCCACCATTTCCACCCTTCTTCTCCCCCTTGGTCCTCCGTCAAGTTCCTCCTAATCCTCCTATACGTGCAAACATATGGTATTTGTCCTTCTCTGCCTGACTTATTTCGCTCAGCATAACACCCTCAAGGTCCATCCATGTTGCTACACATGGCCAGATTTCATTGTTTCTCATTGCCATGTAGTATTCCATGGTATAGATAAACCACATCTTCTTGATCCATTCGTCTGTTGATGGACACTTAGGCTCTTTCCATGTTTTGGCTATTGTGGAGAGTGCTGCTATGAACATTGGGGTACATGTGCTCCTATGCCTCAGCATTTCTGTATCCCTTGGGTAAATTCCTAGCAGTGCTATTGCTGGGTCATAAGGGAGTTCTATTGTTAGTTTCCTGAGGAACCTCCACACTGTTTTCCAGAGGGGCTGTACCAGTTTACATTCCCACCAACAGTGTAGGAGGGTGCCCGTTTCTCCACATCCTCGCCAGCATCTAGAGTTCTCTGATTTGCTCATTTTAGCCACTCTGACTGGCGTGAGGTGGTATCTCAGTGTGGTTTTGATTTGTATTTCCCTGATGAGGAGGGATGCTGAGCATCGTTTCATGTGTCTGTTGGCCATCTGGATGTCCTCTTTGGAGAAGTGTCTGTTCATATCTTCTGCCCATTTCTTCACTGGGTTGTTTGTTTTTCGGGCGTGGAGTTTGGTGAGTTCCTTATAGATTCTGGATATTAACCCTTTATCTGATATGTCATTTGCAACTATCTTTTCCCATTCCGTTGGTTGCCTATTAATTTTCTGGGTTGTTTCCTTGGCTGTGCAGAAGCTTTTAATCTTGATGAGGTCCCAACAGTTTATTTTTGCTCTTGATTCCCTTGCTTTTGGGGATGTGTCAAGTAAGAAGTTGCTGCGGTGGAGGTCAAGGAGGTTGTTTCCTGCTTTCTCCTCTAGGGTGTTGATAGTTTCCTGTCTCACGTTCAGGTCCTTTATCCATTTTGAGTTGATTTTGTGCATGGTGTGAGAAAATGATCTAGTTTCATTCTTCTGCATGTTGCTGTCCAGTTCTCCCAACACCATCTGTTAAAAAGGCTGTCTTTTTTCCATTGGATATTCTTTCCTGCTTTGTCAAAGATCAGTTGGCTGTATACTTTTGGGTCCACTTCTGAGTTCTCAATTCTGTTCCATTGGTCTATGGGTCTGTTTTTGTGCCAATACCATACTGTCTTGAGGATGACAGCTTTGTAGTAGAGGCTGAGGTCTGGGATGGTGATACCTCCCGTTTTGGTTTTATTTTTCAGTATTACTTTGGCTATTCGGGGTCTTTTGTGGTTCCATACAAATTTTAGGATAGTTTGTTCTAGTTTTGAGAAGTATGCTGGTGCAATTTTGATTGGAATTGCATTGAATGTGTAGAGTGCTTTAGGTAGTAATGACATCTTAACTATATTTATTCTTCCTATCCATGAGCATGGAATGTTTTTCCATTTCTTTGTGTACAAAAGACTCATTTTAGACCTAAAGACACCTGAAGATTGAAAGTGAGGGGATGGAGTAATACTTATCATGTAAATGGATGTCAAAAGAAAGTTGGAATAGCAATACTTATATCAGACAAACTAGATTTTAATAAGAGATAAATAAAGGCACTGTATCATAATAAAGGGGACAATCCAACAAGAAGATATATATTGGAAATATTTATGCACCCAACATGAAAGCACCCAAATATATAAAACAGTAACAGACAAAAAGGAATGAATTGATAATAATTTAATAATAGTAGAGGACCTTATCACCCCCACTGACATCAATGGACAGATCATCTAATAGAAAATAAGCAAAGAAACAATGGTTTTGAATGAGATACCGGACCAGATGGACTTCACAGACATATACAGAACATTCCAACCTAAAACAACAGAATACACATTCTTTTCAAGTGCATATGGGACATTCTCTAGAATAGATCAATAACAGGCCACAAATCAGGCCTCAACAATTACGGAAAGACTGACCACAACGTTATGAAACTTGAAGTCAACAACAAGGAAATTTGGAAAGACCACAAATACATGGAGGTTAAACAACATGCTACTAAACAACAAATGGGTCAACCAGGAAATCAAAGAAGAAATTTTTAAAAATACATGGAAACAAATGAAAATGAGAAAGCAATGGTTCAAATTTGGGATACAGCAAAAGGGATCTTAAGAGGGAAGTATGTCGCAATATAGACCTACCTTAAGAAGCAAGAAATATCTCAGTAAAAAGCCTAACCTTACACCTAATGGAGCTATAAAAGGAACAATAAATGAAGCCTAAATCTAGCAGGAGGGAGGAAATAATAAAGATTAAAGCAAAAATAAATGACATAGAAACTAAAAAACAAAACAAAACAAACAAAAAACCCCGGTAGAAAAGATAAATGAAACCAGGAGCTGGTTCTTTGAAAAAAATAATAAAACTGATAAACCTCTAGCCAGACTTACGAAAAAAGAAAAGAGAAAGGATGCAAATAAAATCACAAATGAGAGAGGAGAAATAGCAACCAGCACCACAGAAATACAATTATGAGAACATTATGAAAAACTATATGCCAACAAATTGGACAATCTGGAAAAAATGAATAAATCCCCAAAACTACAAACTACCAAAACTGAAACAGAAAGAAATAGAAAACTTGAACAAATCAGTAACCAGCAAAGAAATTGGATCACTACTCAAAAAACTCCTAACAAACAAAAGTCCAGGGCCAAATAGCTTCACAGGCAAATTCCACCAAATATTTAAAGAAGAGCTAATACCCATTGTTCTCAAACTATTCAAAAAAAAAAAATAGAAAAGGAAGGAAAATTTCTAAACTCATTCTACAAGGCCAGCATTACCCTGACGCCAAAACCAGATAAAGATTCCACTAAAAAACAGAACTACATGCCAATATCCCTGAGGAACATGGATGTACAACTCTCAATAAAATACTAACAAACTGAATACAACAATACATTTAAAAACTCACTCACCATGATCAAGTGGGATTTATTCCTGGGTTGCAAGTGTGGTTCAACTATTTTAAATCAGCAACGTGATACAGCACATTAGTAAAAGAAAGGATAAGAACGATATGATGAAGAAAAAGCATGTAACAAAGTACAACATCCATTAACGATAAAAAAAAAAAAAACCTCAACAAAGTAGGCTTAGGTTTAGAGGGAACATACCTCAACATAATAAAGGCCATATATGAAAAGCCCGCAGCTAATATCCTCCTCCATGGGGAAAAACTGAGAGCTTTTCCTCTGCAGTCAGGAACACGACAGAGATGCCCACTCTCACAACTGTTATTTAACACAGTGCTGGAAGTCCTCGCTACAGCAGTCAGGCAACAAAAAGGAATAAAAGGCATCCAAATCACATGGAAGAAGTAAAACTTTCACTATTTGCAGATGACAGATACTGTCATGTAGACAGTAGAAAACCCAAAGACTCCACCAAAAATTGGTAGAACTGATACACAAATTCAGTGAAATCGCAGGATAGAAAATCAACATACAGAATTCTGATACATTTCCTTTTTTCAAATTTTTAATGTTTATTTTTATTATTGAAAGAGACAGAACACAAGTGTGGGAAGGGCAGAGAGAGAGGGAGACACAGAATCTGAAGCAGGCTCCAAGCTCTGAGCTGTCAGCACAGAGCCCTATGTGGGGTCCAAACCCACAGATCATGAGATCATGACCTGAGCCAAAGTCAGATGCTTAACCGACTGAGCCACCCAGGGGCCCCAAAATTCTGATGCATTTCTATACACCAATAATGAAGCAACAGAAAGAGAAATTAAGGAGTTGATCCCATTTACAATTGCACCAAAAACAATAAGATACCTAGAAATAAGCCTAACCAAAGAAGTGAAAGACCTGTACTCTGAAAACTACAAACACTGATGAAAGGAATTGAAGATGACACAAAGAAATGACAAGACATTCCATGCTCATGGATTGGAAGAACAAACATTGTTAAAATGCAGCTTATTGTACATAACATGTCAATAAAGTTGTAAAAAATATACTTTTGAGATCAAGGAGATATACAAATTTTCTCATTAGTAAGTGTGGAATTAAGATCTTCACTCACACCCTGCCAACTCCAGCATCTGTCTGACACCTCGATAGTCTGGAACTTACCAAAAGCGGACATTGGCTCTTGGTAGCGTAAATGCAACACCTGTCCTCTAGGGGTCACTCTTGTACCAGAAAAATAATTCAAACCAGTAAATGCGCCACCTCACTTTGACTGTGAAAAGTAGCCTTAAGATGTGTTGGAGGGTGTGTGTGTGTGTGTGTGTGTGTGTGTGTGTGTGTGTATTTAGTTTTGCATCAGATAAAAAAACTGGCGTGTTTTAGTATGACAGCCTCCTGCCCCCACCAGTCTCCAAAAAAAAAAAAAAAAGCATTTCTTAGAGTGAGTATGGTGACAGTTGATGTTTGATGGGAGAACCCTCTGTAGACGTCTAAGAGGGATATTAAATTAGGAACTCCTGGTTCCATGCAGATGTTAACGCGGAAGTACTTTGGCAAAAACAGGCACACCTTGCTACTCAGGTTATTTTCTGCCAGAAGGGAATGTTGGCGGAACTTGTTAAAGAACAAGATTTCATTGAGGGTCTACTGTGTACCTGGGACTGTGCTAGGTACATTGTACGTGCCACCATATTGATCCTTACAGCAGTGCTCCGAAGCTGGCACTAGTCTTTCCTATTTTTACTGGAGAAGCAGACAGCCAGAGAGGCAAAGTAAGTCTCTAAATTCCCATGGCAGTGGAGCCTGGCTTCAATCTCTGGTCCTGCGACCTTCAAAACTTAATTGATAACCACTAAAAGATATTACATTTTTATTTTAACAAATCTTCTCAGGCATTAGGCCAAAGGTATAGTTCATTATTATAAATTTCTGGCCATGGCTGAAATTTTTGGCCACAGGGTTTTTAAGGGCTACTCGTGTCACACTAAAGGGCAGAGTCATTGGATATGTTATTTGATGACTTTACCCAAAGCAGTGATGAATTTGGGTATTTGTTGTTTGAATTTGTAGATGACAAGAATCGAAGAGGAAATACATTCCTCTTAGGTATGTAAGATAATGCATTCAGCATATATCAAATCCAAAAATATAAAACTTGATAGGATAGATTCTTAAAAACCTTGCAGAAATTTGCAAGAGCAATATGGAGGAAGGATGTAAGCACTTGAAAATGGGGCAATATTTTTGAGGGTGTGGATCTGCAATTCCCACATCCTGTAGGAGATTGCTGTCCCAGACTAGAAAGGGAGTTACCCATGACTCCCAATGAAGCTATTTGGAGGAAGTAGGAAAAGGGATAATTCAGGGCAAATATTCTCCAAGACCCCCTTCCTACATTGAATACCCAGGACAAGTGATTGAATTTGGCACCAACTGAGACCCTAATCAACCAACTGAGACCCAGATCAACACAGAGGGCCTGTCTATCAATAAAGGCATCCGGGATCCTAGAATGCTTACTTCTTAGTTCCACATGGAGCCAAGATGATGTTAAATTGCCAGTTCACCTAGTTAGTCAGCTACATATACTTTATACAGCTTAGGATCATAATGCTCAGGGAATCTGGTCGTATTATCTAATTCTTCTCAGGTCAATCTACAGATAGTATGTTCTAGTCAAGAAAAGCCCCTTATTGGATCAGCCTAGCCTCTAAAATCCTGATTCCTGAGTTGAGGGCTTTGCCCTCAATGATCTTAATCTCTTTATCCCTTTTTTTTTTTTTTTTGAATCCTCATACTTGGAAGTACTTCCATTCCTTCTCTGAGGCAAAGATGGTATTGTGGTTAACTAGAAAATTAAGAACAGTAGGGGTTGTCCGCAATGTCTGGGGACATTTTTGACTGTCACAGCTTGGGAGGAAGTGGCGCTATTTGATTATGGAGGGGCAATGGATGCTACTGAATCTGTGTCTCTCAATGCACGGGACAGTCAACCACAAGGAAAATTCATGTGGCAGAAAATGCCATTAATGTTGAGGTTGAAAAACCCTGAGGTAGAACCGGCAACCCCTTTCCGGAAAAGCGTTTGAGAAACTACAGAAGCAGCAAAGCAAACACTAGGGGGCAGTAAGGACTCAGGAAATGTCACTCCCTAAGTAATCTTCACCCTATTAAAAGAGTTCCAAATTGATTCTAAAACATGTTTTATGTATTACAGGAAGTAAGTAAAAATATTGACGTTTCTGAGAAGCAGGTCTTTCCTGTGGGAGAATGATTTACAAATAAAAATGGAGCAAGGTGAGGCAAACCCCGGAAGGGCTGGATTTGACACGTGGCTACCAGTGTAAATACACAACATATATTATAGTTTGTATTACATTATATTAGTTTTATATTATATTAGTGTTATATTTGTTATTATATTATATTTGTTATATTACATTTTTATTATATTGCATTTGTTCTATTTGTTATTATATTAAATTTGTTACTATATTGCATTTATTATATATCATATCATGTAATGTTAATTTTTCCCTCCCTGCCTACAGAAATGTCTTAGAAATGAGGATACCCATAAAGCAAGGAGCCTTCCAGCACCCATATCTTCTTTTCTAACTACCATTCTCTACTAAAAGGAGCTAGAGCTTCTCAAAGGACTGGCTGGTTTCAGAAATTAGACAGGGAAAGTACAGAGTAGCCCTGGGATGTTTTGTTGGACCGAAGAGTAAGGACGCGCTCCAAACATGACGGAATCATGTCAAAATAACTTGGGATCTGCCTTGAGGGACCTTCCAGTGGTTGGATTTGGGGTCCATGTTTGTGCATGATAAAGAATAACAAGTTAATGGATATAATATCTTAAGCTAATTTAAACATGGTACAAATTAATGAAAGAGAGATGATATTATTGTAAGGAAAGTAACTCCTTTTCAAAAGTATTTGTTGGTGTGCCTGGGTGGCTCAGTCAGTTAAGCATCTGACTTCGGCTCAGGTCGTGATCTCATGGTTCATGAGTTTGAGTCTTGCAACCATTGGGTGAGCTCTAGCCCTGCTTCAGGTAAACACAAGCCCCACTTGGGGTAAGTCCCACTTCTCTCTCTCTCTCTCTGCCACCTCACTCATTTGTGCCTTCTCTCTTTCTCTCTCTCTCAAAAAAATATATTTTTTTTGTAGAATAGTCACAAGGATAGAAGGAGAGCTCTGTTCTAGAAAATTATATATATTTCAATAGGGAAAAATAAGATATTGTACAAGTTATAGTCCATAGCTTTTATGGTTCTCTGTTTTAGAAACATTTCCTAAATAGAATACTTGCTTCCAAAGAGCAATTTAGAAAAACATTTAGATTATATTTCTCAAATAATATTATTCTCTATAGGGAAATATATGGTTTTCTGCTCTGAAATTTTAATTACTCCCATAAAATTATTTACAGGTGTTTATTCTTGATCCTTTGGCCTAGATGTCTTGGTATCAGATAGAGCCAGGTGGGGCTTATTTTAAGTGTTCAACTTCATGATTTATTCATCATTTTGACAGATTTGCTCCCTTCATTCCTTGTTTTCAATTTTTCAATGTCAAGATCAAGGAGATTAATTCATAAGACATTTCATTTCAAATTTTATCTTTAATCTCATGCCAAATTTTTCTTAAAACAGCAGCACAGAGCTGCGCAGGGAACAGCCCTCAGGCTTTCTGCTCTGGAAGGACAGCTGCGTGAGGGGCTGAGGTTCTCCTGTGCGATGGAGTCTCCCTGTTGCTGTGTCGAAGGTGGAAGGAGAAATCTTTTGGGTTGCGCCATGTTCCCTGTGGGTGTTCAAGCAACAGGTGGTGGCTGGCTTATTGAACAACTTCATTAATATTCTCAATTCATGTATAGATTCAAGTATAGCTATACATGAGTGGACTGAGTTAGCTATATACAAAGTGAAGCATAAAAGATATAAATTTGGATGAATAGAAATGAAATATTTTTATCAAGTATGAAGTAAGGGATTTCTTTGAACCCATTGTTTGTCCTAGCAGGCAGCTCCCTGGTCACTTTTGACTGTCTGTATATATTCCACACACATTCCAGACTCTTTTAAAACAGACTTTTATTTGAAGTAAAGGCATTTTTCTTTAATCCATCTTATCTACCAAAAACCATTTTTGGTTTTTTAAAAGCGTTTATTTTCTTTTTTTTAGAATCTGTCTTTATTTATTTTATTTATTTTTATTTTTTTTTACAAATAGTTTATTGTCAAGTTGGTTTCCATATAACACCCAGTGCTCATCCCCACAAGTGCCCTCCTCCATGCCCATCCCCCCCCACACCCATCAGTCCTCAGTTTGTTCTCAGTATTCAAGAGTAAATGCTTGTTAAGACTAATTTGAAATAATATTTAGGGTCCTAATTTTAAAAACTTAATAATTGATTTTTGGATGGATCATCTACACAGATGTTTTCTCCCCTTAATGGGTAGATAATTTTCTGTTTTATTTTGACTTGCCTTCATTAAGCAGCTGGAATTCACATAATTTCTACTTACAATTTCCATCATTGGATGTTAAGAAATTTAGTGTATTCATAGTTGGTAGTTAATGTATATGATTCTTGGTGTGTCTTGTATGCCACATGCTTATCTATCTATATCTCTTTGCAGGAAATGGAAATTGTGATCTAATTTCTTTTAAAAAAGTTTTAAGTTTAGTTTTGAGATGGAGACAGTGCAAGCAGGGAGGGGAGACAGAGAAGGAGACAGAGAATCTCAAGCAGACTCCATGCTGTCAGCACAGAGCTCGATGTGGGGATTGAACTCACAAAACCATGGGATCATGACCTGTGCTGAAGCCAAGAGGCAGACGCTTAACTATCTAAGCCATCCAGGTTCCCTGTGATCTAATTTTGATTACATTGTGTTTCCTTCTATCAAATGGACTTTATGCTGTTTAAAATAAAATATACTAATCAAAGGTATCAAACTACTTATATATTCAGTAATGATATTGTGATTAAAGTTAAGCTCTCACACATGATATTGAAAGAAAAATGTCTTATTCTCACATTATGTTTGACATCATTAAGTATCAGTTTGGGGAAAGATCTAAGTCTATAAGGGAGTTAGTAACATTCTAGTAGACCCAGAAAAAATTTACTTCCCCCAAAGGAAAACAGAAAAAAACATGCTGACAGAGTAAAAATGGAAGAACAGAAAATGGCAGAAGAATCTCATGAGATGAAGAGTATGGAAATGTATGTGTGTGAGGGGTGCGGTGATGTAGTTTGGAGGAAGAAGGCAGAGGAGTTTGAGGAATAAAATAATAAGTGTACAGAAAAGACACAATTACAGCCCCCCATCCTCCAACCAATATCGATCTACTGGAAAAGATCAAAGTGGTTTGGATTTGAAGAGAAAAACACACTAATGCACCACGGCACCTGGTCAGGTAAGTGATGGTATAAGCCAACACAGAATTCATAAAGTATAATCAATGGGATCATTTATGAACAAATCCACACATTCGGCAAATTCATTTGTGAGAGAGATACTAAAATTATTCAGATATCTCTTCTTTTTATCAATAACACTTTTTCATGAGTAGAACCAAAGTCACCATATTAAAAAAAAAATGGCCAATTAAGCTTCTTGATTCTATTCATTGGGAGAGAAAGGGTTGGCATTCCATAACCAGAGCAGAGCTAGCTGCTACTCCATCCAGGAGCATGTCTCTGGCAAGAAAAATCTTCGTGAGGGGGACTTGTTTGTCTTGTTTCCATTAGAGATGGATGGCTCAATACTCAGCCTCTGTGCATTCTGTTTGAACTAAAGGTGAGACACCTAGAATGTTACAAGTTATGTTTGTAGAAAATAGTTCACAAAACCGTGGGAATCCTTCTTTCCCCAATTGCATTTTCTTTTCTTCTCTTTTCTTTTCTTTTCTTCTTTTCCTTTCTTTTTTCTTTTCTTCCTTTTTTCTTTTCCTTTCCTTTCCTTTCTTTTCTTTTTTCTTTTCTTTTCTTTGCTTCCCCTTGCATAACTGCTTAGGGACATGGATATAAAAGTTGAAAGAAGAAGAAAACCCCCAAGCATTAAAATGAAAATGAAAAAAAAAAAAAACCCCATAGTTAAAGTGTTCCAACATACTGTATACTTTGCTCCCCACCCTTTATTTTTTTACTTCCTTGGCTTCTGCGGCATTGTCTTCCTGCGCCTCTTTGGCTGCCTCTGACAGGACTTCATATGGAAACTATGAGGACTCAAAGGTCAGCTTAGACAATGGAAGCTATTTACAGCCAACTCTGGGAATGTGTTATTAGCATGTACCAACCCACATTGGGTGTGCAAAGTGACTCACTGGAAAACCCTCTAAGCAACAGTAAATTTTAATAGTGCAGCATCATCAATATTTCCTCAGTGGTTATACATTGCAGAATTTTTACTCAGTCTTGTCAAACTATAATTGCTATATCCAACCTAAAGCAATTAAAATCTAAATTGTGAGGTAGTGGACATTGAGAAACAACCTCATTACAATGAATCAGCATCATTGGAATGACTCCCCTGATACAAAGTTAGCCATCAAATGAGTTGAGCGAAGTGGTTAATATTAGATTTATTATGTCAGTAAATTTAAAGGTAAATGGCGAAATGAAAAAAATAATGTTCCATCATAAGCAAAAAAATTGAACTAGTTGTGAGTTGGAATGCGTCCCCGACTCACTTAAAAGGAGAGATGCAATTTAAAATTTAAAATCCTGAGGAAAGTGCTCAAAAACTGTTTCTCTGAATCTTTCCCACCAGACAAAACTAGAAATTTAGAATGATGACAAAATGACACCAGTCGGGTAAGTCAGGAATTGGCTTTAGATAATCGAGCCTGCAGACAACATGGCCAAGGAGTAAGCAGAGAGGGAAACAGGGAGAGACACAACAAAAGAAAGGATGACCCAAAGAGCATTCTTTGGGGCCCTTGTGCAGGACCCCGGACAGCTATGCATTTTGGCAGCCTGTAATTTTTTTTATCATGTATGGTAGAATTATTTATTTATTTGATTTTAAAATTTTAAATCCAAGTTAGTTAACATACAGTGTAATAATGGTTTCAGGAGGAATTTAGTAAGTCATCACTTACATATAATACCCAGTGCTCATCATATATGCCCTCCTTAATGCCCATCACCCATTTAGCCCATCCCCCTACAGAATACTCTGCCAGCAACCCTCAGTTTGTTCTCTGGACTTATGGTTTGCCTTCCTCTCTGTTTTAATTTTATTTTTCCATCCCTTCCCCTACGTTCATCTGTTTTGTTTCTGAAATTCCTCATATGAGTAAAATCATATGATACTTGTCTTTCTCTAATTGACTTATTATCGCTTAGCATAATATATTCTAGTTCCATCCACATTGTTGCAAATGGCAAGATTTCGTTCTTTTTGATTGCCTAGTAGTATTCCATTGTATATATATGTATACACCACATCTTCTTAATCCACTCATCAGTCAATGGACATTTGGGCTTTTTCCATAATTTGGCTATTGTGGATAGTGCTGATATAAACATTGGGGTGCATGTGCCCCTCCAAACCATCATTTTTTTATCCTCTGGATAAATACCTAATAGTGCAATTCTTGGGTCATAGGGTTATTCTATTCTTAATTTGTTGAGGAACCTCCTAACTGTTTTCTGGAGTGGCTGCACCAGTTTGCATTCCCACCAACAGTGCAAAAGTGTTCCCGTTTCTCTGCATTCTCCCCAACATGTGCTGTTGTTCAATGCCTCAGTTGTTCATTTTAGCCATTCTGATAAGTTTGAGGTGGTACCTCATTGTAATTTTGATTTGTATTTCCCTGATGATGAGTAATGTTGAACATTGTTTCATGTGTCTGGTAGCCATCTGGATGTATTCTTTAGAAAAGTGTCTGTTCATGTCTTTTTCCCACTTCTTCACTGGATTATTTGTTTTTAGGGTGTGGAGTTTAAAGTTAACAGCTTATCAAGCCTTTCTTTTTGAATCTCCCAGCAGCCGTTAAGGAAGCCAACTTGGAATGTCCATTCTGTACAGGAAGGAGACTGAACTCTGAGAGGCAGATGCCTTCCCCCAAGCCTGTCAGCCTCTAGGTGCACAGAATCGGGATTTCAACTGAGACCTCCTGACACCAAATCCAGGGGTCTTTCCCTTCCATTCTGGAGAGGGGCTTGAGACAATGAACCCCTAAAGGCCAGAAGAAAGAAGAGCGTGATGAGGAGGAAGTGAGAGGTAAGAAGTGGAGACAAACACAGAAAAAAGAATAAGCATAAAATAAAGCACTCTTGCCTATGAAATGATTTCAAGTATGAAACTTCTTCATAAACTTGAAAATCTTCCATAAATGTTATTTCTAAACTGTGCCCATTCCCACATGAGGAAAAGGAGCAAAACAACTCCCTTCTTTTCCTTTCTGCTTTATTTTCTACCACAGAGGCCCTGGCTCTGAGTCCTACAATACAAACCGGTAAATAGGACAGGGTGTATCATGGTCAAGGTGTGAGGTCTTGTATCAAACTTCCTGGGTCTGAAAACCCAGCCTGCCTTTTTTCATTTGTGTGTTAAATTAGTAAGCCTAAACCTCAGTTTCCCATCTGTAAAATGCAGAAAATATGGCTCAGTCAGTTAAGTGTCCATCTTCGGCTCAAGTCATGATCCCACGGTTTGTGAATGGGAGCCCTGCATCGGACTCTCAGCTGTCAGCACAGAGCCCGCTTCACATCCTCTCTCTCAATCTCTCTCCCTCTCAAAAATAAATAAACATGTAAAAACATTTTAGATGGAGAAAATAATCATTCCTGCCTCTCAGGGCTTCGCTGTGTGCCTGGCGCGTACCTCGCGCCCAGCGAAGCTTCTCTCCTCTCACTGATACCACAGCTCAGCTGCAGGGGAGGGAAACAAGGTTTGAAGAACTATCTAGGTCATCTAATCACACTGAACACCATTGTTTCTTTGGAAAAAGGCATTCTGAGTTTCAGCAACCTACAAACGAGGCTCTGAATAAGTTGAAGGCTATCAAAGAAAAGACGTGGTGTTGATCATAATTTTTTAATAACTACAATTAATGGGATGCTATAATTTGTTTCCTCAGCATAAACCAAACCAAGGCAGAATGGGTTGGGTATTCTGCATGACATAGTTGAAAGAAAAACATTGCTAAGAATATGGTTTATCTATTTCAATTGCAACTATACCGAATGCTTTCTTCAAGCTCATGCAATCCAGCTAATTTGAAGAATCAGTTATTTGAGTATAAATTCATTCCCCTCCTTAAGGGGTGGAGAGTCTGCCAAGGAAGAGAATCATAGCTTCCTTGTATAAGACTGAGGGGAGGAGGGGCACCTGGGTGGCTTAGTCGGTTAAGCGTCCGACTTTCGCTTAGGTCATGATCTTGCGGTTCGTGGGTTCTAGCCCCGCGTCGGGCTCTGTGCTGACTGCCAGCTCAGAGCCTGGAGCCTATTTCAGAGTCTGTGTCTCCTTCTCTCTCTGACCCTCCCTTGCTCTCACTGTCTCTCTCTCTCTCTCCTAGAAATAAATAAAAAAAAATATTAAAAAAAAAAAAAGACTGAGGGGAGGAAAGGACTGTCCACCTTGAAGATTTCAAGATTTTCCATTTTGCTCGTTTGGTTGGTAAATGTTCACTCTGAACCACCCTCTGTGACCTCTAGCATGGCCTTACCGATTCTCTTGGAGGCCAGGGCCTCCTCCAGCACTTATGCCAGACAAGTTAGCCCTCCAGGGGTCAAAGACATCAGTCATTCCCAAAGCCACCGTGTGAAAGTTACACCTTCGTGACAGCCGTCGAGTCTGAGCTGGGGTGGAGGCAGGACCACAGCTGTGTCTTTCATGTCCGCTGAACCTGTCCAGTGTCTCTGTTTCTCCTAAGTGATTTCCATGCAAATTACGGGACAGAATGTAGGAAGCAAATTATGAAAATTGTATTTAGAAAAAAACTGTACCCAAATGTGAAGCATTCTAAGGGCTGGGTGTGAGCGTATGAACAGGTAAGGCTACTTCCCCTTGCCATTTTGGAAAGCAAGTTGTATAAGAACATGTGGGGAAAATGCAACCGGGTGCATGAACTGCACTTGAAACACGTAAACCCTGGAATCTATGCCTTGACTCACCATCCAGGACTCACTTGGGGAAAAAAACTAAATCATCATAGGGAATTCCTACTTTCTTTCTTTTATGATCCCTCTATAATGAGCACAACATGTATTATAATTTTACACTTTCTGTAAGTGCCCACCCTTTTCTCTCACCCACATTAAGAGACATCTTTGGAAGCTGAGATCTTCCAACTTTGACAACATCAATTATGATTTGAGACTGACCAGTTTGCTTTTCTGCCTCAACTCACACCAACATCCTCATCAGTCAGCCATCTATAGAGACTAAATTTATATCAGAGGTACATTTGTTAAGGATTAGAATCAAGTCATCTTAAATTTGAAAAAGATCTTCAAGGAGCACTTCCCACAGCATTAGTGACACCAGTCACACCCACTGGAAAAGTCCTTGTGTTGGTGGCCCACCTCTTTATAAAACAGCCGGCTCCATGGTGGCACAGCTCAGCCTACAGGAAAGGCCCTTCTCATCTGGACCATAAACCTTCTTCCCTGTAATTCCCACCTATTGGTTTTAGTTTTCACTCCAGGAGCCACACAACATTATCCATTTCTTTTTCCAGAGGGGTATGAAATATTGTGACACAACCAACGTACTCCCTGACAAAGTGCCCCTTGCCTCATTCATTCTTCACAGAGCACCTTCTCTGGCTTCTCCTCCTTCCGGTTGTCCTTACTAGGAGGAGATTTAAGTGTTCCATGACTCATTTGGACTATGTTGGCGATGGACTCTACCAGGAAGAGGGCAGCCCAGACACTAAACACTGCAATCTCGAGCAGGAAAAAAATTTTTTTGTTCTGAAACTCGCACTCATTTAAGAAACCAGGGCTCACTGTCCTTATCCACAAAGATGTGTTAATGTTAGATATCATAACAGGAGAAAATTGGTTGACTATAAAGACCAACTAATCCCACCCCCATTCCATCTTTAAGATCATTTTATCCAACTGCGATTGTGCTCCAGAATCTGCTTACATCACAGAGATCTTAACATTATTCTAAAATGTTCCAATGTTATGGCCCAGGTCAAGGATATTGAAGTATACTACAAAGCATTGACAATGTAATTGTACACCTTATATTAGATGGATGCCTTTTCACTGACCTTTCATAAGATTATCAAGTTGAAGAGCTGAAAGGAGGCATAGGAATCATTTATTGGACTGTCTTCATGGTGTGAATGAAGCAAGGTTTGGAGAGGTTAAATGATCACCCAGCAGCTCGAGAGTGAGTTTGTGGCAAAACTATGGTCAGATTCCAGTGTGGGCACCTATAAATTCAGCATTTGTTTTAATTTCAATCCATGAGTTAATCCGCATTCTGACTTCTACTAAGTTATTCTTGAAATCCAAATTTTCAAGTTATACAGTTGTTCCATAGGGTCTAAATATTCCTATTAAGTGAGTGTAGAAAAAGAAGAGGTATAGTAAATAAATTACGATTTTAATACATTTAGATCATACGTGGTAGAAATCATATGTAAACAGAGGCAGAAATATACAAAACGCAAGTGTGCAGGACCAACTAATACATTTGTCATATTTGAGGCATATAGTGAGGTAAAATGAACAAATTACTATAGGATGTTATTTCAATGACAAAGGACATTTTTCTTTCTTTTTAGCCTCTGAGGGTGTACTTCATACCATAACTACATAATTAGGATAATCTGGGAGAATTAGTGCCATCAGTAATTAGTGTCAGGTATCTTGGGTTCCAAGATACCAATTCCTTTTTTATTACTGATATGGAAATCTTCTTAGTGTTGGTGTTTTTAATCATAAACTGTGTAAAATGTATTCTTTGTATGCTTCAACTGGGCTCGTCTGAAACATGACTGAACATGTATGTCACAAATTAGCATCTGATAATTGGAAGCCTAAACCCTTCTATATGAAATAAACTCATATATAAAATATATTGCATGTTTTCCATATAGCAATATCTATCTCAATATATACATTATCTCTTGTTTATTATCCTACAGTTTTGATAACACAAACAATGCTAGAATAAACTAAATGAAGGGAGAAAGGAAAGGCTTCTAACTTACTTCTGGAAACAGGCTTTATCTTAACTCAGGGGGAGAAATGGATGGGCTCCTTCTACAAACAGTCCACTTGCCACGGGGACTTGACTGGACATGTTGATTTCTGAGGAAAGTGCTTGAATGTGTAAATGGACCCCTGTTTCTTGTTCACATTAGGTTGAAGTTAGAAAATACTTGAAAACAAGGGCTGTATCATCACCCACTTTACTATCAGCTGAGGTTAGACAAGGTCATCTTGGGTTTGCATTAGGACATGCAATTTCAGAAAAAAAAGAAAAAAAAAAAAGAATCAAAGACTACTTGTTCCAGTCAGTTAAGTGTCCGACTATGGTTCAGGTCATGATCTCGTGGTTCATTGGTTTGAGCCCCACATCGGGCTCTGTGCTGACAGCTCAGAGCCTGGAACCTGCTTCAGATTCTGTGTCTCCCTCTCTCTCTGCCCCTTCTCTGCTCATGCTCTGTCTCTCTCTGTCTCAAAAATAAATAAACATTAAAGAAAAAAAAAGACTACTCGTTCCACCATTTGGACAAGTCGAAATTGTTGCCTTTCACTGACTCTGAAAAGGAGACCATGGTTGGAGAGCAGGTGCCACAGTGGGTCACAATCACCTCATGGGTGTGCAGGGGCAATTGTGTGGGCCATGCCCTGGTTAGAGCTTGCCCTGTCTCCTCCACAAGATGGCCCAGAACGTGCATCCATACAGACATTAATTTTAGTATAGATGGCATCAGGAAAAAAGTGTGTTTACTATATATTTTGTAATGAATAAGAATCCTGGGCAATGATGTTTGGTCTTAATAGCCCACCGTAGTAACAGTGAGAAGGTCACATCTTTTAGACAGTTATAGACCTCCTGACATAAATGAAGGAATATACTACATTGTTTCTATGGAAATTACCAATAAGAAAAAGCATTTAACAATAAATCTCATAAAGATAAGCCATCTTTAGTTACTTTTTAAAATATATATATATTTACATATTTTGAGCACTCACTATGGTCCAGGCACTTCTACTGTCTGGGTATTTTGGGTTCCATTATGAAGTCAATTGACACTAATCTCCCTTCCACACTTATTATTCAAGGAAGGGAATAACCTCTCTTCTTAAAGACTAATGGTCTCTTTCTCAACTTTTTGACAGTTTCCATTTCGTCATCTCTTGTGTCCACACCTCAGTGTGATAATTTGAAGACAGCATGTGCAGGAGTTTGACTATCTATATTCTAGACTCATAGGGCATGTGGAATAAATACCTGTTTTACTGCCTTCAACTTTTAGTCCGCATCCTCATGAACCAAACATGAAAAAATGAAAAGAGAAATAGGACCTGTGCGTACCTTTGTGTTTCAAGAATTTGCAGTTCTTGTTAGTTCATTCAAGTGAAGCATCTACAATGGGAAACAAAGAATTATTTTCAAAAGCTATTCAAATGCTGCTCCAAGAGACCAGATAGTGACATAGGAAATCGATCGCTTGCCATAAATGTTAAGCTGTTTACATTTTTATGAACTTTCTATTATCTATCACCTCTTTCTCTTATCTGTTCCTTAGTTTTGTTCTTCATGGGGGGGAAGAAGATATAATTTCAAAGAGGAAAGGTGAGTTTGGAAAACAAAATCTTTCACGTACTCTTAAACAGGAGTGTTACAGTGTTAGAGGTGGGCTGTAGGCACTTACGTGTGTGTGTGTGTGTGTGTGTGTGTGTGTGTGTATTTACCTTTACAACCTTGTGACAGAATGCAAGATGAAGATTTTTTAAAAGTTTTAGGAAAGTACTTGAAAATAATTTCAGTCTTATTCATTTCTGTTGTCACTTAATTGCGTTCATCCCTACTTCCCCAATTGTGAAACATAGTAGAAACCCCATAAGTGTTTGTTGAGTGAAGAATGAAATGATTGTGTGAATTAATGAAGGGATCTTAACATCATTTGCAGGCAGTTAATATCATTGGTTACTCATCAAGTATGGAAAGATGATGATTAAATTCATACAATAGGTAATTATTGTCAAATTATTTTCACAAACAGATGTCTGATTTGATGTTCATAGTATCCCTTTGACATTCCGGTAGCTTGTGTCATTTTCTCCACAAAGAGTAAGTTTCCCCAGTCCTATTGTCTAACTCAAGGTGGAACTTAGTTTCCTAAGACCTTTATCAGAGGGTAGCTGAAATAAAATGTTGCAACTTTCCTCAAATATTTCAAAGAATACATTTAACATGTTTTGCAGAAACGTGATAAAGAGGCAGTTGATATCAGGCAGATATTTCAACCTTAAAATACACATGGGAGAGGATATAATTTTTGTGCATGTCTTTAAAACCAGGAACATGAGCAAATAAAGGAGCAATGGTAATAGAGAGGTAGACTTTAGCTCCAGGCAAGGAAGAACTTTCTACAATGTTGCGTTTTCTGAATGTTTGTAAAAAAGCTACCTCACACTATTAAGCTCGGCCTTATTGGAGGACTTCAAAGAAATGAGCAACCTCTTGCCTGCTGGCTTCCGGACGGAAGCACAGTGGAGAGTGGGGATTGAGTGACTTCTAGTTCTGAGCTTGCCTGGCTGTTTCCTACGTTCTATAGGACATGCTGATCCATAATCCATGGACTCTGCGTGAATGGCGCCCCCTGGTGTAGCTTCCGTGGCCAGCATCCTCCTCCTCATCAAAAGAAAGCACAATTGTTGAACCCAACACGCTGAGCATCTGTCTCTGTCTTTGAATGTTTGCAAGAGAGACTCATGAAGGGGATGAAAGTATGAGAGATTTTCCTCCATTTTGCAATGGGAAGCTGCAAGAAAAAAAAAATTGAATTCTTAAGTTCTCTGCTAACTCAGGCTGCTTGGCTGCCAGAAGAGACAATGAGTTATTTCTGCTCCAGACCCTGCCTGACGTATGTCCTCAGCACAGTGGGCCAGGCCGTCTCCGGTGGCAAAACCTGAAGCAAAAACAAGTGTAGATGGAGCTACCGGAGAGCAGGTCATCCCTCGTTCTGAAGGAGGGCTGCCAGGAAGAAGTGACTCTGCACGTACTCATCCCATGAAGACTTGTAACGAGCCCTCGGCATCCTCAGGCGCTGCTATTTCTCCTCCACAAACAAGTATTTGTTGAACATGTGTTGTGGGTAAGACACTTGGGACCTAATCTTCCAAAGCACAGAAGTAGAATAAAATTGAACACAAGAGCTTTTACATTTAATTTTTTCTTGAGTTTAAATTTCATTCAATTCAGAATTTGACGCCAGCTTTTCAAATTCATTTCCACTTTAAATCCTGACCGGGGAGAAGCTTTGTTCCATGAGTCAATCATTCCCTCTGTAATAAGCAGGGAGATGATTCAGGCATGTTGACAGAGGCCTACTGAGAAATGTTTCTTCCAGTCGCCCAAAATTATTGGTTGAATTAAAGCACTTGTGATCTCTTTGAAACTTTAATTGTCTAGATTATAAGTCCTTGAAAATATTCTTTATGTGAACCTCAACAGGGAGGGCCCAAGGATGCATGTGGGTGAGGGTGGAGGTGGGGACTCTCGGTTTTGCCATGGGTCAGGTCTACTGGGGTAAGTGAACACTTATCCCCTGCCCCTCAGACCAGAGCTATGGGAAACGTTACCTCCTGAGTCCTTTAGAAAGAGCCAATTTGATAGATAACCTGAAAGGGAGGTGGACATTCTCCTATGTTTACAGAGCGGGGCATCTATGAAATCTCACAAGACGGTGCTTGAAATCCTCCTGTGATTTTCTTCGAGACATGGCGGAATGCACGTGTGTGACATACCTTTTTCATCTCTGATGCATCGTGGCCTCCAGATGAAGAGCACTGCGGCCAGGATGAAGAGGAGACTCAAGGGGGAAAAAAAGAGGGTCTCAGTGGCGAGGTCATAGCTCATCTCCTTGAAGACAGCAAAGGGGGTGCCTGGGTGGCTCGGGCTGTTAAGCACAGCATGGAGCCTGCTTGGAATTCTCTCTCTCTGTGCGTCCATCCCCTGAGCCCTTGCTCTCTCTCAAGATAAACAAATAAACCTTAAAAAAAAAAAAAAGACATAAAGCAGAACTCTTCATCCCTTCACCTCTGTTCTGGAATACAGAGGCACACAACAACAAAAATGTACATCAAACCAGCACTATTTAGCAGTTTATGTCACGTTATTATGGAAATAGTTACTTGTATTTCGTGAAATCAAAATGCTCTAAGAGGGGCTTCATGGAAGCAAAAAGAACACGGATGTTGGAACAGAATACCTTTCCATCTCTGCCACAATCTAGCTTTAGAAACCTAAGAAAGTTACTTTAATTCTCCCGGTCCCTCTTTTCCCTCTGGCAGTGGCTAAGGGACCACTTTCTTAAGGATTCCTGTGAGGATTAAATTATGTAATAGCTGTAAAGGACCCAGGACTGTGCCTGCAGACAGGAGGTGGTCAGGTATGTCAGGGAATCTTGTCATTATTGATGTTGTTCTTAGTTCAGTGTAGTTCATTTGGTTCGGGTAATGACACAGACGGCAAGATTATAGCTTTGATCCCAGCAGTCATGTGACCTTGCCGAGTCTTTCCAAAGTGCACACAAGGGACTGACTGAGTGAGAGAGTAAGGACACACCACCCCTATCCCATTTGCAGCACTGGAAAAAACATCTCAAAGTGCACATGTCCCACTGTGGGCTGGCAGTGCCATCAACATATGTAATGGAGAGTATTCTTTTACATATATTTTTAAGAAAGGAAGAAATATTAAGTAAGCACATTAGAGTCCTACAGAAGTATTAACCCACTTTCTTCTAGAAAACCATGCTCAAGGTGCCTGGGTGGCTCAGTCGGTTGGACACCTCTCTTGATTTCGGCTCAGGTCCTGATCCCAGGCTCATGGGATCAAGCCCCATGTTGGGCTCTGTGGTGAGCATGGAGCCTGCTTAAGATTCTCTTTCCCTTCTCTTTCTCTTTGCCCCTCTTACCTGCTCATGTGGTCTCTCTAAAAAAAAAAGTAAAAGAAAAGAAAAAATTAAAAAAATAATTAAAAAAAATTTTTAATCCTCAAATATTTGTTGAGAAAGCCAGAGCTTGCTGCTCTAGGGTGTCAGGTTGGCAGAACCCTACTTTGCCTTGATGCCTTCTCCACTCCAGGGAGTGGAAGCCAACCACTCCAGGGCTTCAAGCTCTGAATCTTTCCAAGGGAGTTATGTAAAGTCCGGTGAATGGAGCATTCTTAGATGAAGGACAGGTCTGTCATTCCTTTTTCACTCACTAAATTCTCCCTTCCCCTGGGCAGTGTCTAGAGGAGTGAGTTTAGAGAATAATGGCATGGGGGGGGAAGGGGGCTCAGCATTTTTGCTTCTACTGGTGCTTGGTGGCATCAGGTAATGGATCCCCATGTATTGTACAACCATGTTCTGCATCTCTGTGGCCTGCATGGGGCTGTTCTGAAGAACCACCTGGAGTCATGGCCCCCTGGGTTCAGTGTTGGGACTAGAATCAGGGAAGACCCTAAGGTGCAAAATTTAAGGAAGCATTCACTTGACTGTGTTGACCCTCTGCCTGTGCGACCCTGTCCCTAGCAGTGAGCACCTCCTTAAGAATGAGCCACCCACTGAGCAAAATCTCAGCAGGTACGTGCACTCAGGGTCATGAGGTCACAGGGCCTGTACCTAAGAATGAGTGCTTCCTTAAATTTTGCTCCTTTGGGAAGCTTGCTTGCCTGTCCTTGATCCTGGACCTGCTTGAGACTCAAGGTCAGGGTTTTGGATCCAGGAGGCTGAAGGTTTGTGTTTCTGGTGGCTGTACTGTTCTACTATACTACAGACCCCTTAAGGGGTTTCCATTAAGATTCTGGAATCTGAGTGAAATTCTCCCTTTGTCTGTTGTTGATGTCAATGGAGTATCTTAGCCTTAGGGAAGTCAAAGTGTTTTAGGAAAACACCTTACTTTTCTAGCATGTTTCAAAGGGGAAAGAACTCAACGTGGTACATTTCCTTAAGAAACACCTGAAAAGAAAAATATAGTTGCTGAGTTTGAGTGAAAATATCAATAGAAAAATTATCATTTTTTCCACTAAAGTATTTAACTTATAGGACATCTTGCCAATATCCAGAAACCCAGAAGCGATTTTCCCCACCCAGGGGTGTGGTTGCAATAAAACAGCCTTAAGAGTTCCTACACAGAGAAGATCAAGTTTAAACAATTTCATGAGCTAGGAAGCTGACATTTCATAGGGACCAGAAATGTTACCACTTGCTTAAAAACTACCACTCTCTTCCCATCAACATGGATGTAAAATCCTCTAAGACACCAGTATATATCTGTACATTCTAGGATTGGAGCAGGGGAAGGGAGAAAAATATGACTCAGATGGGGTTCAAGTTCACAAGAAAATAGAAATAGATGTACAGACTAAGATCTGTGTCTCAGAGTTTATGAGACTCCGACCCATTGGTTCCCCCCCACCCCCCATTCAACTGTTTAATTCTGCCTCCTGGTAACCCCCTATGGCCACCCTACAAGGAAAAACAGTCCTCTGGCTACACCAGTTCATTCTAACTGGATCCACAGAATCTGAGAAATACGATTGCTAAAAGGACAATTAGCTGAAATGGCCAATCATGGGTCTTGATAATAGAGAGTTTTTAAATCTGACAAACTCGAGTTCTAATATGAACTTTGCCTTCTGTTACACGTGTGAGTAACTTACTTGACTTCTCCGAACCTACCCATAAAATAAATCTCTGTGTATAAAATAGGATCACCTGACAAGGTCGTTGTGAGTGTGAAATATGATTACACAGATAAAGCCTCTGAATAGAAACATTATTCAATACTGTTATCCCCCTCCCCCACTCCTAGGGATTATGGATTTAACTCGAGGCAGAGTCATAGATTTGAGAAGGAAATGTGTCAGGTCCCAAAATTAATTCTACAAATGGAGACACTGAAGTGACCCTAGTGGGGTTACATGATTTACTCAAGTCCACACAGCTGGAACACATCCAATTCACAAGGAACACCCAGTTTTCCTGACTCACTGTCCCCTCTAATTTACCAGATAGATATGCAACCTAGAAAAAGAAGGTCTAAATTTGGCACCACAGAGCACAGTTTCTTCTTAGGTGTCGCAGCCATTTACAAGCAAATTTCTCAGCCAGCCTTAGTTCAGTCCCCATGAGAATCCTTACCTTAACCTGGGAATAGAGATGGGTGACAAGAAAGGCTCTCTCCAGTGTTGCAAACCATGACATCAAAAAGCTCCGTCAGTGAGTGTGAATGGTGGGAAAGAGAACCACATGCCTTGTTTTACATTTGTGCCCCCACCCTCTGAACCATGGCGCTTCTCACTGCCCTTTGCCTTTGATCACAACCAAATATTTTCTCCTGTAGTTTCTTAGACAAGTCATCAGCAGTTACAAAAATCATGTCAAAGAAGCTACGGTTTAGAGTTTGCATTTATCCCTGGTCTTCAGGTTGCTTGAAATTCTGTTCTGTGTGCCCACAGCTATGTCTACAACACACAGACACACAACGTACTCACCGCCCAACGTCTTCTCAGAATTTGGCTGTCCATGTCACTTTTCTTTGCATCGTGAAGTGATCTAAACTATTTATTCGAAGGCGTAGAGAGTGAGCCAGCTGATGTATGCAGTATAAAACACACTGTTTCTCAGGTCAATGTAGTGACCCAAGAGATGTGGAAAATCTTTTTTTTTTTTTAATTAAAAAAATGTTTTAAATGTTTCTTTCATTTTTGGGGATGGTGGGCAGAGAGAGGAGACACAGAATCTGAAGCAGACTCCAGACTCTGAGCTGTCAGCTCAGAGATCGACATAGGGCTTGAACTCATGAACCATGAAACCATGACCTGAGCCAAAGCTGGACACTCAACTGACTGAACCACTCAGGTGTCCTGAGATGTGGAAAATCTTAATGAAACATTTAATGCCATGGATTTTATACAATAAATTGAGTGCTATTTTATAATTACAGAATATGTTGGATGTTGAAAAATTAAATGTAATGTGCGTGTATGCATTACATACACCCTCTGGCTATGACAACAAATTATTGGTGTTTAAAAGGCAGAGTGGAGGGGCGCCTGGGTGGCTTAGTCGGTTAAGCTTCCGACTTTCGCTTAGGTCACGATCTCGCGGTTTGTAGGTTCGAGCCCCGCATCGGGCTCTGTGCTGACTGCCAGCTCAGAGCCTGGAGACTGTTTCAGAGTCTGTGTCTCCCTCTGTCTCTGACCCTCCCCTGCTCACGCTGTCTCTCTCTCTCTCCTAGAAATAAATAAAAAAATAAAAATAAAAAAAAAAATAAAAGGCAGAGTGGAGGCATTTTTGTCTTGGGAACTTGGAAACAGATTTATTTCCTTGACTCCTAAGATGAGACACGATGAAGGAAATGTTGTTCTCTCTGGAACAGAAGCATCCAGGGATGAAGTAACTCTTGTTAAGTATTTCAAACTTCTCATGGCAAATATAGCCATGATTCTCACAGGAAGCAAGTTACAAATCAATGATAGCTCTAACCCAGAAGACCAATATGGTGTAAAATCAGAATGTGACACATGAAGGTAACTTAAATAGTGTTTCTTCAGAGACTTTTAATCCCCAGTGAAGAATATTTTTTCACTGTGATCCAGAATAGGTATTCAAAATGGAAACAAGAGTTACGCAAAAAAATACTTCCCCTTAGGACTAATGACTCATTCTGAGATTTCCTTTTCTAGTCTCTCCTTTTTGATGTTTTAAACACTGGTAGCAATGCACTAAACTGTTTTTGCAAACCACTAATTGGTCCCATCCCACAGTTGGAAAATGCTGATCTGGCCCAACTGTCTCGTCTTGCAAAAGAGGAAATGATGCCCTAAATAAGTTTAATATAACAAGGTATGCATTTAGTACAGTGCTTAGACTAGAATGGATTCGTGTTTTCAAATCATTTAGCACAGAGAAGTAACTTACATAAAAGATAATTCTGGGCATTTGTGTTCATCTGTAGATTTTGTCTATATATTGATATTAGGCTTTCTGGTTGAGTTCATTCATTTCACCTAAATTCCCTACCACCTTTTGGCTTGGATTTTACCCCTACAAATTAAACCTCTATGCTAAAAATGCATTCTTCGCTAAAAATAAGGCATATATTTTTGCCTTTTTCATTAAGAATCACCCCAATAAATTACTATCTCACACTAATTGGGTGCAGTTGAAGTCAGATCCAGCCATTTGTATCAACTCCTTTTATCAAATTACACACACATATACATACATAAAAAAGCTTCTACTTTTTAAAAATGATATCCAAACTACAAATATGTGCAGAGGAAGAGAAAGTTAACTCATGGAAGAAAAAGATTCAAGGCAATGAAAAAGAAAAAAAAGGGCAGGATTTAGTTCCTTTGTATTTCTGTTAAATGGCCCCTGATTTGTAAAGGTAACATAAAAATAGACACCAATTAGAGTTATACCAGGAAATAAATCCAATGTTCCCTTTATACAACTTTATAGTGAATTGATAGAAAATTTTATAAAATTATTGCACATCCAGGAATAAAACTTGGATTACGGTCTTCCCAAAACAGAATTGCCAAATGCCTACCACATCAGACCATTCGTGGCAGTGTTCAGCTTCACTCTAATGAATGTGAAAAGAAAATGGCACACAAGCCAGTAGAAAACAGCCCTTTGTTCTGTTGCGTTCTCTGATTCTCAGAAGGAAAAGGGAAGAAATAAAGCAACTTAATTACTTATGACATTAGCAAGTGGCATCCTGGATGCTCAGACTATATTGTTAAGAGTCCGCTCACCTCCCTGAAGCGCTCCAAGTTGCAATCCTCCCTTCTGGGTAAAGACCCATTTAAAAGGGATGCAGGAGACACGGTGTCCCTTATTGAGAAGTGAAGAAGGGCATAGGGACTCGTGAGCAAGGGAAAGGGATCAATATTCATGCTCGGGAGAGAAGTAAACTTCTAAATGACTCTTAAAATTTTCTTTAGACTCAGAAAGAAATACATCTTGAAACATTTTGTCCACCGATATAGAGAACTTGACTTCTCTCATGTACAGTCCTGAGGAGGATTTGGATTCGAGGAGGAGGAGGGGTTCCAGTGAATAAAGAATTCTATCAGCTTCATAGGGCTTTCATCGTCTATAGATGCTGTTCCCCAAGAGATCCAAGGAACAGATACTTTAAATTTTTTTTATGTTTTTATTTATTTCTAGGAGAGAGAGAGAGAGAGAGAGACAGCATGAGCAGGGGAGGGTCAGAGAGAGAGGGAGTCAGACTCTGAAACAGACTCCAGGCTCTGAGCTGGCAGTCAGCACATAGCCCGACGCGGGGCCCGAACTCACGAACCGCGAGACCATGACCTAAGCGAAAGTCAGACGCCCAACCGACTAAGCCACGCAAGTGCCCCCCAAGGAACAGATACTTTAAAAGAAAAAGGTTAATAATTCACTGCTTCGCTATTCACAGAACCATGGGGTTATTTGCAAAGAGATGGCTGGACATGTTCAACGACTTTTGTGCTGTTACCTATAAACACCACTAACAAAAGAGCATGTACTGGTTTCTCTTGCATATAAAGCCTCTTCTCTATAAAGAGTCTGATTAACAGATAGGAGTGAGGGTGTGTGTGTTCCTGCCTATTGTCTTAGATGTTTAAATGGACAGATCATTGTATAGGGTTACCTCCAGAGCCCTAATTTCACATCAACTGGACCCATCTAGTGGACCATGGCTCTTGTATTTAGTTTCTTTGTGTTACAATAGTTGGCTTCCACCCAGAATGCATTAACTGAAGTATATATAACAATGATTTTTAAAAAATTTTTAACATTTATTCATTTTCGAGAAACAAAGAGAGACAGAGCATGGGCAAGGGAGAGGCAGAGAGAGAGGGAGACAAAGAATCTGAAGCAGGCTCCAGGCTCTGAGCTGTCAGCACACAGATTGATGCAGGGTGCAGAAACGCATGAACCATGAGATCATGACTTGAGCCAAAATGGACGCTTAGCCAAGTCACTCAGGCGCCCCTGAGGTATATATAACAATGGTTTTTAATCCAGCAGATCTATGGATAATATTCAAGAGGCCTTTGAACTTAAATTTGTAAATTCTGATATATGTGCATGTTTTGATATTTTAATCTGATTCTTAAAGGGAGCATTTACTTCAAACATAAAGGGTCATGACAATCAAAGCTCCTAGAGGCTTCACACGGAACCCCTGTGCTTCAGGCTTCCCCTTCTCTCATGTCCACCCCCTTTGCTCTGGCTACTTGATGTCCCCATCATGTAAAGACTGCTAAACGGAATCTTGAGAAGTCTTTATCTTTTGTCCCCAAATTCATTCAGTCATGAAGTCCTGACCCCATATTCATTCAACCAAATGCTATGTACTAAGTCTGTCACCTTCTGTCTACCCTTAAGACCTGCATCCTGGTCCAGACCATCACTGCTTCTCAGGTGCGCCGCTGCCCACATCTTCCTGTTAACAGTCTTGTAGCGCTGTGGCCCGGCCACCACGCAGCAAGCACAATCATTCAAAATGCAAACTTGAAAGCGTCACTCTCTTCCTTGAAGCCTTTCCTGCCTTTGCACTAAACTTAGAACAAAGGCAAACCCCACATAGTGGTGCCCAGGGCCCTGCTCTTGCTCCTCTCAGTCCACTTTTCACAGCCTTCTGGCCTCACATTCCGCGGTCGCCCCTGCAGCTCTCAGAGGAGTCCATGGTTTTACTGGTGGGCCTTGGAGAGGCCGCTGCTTCTACTGGACCCCCCTCCCCCTCTCCTTCTTTTCCCTTTACCTACTCATCCCTCCTGGTTTGAACTACAAGAGTCCCCTCCTCCGGGAAGCCCTCCTGTCCTTCCAGGACTGGTTGAGAAGCCCATGCTGCACGCTTCCACAGCATCTGCCCTCGTTCACAGAATGTAGCAGTCACACTGCTACGATTTGCAAACACTGTGATAGTCCTGTCCAGCCAAAGATTCAAATTCAGCAGCCTTGACAAGTATTGTCCGAAGAGACACACTTGGAGAGAAATTTTACATTTAAAATGGAATATTGTAGAAATATCTAGAAAGTCTTTGTCTTCTCTTCCCACCACACTCTTTCCATTCTGCTCCTTTTCCTCTCCCTCTCAATGCACTGAGTATATCAAAGTACATTATTTGTCTTTGTTTAAATCACAAGCCAATAATAAAATTCAGTATTTAGAAAAGATGAGTCACCTTAGTTTCACTCAATAACTTCATGTTTTAAGTAGAATGGTATTCGTGTTTTTGGTTCACAGTGCCACAGGCAAGAAGCAAGAAGTAAAGAGAATATCAAAGAAAGGTCCCATAACACAATTAAGTTCTGATAGTCAACACTTAGCCACTTGGAGGTAAACTCACTGTGGCTTTCTCTTCTTCAAGGTGCTGCCGGCATCTCTAGGGGAGATTAAGCTTATGAATGCTGTTCTAATCATGAGTCTTTACAAATTCTAGGTTTGGCAGTCAGGACAGATATATTAGTGTCAAATGATAACCAGATTACAGACACATATGCTGCCTTTCTCTGTTGATGACTAGAACTCAGTCAGTGAAGGGTTATAGAATGTGCGGACGAGAAATCACAAAGACAGCAGAAGATAATTGTCACTTGTCTCAGAGAGTTTATATTTAGGAGGGTTTACGATTAGAAGAGTTTGTACTATCATTATCATTCCCGTATAAACTCTCAAAAAGTTTATTGTTAGAACAAATAATGCACAAATTAAATCACCTAAATCATAAAAGTGTAAATGACCCAAATATAAGAACACAGAGTCATGTAATTATGGATTTGCCCAAATTTACAAGAGGTGTGGTATTTTAGGAAAGCCTGAGGTCATCGGAGACACGTGGCATCAGTCAGTATGGTCCCAAAGAAGGAGTGAGCCGTGTGAGGTGTTGGAGCATGAGATGAGAGGACCCTGAGCAGAGCCAAGGTGCAAGTGAGATTTATAACCAAGTTCACGGCAGCGTGTTATGATGGAAAGAGCACACGTGATCTTGGGCAATTGCCCAACTTCTCTGACCTTAATTTTCCTTATGAAATAAAAATGATATTAATAATCATAATAGTTTCCACGTTACAGGAGTGTAAGCAGAATTGAGATGGGGTCTGTGAAAACATTTTGTAAATGATAAAGCAGTGATGGGAGTTAACGAAGATGGCAATATTGCCCTTTCTCTTCATTGAAGAATGGGTGAAAAAAAACTCTTCTTGTTCCTGCAGAGATAGAGTGCTTTTTCACCCACTTTTGAGAGTTTGCCTTTACGTTGACTTTGGCACATGACTGGCAGAACACAGTATGCTCTCAAGGAGGCACTGATGGAGGTAGAGACAAGTGGTGGCAAGGGTACCTGCTATCTGGCCAGAGTCTTTGTCTACACTACATTCTCTGACTTCTGTCTTTTTTGGGGACCTTTAGAGAATTTATTCATCTCAAATGAGGAAGGGATACTCACCATACCTACCATATGCCATACCCTGCCTTTAAAGAGCTCATACTCTAGCAAGCCACATGCACACCTACACTTGCACACACACACTAGCAGAACATAGCAAGAAACTGGAGCACAGCTCTCATAAAAGGAAGCATGATGTGTTCGATGGGTCTACCTAAACAGAGATCTCCCCAGGGAATACGAACATGGTCAGATGCCTGAACAATTTGATGGATATTAAGTGAAGATGGAGAGAGTGTGCCACTCAGGGGGACAGACTGCACAACATGAAATTGTGGATTTGGCTTTCATTAGTCCAAGGTGTGTTGAGTTTAGAGCCTTGTCAGGGAGTGGCCAAACCAGGTAGATAGGAGGATAAGGAAAATTGGGGAAGGCCTGGAGTGCTATGCTAGAGTTTAGACTCTGTCCTTAGGTGGTAAAGAGCCACCAAGTGTTTTATAAGAAAGTGGCTTGTTTCCATCTGTGTTTCAGGAAGATAACTGGCATCTATGGATGAAAACAGAAATCTTCAGGACACCTGGGTGGCTCAGTCCATTGAGCATCCAACTTTGGCTCAGGTCATGAGCTTGAGGTTTGTGGGTTCAAGCCCTACACTAGGCGCTGTCCTGACAGCTCAGAGCCTGAAGTCTGCTTTGGATTCTGTGTCTCCCTCTCCCTCTGCCCCTCCTCCACTCACACTCTATCATTCTCTCTCTCTCAAAAATAAATAAACATTAAAAAAATTTTCTTAAGAAGGAAACAAAAATCTTCACGACTTTGGGCTTAAGAGTGAAAGAGAAATACAAGTTGCAAGAAGCAAGAATAAAAGATAAGCAACAAACTACAGTAGTTTGAGTTTGCCTAAACTCAAGCAGTGCTCATGGGAAGAAAGAAAAGGAAATAAATTCAAGAGAGTTTTAGTGGTAAGGCCAGTGAACAGTTCCACTGTGAAAAAGGAATATACAAAGATAATCTTGATGTTTTGATCTTGGAATTTTAATATTTTTTAAATGTTTTGTTTATTTCTGAGAGAGAGACAGCATGAGCAGGGGAGAGTCAGAAGGAGAGGGAGACACAGAATCCGAAACAGGCTTCAGGCTCTGAATTAGCTGTCAGCACAGAGCCTGACACGGGGCTCGAACCCACGAACTGTGAGATCATGACCAAAGTCGGACGCTTAACCGACGGAACCACCCAGGCACCCTGTGAGCTTGGAATTTTAGACAATATTTGTCCTTAACTAAAGGTGGGCCCCGAAGGCGACCACGTGGAGGATGATGATGTGTTGTGGCTGAGGCATGTTTAGTTTTACTCTAGGACGTTCAGGTGGATGTTTCAGGAGACAGTCGTGAGTCTGGATGAAGCTACAATAGAGACAGGTGTCATCAGCTATTACACAAGCCATGCGTTCAGGTGGGAGCATACAGAGACAGAATTTTGAGTGAGAGAAGGAGAGCTTTGGAAATACTTATGGTTAAATAAACAGATTGAGAGAAAAAAAAAAAAAACATGACCTTAAAAGATAGAAAGGAGTCTTTGTATGAAAATAAATCAGTTACAAGATCAGTGACATGATCTTATACCAGAGTGGTCCCTGAGGTCTCATTTCCGTCTCAAATCACACTCTTGGGACTAACAGCTACATTTATTCTAAAGACACAATGAGTGCCTATTATATGTTAAGTATTGTTCCAGGGGGGTGTTGGTTACAGAAACAAACCAGTCATGGCTCCTGCCTCAAGAAGCATGGAGCTCAGTGCTAACAGAGAAGTTCAACAACTGTTACCTTTGCTGTCACTAAGCCAGAGGTGTACTGACAACAGTTACAGCCTTGTGAAAGTAACACCAAACCAAGCCTAGATCATGGCTAGACAAGGTAGTCCTTCTCTGAGTGAGCGGGAGTCCTTAACCATGAGGTGGACACATGGGCAGAACCAACCAACCAAAATTGTAGGGAAAGCTTCTATCAGTTTTTCCATACTATTGCCTTACAGACCTGACTCCGGTCTTTCCTTACAGACCTGGTATGTGCTTCAAACCTCAGCAGCTCTGAGCCCCACAGAAAACACTATCAGCAGAAAAGGGCGTCCACGCTTCTGGACATTATGGCTGCCGTCACAACGCATGCTCCTGCACCCCCATCCTGTATCTTCATCACCTAAGAGCAGAATCTAGAAGTATGCCATTTTTGAATGGCAACAGGTGTGAATGGGGTTAATCGGAAAAATTAGTTCCTCAAAAAAAAAATACCACTGAATACAGGTTAATTTCACTCCCACCCATAAATATCTCTTACAGACATAATAATGATTTCAGGTATGCAGGTTAGTGATTAATTATTTGGTCGAGGCTTTTCTACCTCTCTCAAGTCATGTGACGTTAACTCATTCATGCTATTTTCACGGACTTCAAAATATTTGTTGAAAATCAGATCGCCGCCAGGGTAAGTATCATGCACCACAGTGCCATGCTGTAGAAGACTCCAGATTTATTTAGTTCCTATTCAGGTGAAAGTCATGTGTGATAAACAACATAATTCAATAGACTGTTACTGTTTATAAAATTCTAAGTGTGTTCAGCTTGGTCTACTCATTTTCAATTTATTTTTTTTTCTTTTTTTTTTCTTTTTTAATTTTTTTTATTTCTAGGAGAGAGAGAGAGAAAGACAGCGTGAGCAGGGGAGGGTCAGAGAGAGAGGGAGACACAGACTCCGAAATAGGCTTCAGGCTCTGAGCTGGCAGTCAGCACAGAGCCCGACGCGGGGCTTGAACCCACGAACCGCGAGATCGTGACCTAAGCGAAAGTCGGACGCTTAACCGACTAAGCCACCCAGGCGCCCCTTCAATTTATTTTTGATCTGTTTTTGTAAAGTTACTTGTGTCTTATTATAAATATTCATATATGCAAATCCTTTTCCTAATGAACTTAAATCTTAGTATTTATACTTACCTTATCAGCCTGTGTGTCTGTAAAAGTAACTTTCATGTATCATAAATTAGCACCCCTGAACCAAATCAGATTTATATTTAAACAGCATTCTTTCTTGCTTGTTTGCCTTGACCTACCAGATAAAGAAAGTGCTGGTAGTCTCACCATTGGTTAGAGGACAAAAATCACACTGTCCAGCTCTGTTGTACTTATTTATTCTGATAAATAAGAGCAAAAACTTGTAAACTACGCAGCACACAAAATATATACTGTAAATAACAAATGGCAATAGTTAAAAGATATTTAATATTTGAAAAACTATGTACACAGTGAGTCTCTATCAAGGAAAAAAAAAAGTCTGTATCAAGGAAAGACCAAAAGACATGAACATAAAGTTACTCATGAAATATTTTAGGTGTCCCCTTATCCCAAATCTATAGTTTTTAGCATCTACATTAGTTACTGATTTCAAATCAGATGTGTGAAAGTCAGCTCTGATGTCTTCTTAGGTCGGCAGGGAAAGGTCAGCCTTCACACTCGGGTTCAGCAGCTGGGCTTCCTTCCACGCTCATTAACCATGAAACCAGAATAACCGGGATAACTACAGCATTTCAGACAACACCCCAGGGCTGCTTCTGCATCGTCACTGCCAACAGACCCCCCTATAGTTCCCAGACGGTGCCCAGCTCTGGGTGCAAGGGGCTACAGCAGAGAACAGCCGGAATGAGTGGGGGTAAAAAGAGAGTGAACTTAGACATGGGTGAGGCACACGGTTGGCTAAAGCGGGATCAGGACAATCAACCGGGTGTCTACAAGGGGTCAGGCCACCCAAGTCACCTGCCCGACCACTATTGGAAGGAAGTAAGCAAGCAAAACACCATGTGCTTCGATCACACTCAAATCTATTCTCTTGTGGTGGTTCCCTGATGTTGCAGGGAACTACTGTAATAGAAACCAGTTGGATTTTCAAGGGCAAGAGACTTTGCCACTAAACAGGATGATGTCATCCTTCCTGATGACAAAGAGGAACGGGTGATCGGCTCTGAACACCCTGGACTCAGGGAGCTGCTTTTCTACTATGTTGTTCCCCGTGGCAGCAGCCGCCTCTGTGCCCTCCTCAGTAACCTCTATGTATGACTTGTGCACCATTTTGGACAAATACAGACGACCTCCTGAAGCTATACCAGAGAGATCAGCTCTGGATTCATCAAAGATGTCCTTCAGCCCCAGGGCTCTTAAATGGTTCTTGATTTCATAATTCTTCTCTATCTTGAACTGAGGAAGAAACACCTCGACATACTGGGAGCTCATTTTTCTTGGATTGGTCCACTCCATTAGATTCCGAAAAGTCAGCTGGTTTTCAATCTGTAGGAATGTTGAAAAAGCAATTTAGAACCATATGCTCAAGGGATACCTGGGTGGCTCAGCTACTTGAGCATGCGACGCTTGATTTTGACTCAGGTCATGATCCCAGAGTCGTGGGCTTGAGACCCACATCAGGCACTGCACTGAGCATGGAGCCTGCTTGTTATATTCTCTCTCTCTCTCTCTCTCTCTCTCTCTCTCTCTCTTCCCCTCTCCCCCTTTGGCCTTCTCCCCCACTAGGGCTCTCCCCCTCTCTCTGCCCTTCCCCTCCTCTCACACACATACTCTCTCTCTCAAAAAAAAAAAAAAAAAGAACCATATGCTTAAGAGACAGATGAAATATCATCAGCTACAAAGACAGATGGTTTTCCATAATTATCCTGTCCTGGATATTTGCATGTAAGTACGTAAATGGATTCGGGGAAGTCTGAAAATGGGAAACTATTAACACAAATAGTTCAAGCACTCTTTATTAAGTCATGTGCTTAATTTGCTCTGCTATGACAAAGTATGACTTGTATTTCTAGGCATTTCTGTTCTCTGCCCCCATATGAACAAATATAGCCACAAATATAGCCAAAGTGGAACAATGGGAAAGTGAAGGAATTAGGGTATCAGAGATCATCAGAGGGAGAAAGGAACTCAGTAGTCATTTAAGTCAGAATTTCTTGACCATTTCTCATCACTAAAGACATAGAAAATGGTAATGTTTGCACAACTTGTGGGAATAACCAAATGGACCCCAGGTGACCCAAAGCAAGGAATCCAGAGCTCTAGCTTCCAGGGTTTAGGTGATCACTGCCTTCCAGCACAGTTACCAATACCATCTAGGGGGCTTGGATCCAAATCCACTCTCCTACTCAACACATGTGACAACTGAAGCCCAAAACATTGTGAGGAAATGTGCTGAATTGCATAGCTGGGACTTTGGTTACACAGCTAGGATCCCACAGCTCTCTCTCCAGCACCACTGCTGCCCCAAATGATTCATGAGTAGGACCAGCTCTGAATGCTATGAATTGATCAGAAACTAGTCACGTGCACAATGTTTACAAATATTATATACAGAAATTTGTTCTCAAATTCAGGCTCACTGGAATCCTAAAGAATTTTTCATAGCTATCTTTACCGAGAACCTAAACCTATATAATCAAATTTAGTCTAATTTAAATTTGATGTGTGTAAATTATCCAGTTCATGGTTAGTCTATAATAACTTCTCATTCTGACTTAGAAGTCTTCCCTTGTTTAGCTCACTGTAAAGCCAATTTCCTCATCATTATTTTGTTATGTAGGTACACAGTAGATTTATACTAATCTGATTGAAAAATTGTTAGGAAAATCCATGACAGAAAAGAAAAACTCAGACAATAAATGCAAGAACAAATCTATCTTTCGAGTTACCTACAGTTTGTTTTATATGGCTACTTTTTCTATTATTGTAGATTATTTGAGGTTAAAATAATTCATGTGTGGAAAAATGTTGACAAAGATTATTGAGTGAATTATTGATTTAATAGGAATACCAATATTTTATATTGTCAGCTTTAGATTTAATAATAGCAACTTTATGGCATTTTTCTTGCTGTCCATGTCAGAAAAGGTAATTAAAATAAAACTAAGTGAAAATCATTATAATGATTCAGTGGTTTTGTCCCTGTAGAAATTATATTTCCAAAGTCTTAAAGTCCAAAGTTTCTAAATCATAGGATAAAGATGGAATGAAAAATAATGTCTCTGGGTAGGAGGAGCATTTCTTCATACTCTTTCTCCTTTCCAGTTATTTTATAAGCAACATTCATTATTTTACGAATCAAAACACAAAAATATTTTAAACCCTCGTAACTTTTTAGGGTAGTTGATATATATGCACACACACATACACATTTGTGCATATGTATTTATCAGACCAATTGACCAAATTCCATGAGCCTCCTTTCCCTATCTCACATGGTTGTGTGGATCAAATAAGAAAACATGAATGAAGCTCAGAGCACACAGCCCAGCACACAGTAGGTGCTCAATGAACGGTGTCTATTCTTCCTTTCGATGGGAAGTACAGAGAGCAACCTAAGATCCAGGCTTCTGGGATTTGAGGTCATAGGCTTAGGAGGCCAAATTCACAGGGAGAAGAGGAAGAAGGGCTGGAAGAAAATTAGGATCTGAGACATGGTGATGCTATGTGGCCTTGCAGGGCCCCTTTGATGCCTCTTTTTGTCCCTTGCGCTATGCTGGTCTGTTGCCCTGGCTACATCAATCACAGGGCAGCCCCTAAACACTGCTTTTCCCAGAGACACAGCAGCTCAGAGTAGGACCGTACATTTTGATGCTCAAAGGCCCAGGACTTCAAAACCCCACTGAATCATTCCTGCCTAAAAATGTTCAGTCGATCAAAATTCCAATAATACATGCAAGACTATTATGAGGGCCAAGAGCAAAGACCTAAACTCATACCCTTTTCCCTCCAAAGCTGAGGTGTGAGAGGGTTCCAATTTCATGGCTATTCAACTAAAATTTAGGCTAAACCGAAGTAAGTCAATCTCACATCTATAATGGTGTCTGGCACAGAGTAGGCACTTCTTTTTTTTTTTTTTTTTTAATTTTTTTTTTTTAATGTTTTATTTATTTCTAGGAGAGAGAGAGACAGCGTGAGCAGGGGAGGGTCAGAGAGAGAGGGAGTCACAGACTGAAACAGGCTCCAGGCTCTGAGCTGGCAGTCAGCACAGAGCCCGACGCGGGGCTCGAACCCACGAACCGTGAGATCATGACCGAAGCGAAAGTCGGACGCTTAACCGACTAAGCCACCCAGGTGCCCCCAGAGTAGGCACTTCTTAAATATTTGTTAAATAAATGAATAAGCGGGTAAATCTCTGATTCTTACAACCTAAAATCATAAAGTTGATGCATAAAAACACAATCAATAATATCTTAAAAATCTTCTAAGTCCCCAATAGTGAAAGTGGCAGTAGTAACTTACTTGGGACAGGTCATTCTCAGGCAGCATGATGTACATGCATATGCCGCCATGATACTTGAGCTCAACAACCTGCATGGGTGGGTCCCTAATGACAGACAAATTGAACTTCCGTTCTTGGTGCATCATGGTGATCGCTTTCCCAGGACACTGAAAGTCAAGTCACAAAAAAATTTTATAAACTCACCATCTTTCACTTATGCAGTAAGAATAGTTCTTCAGTCTTTGTCCAGTCGATTCAGTGGATTTTTACTGACTTGTTGCCAATAGTGATGTATTGCATTGGTTCATGGCTTAGCAGTAAAAGCACAGACTTTGAGTTTAAATGCTTGGGTTTAAAACTCCCAGCTGTGTAGCTCTGGACAAGTTACTTCACCTCTCTGTGATTCCATTTCCTCATCAATATAATGAGGGTAAAAATGGTCTCTATTGTATAGGACCATTGTAGAGATAATGTTAGTTAATATACCTAGCACTTGGTACATTGCCTTGCACTTAGTATTTTACCTGAAAATGTCTATATGATAAGTAACGAATAATTATTAAATAGAATTCTTTAAAATGAATGCTATATATTTTTTAATAAGACCTCAACTAAAATTGTGTAATTTTGATAGTACTGGTCTGTATTTTACCTCCAACGAAAGAAAACATCTGTAGTATTCATAGAAATATTTATCACTCATTCATTGATCTTTGATTGCTACCAGCACTCAGCTCTCCTATGCCCAAAACGTCTGATGCGGAAAAATGCAGAAAGAACATTTCAGTAAATAAAACTAAGTTTCAACCTGAAACTTTAAGCTGAGTTTCTCTGCTTGAACACAAAAGGCTGAGTGATTGAAGGAAACTTTACCAGTCAATTAGAGGAATTGACTTATTTGTGAGGGTAGGAAGGTCTACGGTGGTTAAGCTGCCTTGCCTAAGACAACGCAGATTCTGTGACACGAGGCAGGGATGCCCACACAGTACTTCTGACTCCAAAGCTTTGGTGTTTCTACTGTACTGTAAGATTATTGTGCACAAATTGGTAAAAACACACACACACAAAAACAAAAAGCCACAAGAATATATACACTTGGAAATGTGTAACTTCACTGAACATAACTTCTTCCTCTATAAAAGGAAACACATCCTCGCTTTGACTCAGGAAAAATCATTGGTATTAAGTGACTAGAACTGTACGCTCCACAGTCAGAATCAGAAAAAATTAAAATTGGCACCCTTTTGTCCCATTTACTTCTTATAGGCATCCAACTAGAATATCTTAAAAATCAACGCATTCTTTATTACCTTTCTCAATTACAAAGGTATTTTAAGAAATATCAATTTCTGGGACACCTCCAGTTGTGATTTATAACCTGCATTATCAGGAGAACAGTGTGTTTTATAAGCGACGCACCATATAGCACTGGTGAGCAGTAGAAGAAAGAAATAAAGAAATGATGGGTCCATCCTTTGTCTATGTAAATATCATAATTTCTGCAAAGGAATACTATTGGCAAAAGAACTTAACTTGAATAGATTTCTGTACCTTGGGAGATTTGAAACGGCAATTTAGGGTTTCGTTCTTAGAGAAGGCCGACTCCCACTTGCCCTTGAAGTACACAGCGTTCACCAGCACCATGACAGCAGAAGAGCTGATGCTATCATCTTGAAAGATGTTCTTGATTTTGCCTTTTGAAAAATAAGTGGAGAAAAAAATGTTAATTTTTAATGCAATTTTTCTAAAAAGACACAATGAACATGGATTTTTCCTTAGGACATAATTAGAATAATAACAATGATATTTGTCCTAGCCTATGAGCAATCACTCCGTCTGGGACTCCCTAAACACTTTAATGTGCAAGATTTGTTTTAATCCTCACAGAAGTCTCTGTGGGGTAGGCACGATGATTGTTTCCATTTCCTGTCAAGGACGCTGGAGCACAGAGAGGTTAAGTAATTTGTACAACAACCCACAACAAGAAAGTCCCAGCCATAGGATTCCAACCCAGAAAGAGGATTCCCGAAGCCCCTCCTTGCTGGTAAGCACCAAACTACCTTTACCACCTGGACGAGGCCACGGGATTCTAGATAGAATTTAACTCCATTCTGTTGAGAGGGCTAATTACTTCCTTGATTCCACATTCACAAGATTTTCACTGGATGTCAACCCTATGCTCAATGCCTGATCCACAACCAGGAAAGACACAGTCTTTGCCATCATTGGACTCACAGTCCAGCACAGGGAGCTGTCCACACGGGTACCATAGCCATGTGCTCAGTGTGCTGTGGGAGCACAGACTAGGGGCGCCCTCTGCTTGAGCTGAGGGTGAGATGGGAGGTGGAGAGAAGTTCTTCGTTCCAAGACCTGGAAGGCTGGAAGAGCACAGTGTATTTGGGGGAAGCCCAGCACATTCTGATGCATTAGGGAAAGTAGAGTTGGAAAGGTTACAGGGAGGGGCCGGCTAATGAAGAGCCTTGAATGTCTGGCAATAATTTTGGATTATCCTGAAGGCAATGGAAAATGATTGCTGAGCATTCATTGAAAGATAAGAAAGGACACGGTCATGATGGGTCAGATTTACGTTTCAAAATGAGTGCTCTGGTTGTGTGTGGAGGAGGGGCAAGGGCAGTAAGACCTGGCGGAGTTTGGTGGAATGTTAGCAACATTCCGAAGTATTGAGAATTGAGAACCAATGCTTACCAAAATTAAATAATTTTAGGATAGATTTGAATAAAACAAGGAAGAGAATAAATGGTCCAGATGGAAAAGGGTATTAGCAATCTGATACCCTTAAACACTAAACACTAAATAGAATCCCGCTCAGTTATTACAAAAAGCAATTGCAGGGGCCCCTGGGTAGTTCAGTTAGTTAAGTTTCTGACTTAAGCTCAGGTCACGATCTTGCAATTTGGGAGTTCAAGCCCACATCAGGCTCTCTGCTGTCAGCACAAACGTACTTTAGAAACTCTGTCTCTCTCTGTCCCTCTCTGTCTCTGTCTCTCTCTCAAAAATAAATAAATAAACTTTAAAAAATAAGAAAGAAAAAGGAATTGCATATTTTGTCTTGGTTTGTGAATAGTATATTTGAAACATGTGGTGGCTAATGGTCATAGCAACCGTCTACTGAGGTAATGACCAATGAACAAAAAGTAAATTGAAACACTGTATTCTTATTCCCAGGATTAATTACAGTATCTTGAATGTTTGCATTTAAGAATGCAAGTAATGTCTCATATTTGTGAAACAGAACCAGACTCGGCAAGTACATGTATATTTTTTAGAGTACAAATCGAGGTCAGCCTTTGGTAAAGAAATGACTAGGTTTGGAATCAACTGATTAACAAAATAGCAGTGAATACATTTCTTTGTTTTGAAATAACCAGAACATTTTCTAGAATTCAGTTTTTAACTGTGCAAGACACTTACCAATAAAGCAATGTACTTTTTCATAAGATACTACCTCTGCCACATATATTATTTTGATAAATGAAGAGAATTTTAAAATGAGAGATAAACTATGCATCTTTTAGAAGAAGGAATCATATAAAAATATATTTCACAGACAGTAGGATGTCATAATTTTAATGAGATTCTTCAACCCAAGAAGAAAACAGTAAGATATTGGATTAATCGTTAGAATGAAATGTTATGTTGGGGCCATGGAAAATAATATCCTATAAACCACTTTTAGTCTTTGTTCACTAACTAAGAATAAGATATTGAGGCATATTAGTTCAGCTTGTCACTAATTTATGAAATGGTCATAATAAAATCAGTATTTGTCTCATAGGATTATTGACCAATCCAATGAGAAAATGTAATAGATAAGATTTCTGAAAAGTATAACGCATGACAATTATTAAGATTGCTCAAAACCACATTGTGGACAAATACTAATGCAATTCTCTTTCTTTTTTTTATTTAATAATATATTTTATTTAACCAATATGTCTCAAATGTTATTCTACCATATAATAACGGTATGTTTACATTCTTTATTTCATAATTGGTCTGTGCAATTAAATGGTTATGAAAAATTGCAAAGTAGCCTGTAAAAATGTCAGAGATAGAAAGTGAAGAAAAAAATCTAGACACAGTTTATGTGAACATAAACTATAAACATAACAAAGTCAACTTATTCCTTATGCATAAGGCCAAGGGTAGAATAGAACATGGGAAAAAGAAGCCAGTGATTTGTTGAGGTGCTAGGATTGTTAGGAATTTTGCTCCCCATTTTTTAATGTGATTAAAGAACATAAAAGTTATCATCTTAACAAGTCAGTGGTATTACTGATATACACCTTGTTGTATATCACATATTCAGAACTTATTTCCTCTCACAAAGCTGAAACTCTAAGTGCACTGAACAAATCTCCTTGAAGCACCAACCCCCAGCCCTTTGTAACCAGCATTGTATTATTTTTTAATTGAAGTATAATTAACATACAGTGTTATATTAGTTTCAGATGTACAATATAATGATTCAACAATTCTATGCATTACTCAGTGCTCATCAAGATAAGTGTGCTCTTAACTTCTTTCACTATTTCATACTCCCACCGGCCTCCCCTCTGGCAACCATTAGTTTGTTCTCTGTATTTAAAGTCTGGTTGTTTGTTTGTCTCTTTTTTCTTTGTTTATTTGTTTTGTTTCTTAAATTCAACATGTGAGTAAAATCATAATATTTGTCTTTCTCTGTCTCACTTATTTCAGTTGGCATTACACCTTCTAGGTCCACCCACATTGTTGCAAATGGTGAGATCTCATTCTTTTTTTATGGCTTAGTAATATTCCTACCTGTCTATGTATTTATCTATATATCTCTCTATCTAGATCTAGATATATATACCACATCTTCATATCTATTAATCTACTGATGGACATATGGGCTGCTTCCATAACTTGGCTACTGTTAATAATGCTGCCATAACCATAGGCATGTGTTTATCTTTTCAAATTAGTGTTTTTGTTTTCTTTGGATAAATACCCAAGAGTAGAATCACTGGATCATATTGATAATTCTGTTTTTAACTTTACTTTTTTTATTTTTAATTTTTTGTTTGTTTTTGAGACAGAGAGAGACAGAGCACAAGTGGGGCAGGGACAGAGAGAGAGGGAGACACAGAACCTGAAACAGGCTCCAGGCTCTGAGTTGTCAGCACAGAAACCATTGCGAGGCTCAACCCATGAACCGCGAGATCATGACCTGAGCCGAAGCTGGACACTTAACTGAGATGCCCCTCTTTTTAACTTTCTGGGGAACCTCCATACTGTTTTCCACAGGGGCTGCACCAGTCTGCCTTCTCACCAACAGTGCACGAGCAATTTTCAATAACAGCAATCATTACATCGGTTTGGGAGGAACCAGTTCCTTTCATGTCTTACAAAAGCCTTCCAGCTCTAAAGTTGACCTTTCTCTGTATTCACATATCACTGACAAATCCCATAGAAAAATAAGGTTGCACTCACCATGTGTCTCATTTTCAATCCATTTATTAATTTTGTATCTGGTATCTTGTACATCATTTGTAAAGTCAACTCGTTCCACTTTGGCCTTGTATAACTTTTCAGCATGCTCAATATAGTTCTAGAAACATTAATAATTACAGTAATAAGTTCACTAATAAGTAAGTCTGTAAGTAATACACAGTTTTTATGTTTACACCTTTAACTAAGCATGTAGCACATCTGTTTTTCAACTTATCTCTTTATTTCCATTGTCTTACTGTCTTCCGCTCATTCCTCACTCAAAGATGGGGAAATATGGCAAGAAATATGAAAATATGGTTGGAAGAGGAGCTGGAAAACCTGAAACTGAATTTGCACAGCAAGCACGCTATTTGACGTACACGTATCTGAAATGGATTAGGGGAGACTAATAGGGATTATGACTAAAGCCCACTCCCTTGGCTTTACCACTACTCTCTCATCAGAAACACTTCAGCCTCTTAGTTAGCATCCCTTGATTGCGTCACCCCCTTCACACTGAAAGCAGTAGGAAGGCTTCCAGGCTACTTCCTGCACGTAAGATACAGCCCAAGTGCCCTAGACTTGGCCTGTATTTGAAAGAAATGAAGTTGGGGCGCCTGGCTGGCTCAGTCGGAGGAACATGTGATTCTTGAGCCCTACAATGTGTATAAAGCTTGTTTAAATAAATAAAACTGAGGGGCGCCTGGGTGGCTTAGTCGGTTAAGCGTCCGACTTTCGCTTGGGTCATGATCTCGCGGTTCGTGGGTTCGGGCCCCGCATCGGGCTCTGTGCTGACTGCCAGCTCAGAACCTGGAGCCTGTTTCAGTCTGTGACTCCCTCTCTCTCTGACCCTCCCCTGCTCACGCTGTCTCTCTCTCTCTCTCCTAGAAATAAATAAAACATTAAAAAAAATTATAAAAAATAAATAAATAAATAAAACTGAAAAGAAGAAAGAAAGAAACAAAGAAAGAAAGAGAGAGGGGCTCCTGGGTGGCTCAGTCGGTTGAGTGTCCAGCTTCAGCTCAGGTCATGATCTCACAGATCGTGGGTTTGAGCCCCGCGTCGGGCTCTGTGCTGACAGCTCAGAGCCTGGAGCCTGTTTCGGATTATGTGTCTCCCTCTCTCTCTGAGCCTCTCCTGCTCATGCTGCCTCTCTCTCTCTCTCTCTCTAAGAAATAAATAAAACATTAAAAAATTTAAAAAAAAAGAAAGAAAGAGAGAGAGAGGAAGAAAGAAGGATGTGTAGTTGAGGAGGACCAGCAGCAAAGGTGAGCCCTCCAGGCAGCAGTACTCTCAGGGGAGGGAATGGATCTTTGCACACTCAGGAGCCCAGCAGGAGTTTATAATGCCTGAGGCCTGGGGTGGATGGGGGAAGTGGAGGACCCCAGCCACAGGAAGGGCATGAATGTCTTGTCTCCCTTGATAAGGAGCTTTCATTTTATTTTAGGGAGAGTTAGCAAAAGAGTTTAAATAGGAGAGTAATGTAATTAAATCTGCATTTTGTAAAGGTGACTCTGAAATCAGTGTAAGGAAAAAAAATGGACTGGAAATAGACTTGTTAAAATGTCCTTGTAGTTTATCCTGAGGGATATAGAAGGTCCCGAATTGAGGCAGGGAGTAGACTCAAACTGGAAGTTGCCTGAGGGCAAAACTCTAAAGACCACTCATACTTCAGGGATGAGTAGAGGAATACAGATAAACAGAGGAAATGAAGATGAAGGAGAAGGTAGAAAAGCAGGAGAAATCAATGCCATAGAAACCACGAAAGGGGAAAGTTTGGGGGAGCTACAACAGGGTAGAATACTAAAGAAGCAGATGATATCGAAACTTGCAAAGTGCCCATAGCCTGGTGTCCATTGAAAGCCATTAGTCACCTTGGTAAGAGCAGCTTCTGGAGAACGTAGAAGGTAGAAGCTGCATCGCAACAGATTGAGCAGTGAGAGAGGGTGGAAAATGGATTCTGCCTATACATATCAGTCTTCGGAGATGTTTGATTTTTCAAACTTAGATTGTCAGAGTCAGAAGTACAAAAATAGGAAGAGAATCATGGGGTAACGTTTAAAAAAAAAGGAGAGAAAAATTTAGAAGATGTGTAAGGCCACAAGTCTAAATGTCTAAACCAAACTGACTCCATGACAGGCTTAAAGTTTCCCCTCTGAACTAGAAGGCCTGAGTTTCAGCTTTCCCGAAACTATCAGGCAGTTACACATTGCCCAAGGCAGGAGAAACCACCCTTGCAACACCCAATCAGGAAAGGCCAGCGACCACCCTCCACATTACTGAGGGAGAGGCCTGGAGATAGAAACTATAGATAGGACCCTGTTACCTAATGTTAAAGTTAACCTGTTAGTCGCCGAACAAGACCCTAGGCTCACTCTGCAATTGGTTGAATTTAAAGGTACTCTAAATGTTGTAATTGGATCCCGCCAAAAGTAACGAATACTCTAGACAATGTGTATGGTCAAACCCGCTGTCAATGATGTTGAATAATTATGATTGGATCACTGTTCCCATGTCACAACTTCTGTAACTCCCCTGTCTCAAACCCCATAAAAACCCTACTCTGCCCTTGTTCGGGGCTCTCAGCACGGACCCATGCGCTGGTGAAGTAATAAAGCCCGTAATAAAGCCCTTTGCCCTTGGATGCGTGACTCGGTCTCCCTGGTGGTCTCTGGTCGGTGAGGATACTGCGATCTGGGTATAACAGATGTGCACCTGGAGCACATTTATATGCTATGAGGAAGAAGACAGTAGAGTGAGAGATGTTCCAGAAAAATACTGATAGAAACATGTCACCAAGGAACTGGGGGGTAAAGAGGCAAAAAGAAATGAAGGAATTATCCATTAAACAAAGTATTCTCTGTGAAAATGAAGGGAAAGGGAAAGGGGGCAGGATGTGAGTTGGGATGTGAACCCCCCTGATGGCCTCTCTTTTCTTTGTCAAGTAGAAGACAAGCGGAGATGGGAATTTATTGCTTGAAAATGAAAAGTCATTATTCTGAGGTGGATGTGCTTCTACTTATAGAAGACAAGCTGAAACATAAGACAACTCAAGTCCAATTCTTTTTCTCCATACACAATTTGTTCCATGAACGTATATAATGTGTTCATCTTTCAGAAAGAGCCACACTTGCTTTGTCTCTTGAAACCTCCTCCATTAACTTTAAGAAGATCAAATTGCCTATCTGGAACTAAAATATTCATGGTTTCCTGTCTCACATTTAGGTCTTTCATCCATTTTGACTTTATTTTTGTGTACGGTGTAAGAAAGTGGTCTAGTTTCATTCTTCTACATGTTGCTGTCCAGCTCTCCCAGCACCATTTGCTAAAGAGCTTGTCTTTTCTCCATTGGATACTCTTTAGGTAGGCAAACCATAAGAGACTCTTGAACACAGAGAACAAAATGAGGGTTGATGAGAGGGCGGGGAAGAAGGGAAAGTGGGTGATGGGCACTGAGGAGGGCACTTGTTGGGATGAGCACTAGCTGTCATAGGCAAGCCAATTTGACAATAAATCATATTTTAGAAAAGAACTAAAATATTCATCCTACATATATTACAACATGTACCTCCATTTCAGTATTAAATAATTTTCTATTAAAAAAATAAATTTGAACATTGAAAGTGCTTGTGCCAGGTATAGAAACTATTTTTGAGTACACAACAAACGACTGGAAAATCTAGGATCAAGTGCCAGTCTGTGGTCATGACCAGGCGGAGAACAGATGGCATGGGGGCGGCGAGCAGAGCCGTCCCTTCCCCCTGGCCAGTCATCCCAGGAGCCCAGAGCAGCAGCTCTGAGGAGCGAAGGGGTGTCACCCTGAGGTCTCAGGTGACCCCTGATGATCCAGACACCCACCCACTCAAAGGCAGTGGTTGATACCCTGTTACTGTGATGACTCTGGTGACCAGGGAGGCAGCACAAGTGCACGGAGAAAGCCCAGGCGTATTTCCACTAAATCCCGTGGCTTCCCATCCTCACATGGGCTCCTCCCGCACTGGGCCCTTCTCCTGCTCCAGGGCCAACTAGAAAAATCTAAGGCCTCAGAGACCTGGAGCTCAAGGCATACACCTGGTTGAAACTGATGGTGGCAATAAGAGGCTATTGGGAAATTGAGAGAAGCAGAAGAGATTTCAAGAGATGTTGTGAGGAACGGGAGAAAGACACGGCCCTGAGCGCACAGCTGACTGCTGGACAGCACTGAGAACACTCGCTAGGCTGGGACCCACGGTGTTGGGGTGCTGACCACACACCCAGACTTGGTACAGCTGTCAGGTAGTAGCTGAGGCACACCTGCTGGGAGAAATCGTGGGATTGATCTGGGTGTCGCTCTGTTGGGGGAAAGAGAGAGCTGACAGGTTGAGAGCCGATGGGGAGTTGGAAAAATGGCAGAGGTCAGTGCAGTTGAAGAACAGGTAGACTGGGCATGAAATAATGAAAGACTGAGAAGTATGGAATGATGTGGCCACGAATGGGGAAGCTCAAGTTACAGATTTCAGGAGTGGAACACTCTGGGCATTGATAAGTTTCAGGGTGTGGCTTGGGCATTCGTTACTGTAATGGGATAGAGAGCAGGTCACGAACTGTACGGAGGGAAGCTGACCTCACAGCTAGGTGTCACAGGACACTGAAGTTACCCAAAATGATAACAGAGCTTGGGGGAGTACTAGAAGGACATTCTCAGAGGTCTGACCAAGATTTAGCACAGATTTGGGGAGGAGGGAGAAGGTATCAGAGACGGTGGTTAGGTCTTCTATGCCACCATACTTTTTGTAAAGATAATTTATACATTATTATTATCATTATCAATTCTAAAATAGACTCATCCATATTCAAATATGAGTTTAAAAACTTGTAACACAAAACGTAAAAAATTTGGAGATGATCTATCTGTATGCTGATCTGACAACCGAAAGCTAATAAAAGTTCCATATTTAATCAAAAGTAGTTTTTATTGGGGCGCCTGGATGGCTCAGTCGATTAAGCATTGGATACTTGATTTCACCTCCAGTCATCTCATGCATGATTTGTGAGTCAAGCTCTGCATTGGGCTTGGTGTGGACAGCATCGAGCCTTCTTGCAATTCTCTCTCTCCCCTTCTCTCTGCCCCTCCCCAACTTGTGCTCTGTTCCTCTCTCAAAATAAATAAACTTTTTTTAAAAAGTTTGTATTTTGTTTTATTTTTATTTTTGAGAAGGAGCATGAACACAAGCAGGGGAAGGTCGAGGGGTAGGGGGAGAGAGAGAGAGAGAGAGAGAGGAAATCTTAAGCAGGATTCACATTCTGCAAAGAGTCCAATTAGAGGCTCAATCTCATGAACTGTGAGATCATGACCTGAGCTGAAATCAAGAGTTGGACACTTAACCAAATGAATCATCCAGGCACCCCGCAAAAAGTAGTTTTTAGAATAACTACCTCTACTTGCAAATGTTTGGGAGGAAAAAGAGGACAGTATCTTTATTTTCCATGTTCGTGACCAGATCTCGAATTCACTGTGCTTCTGGATGCCCTGTTCCCTACACATGCTGAGCTCCGGAAAAAGGAACACGGAAATGTGCTGTAAATAGTAACATGATAGACACCTCAACCTCGAGTTTAAGGGGGCTGGCAGTCCCTCAGGAACTCAGCAGTATGTGTGGGAAAAGAGACACAGAACGTGGATCTGAACATACATGGTGGCCCTTGTAAAGCTTGTGCGGGATTCTTCTTGGAAAGATGAAAAAACAAAGTGGCTTCATGCTTCATAACCGGCATGCTGCCAAAGGGCTGGGGAGTGGTGTCGGACGGGGGCAAGGAATCCGTGTGGGTGACAGACAGAGGAGACAATGATGGCTGGGTGGAACACAGAAGGCTGGCAAAGATACAAGTGGAGACCAGCCCAGAGATGGCACGGAAGCCGAGCTTTACGGTTGTCTGACAAGTGGAAAATTAAAAAGAAGAACAAACATGCCCTGAAAATCACGGGCACTGCATCTGCTTGAAGAGTACTAACCAGCTTCCGGTTGTCACAGCGACAGTGGCTCTAATGCATGGGTGGAGCCCAGTAGCATAAAGAATACAGTCTGGATCTCACTGGTCTTTGGGTGAGTGGGACTCCATGATGAATGAATTGGTAGCACAGACACCACAGAGCAATATTAGCAATGCACCTGCCGGCCTCGAGTGAACCACATCCCTGCCCTCAGTCCAGCCCGATCTGCTCCTCTGCTGCCGGTGTCCTTACTATGTCCCCCACAAGGGGCTCTTTAGCAAGTGCTCACCCTGCAAAGTTCATGCTGGCAGGAGAGAAGACTGGGCACAGCAAAGAACAGAGGAGGTGAACTCAACTCTGGGGATGCACAGGAATCCCAGGAGACACAGAGCTTAGAGGAAAAGTGTGGAGACTTTTCTCCACTGCCCAGCGACAACCCCACATGGGCCGCCTTCGCCTCCCCTCTCCCTCCCCCTGATAGCTCCACCTCACTGCTGGAGGGCACAGTCTCTTCTATTTTTGGAGCCTCTCAGTCTGGTGACCCTGAACGTGGGGATCACTCAGCCGAACAAGTAAAGTTGAACTCTGGAAACACAGTGATGATATTTCAAAGACTTCTGGGAACATGATTAGCAGCTATAAGAAATTAAAAAAATCACTACTGTCTGGCTCTGTAGAAAGACACAGCCCTCTTACAGATGATGGATCGAACAAGACTGCGATCCAGAGTGGAAATAACCTTGTGATATGGGAGGTCGCACTCACCTTATGAAAGTCAAACACTTTTTCTGCGAAAAGACCATTGGCAATGCTGAGCTCATAATCTCTATGGGATGTGTTTATGTCGGAGAGAACTCTTTTCAGTTGAGACTGAAGTTCTGGCTGTTATTGAAAAGATTTATAAAAAAATGTATTATGGGACCGCAAATATATCCACAGTCTCATTTACACATGAAACAAAACATGTATGTTGTGCCAGAAAGGAACTGAAGAAGAATGATGCTTGTAAAAGCAGCAATGCCACAGAGACTTACAATTTCTTGCTCTTTCTCAGAGTAGTATCTGTGATCAAAGTTAATTAAAAGTTTTACTAAAGTCATTAACCTTAGAATAAAATTATTAACAGCAGATAATGAATCTGCGTCACATGTGTGCTAAATAATTCATTTTACCTCTAAGTTGGCCATGGATATCAAAGGATAAAAGCAAAACATTTAGTTCCATACTGTCTGGCCAAAATCCAGCCAACACACAAGTGAAATATTGGGAAATTAATAATTAACAGGTAAATTATCAAGAGCTGTACTTGAGACACCACACTACACTATGGCAATCTGAGTGAGACATACGCCTTTGCTTTGAGAAGACAGTGAGCCTAATTAAACACAACGGCGAGATAGAAATTTCTCGAATTTTAGTCCCACATTCCCTTTCCCTAGGAGAATGTATTGTCCTTACCTGAGAGTTCGAAGAGTTTCCCCATCCTGAGACCCTGGTGAAGTGGAGCATCTGCAGACAGAGAAGGAGGAAAGCAGTTAGCAGGTCCTGCCCAATGAGAAAGGACCCCACAGAGCCAAGAAAGGAAGACACTTGATTGTTCATGGCTGAGTCTGCGCGTGTGGTTGGTAGCGCTCCGGGGAGCAGTGACAGGTGCAGCTGCCCTACTGACATGGTTAGAACACAGATTGCTTGTTGGGGAAAGTGGCACAGGTCGGCAGAGTTAATCAATTGATGGCTACAACATGAAATGTATTTGATAAGTATTTTTGGTTTGCTCGTTCTAGTGGAACAATTTTACAATTGCTCCCTGATTAAAAGTAGACAAGGATCAAAATAAATCAAATAAAAAATGGAAACTTTGGGGCCCCTGGGTGGCTCAGTCAGTTGAGCGTCCAACTTTGGCTCAGGCAATGATCTCACGGTTCATGAGCTGGAGCCCTGCATCAGGCTCTGTTCTGACAGCTCTGAGCCTGAAGCCTGCTTCGGATTCTGTGTGTGTGTCTCTCTCTGCCCTTACCCTGCTCACTCTATGTCTCTCTCTCTTTCAAAAATAAATAAACATTAAAAAACACGGAAACTTTATTTACCTACCTGGCAGGCAAGATTAGGGCTAATCACATAGGCACCAAGATGGAAAAGGGAGAAGTAGTTACTGAATATCTAGGAAATCCTAAATGTGAAGCGAAATTGGGACTTGAGAGATGTAATTTCAGATCCTGCAATTATTTGGAATTAAGTCATTTTAGGTGTTTCCTTTTCCAGTGTGGCTCTCATAATCCCATTGTTCTCATAATTGCTATTCTGCCCAAGCTTTAATTTTCTATTGGACTTTATCTGAATTTCCGCAGGCCCTTATGTCCATGGGATCTGAAATGCAAAACAGCTTCTCTACTAGGAAGTGACAAAGTGCACTACGCTTATGATACTCATTTATGCAACTGTGGGGACCAAACTGAATGTGTTCTGCCTCCCAGGCATGGATGGGTGAGACACAGAGCCAGCTAAGGTGTTCCAAAAGAAAGATGAAGGTCTTCCTGAAGGGGTCGTATGTGCTACGTTTGAACCATATCCTAGTGGGAGGTGGAGGTAGGGAGAAGGGGTGAAGTCCATTAGAAATTATGCATGGAACTTAACTAAGTCATTGTGGCTATCAGTGGCTCTGTGCAGGGTTTCAACTTCAAGGCTTCAGAACCCTAATCAAGTACCATCTTATTGGGTAGGAGAAAATGGAACAGCTCAGTAAGAAAATGAAGATGTATGAAGGCTACGAGTGTCACAATTAGTCTTAATAGGTCACAGGGAATTGGAGCCTACCTCAATTTCTATATCCTCTTCATCTGGAATAATAATTAATATGAGGTGGAGTGAGAGGTAAGGCAAAGGCAACAAGGCACATTTGAAATACAAATTGGTAGTCGATTTAAATTCACTAGTGGGGTCTTTGCAGGCATCAAGTCACCACGCCTGCAATGGGGGAAGTGGGGGGGCATCCTGCCCCTCCCCCCTGGTTCTGTGCCATTGCGGAGCATGTGAAGTACCAGCCTCCTCTCTCATTTTGCCATGGCATTGGATAGACTGGTATTTGGGAATATATGGGTGTACCAGAAAAATAAAAGATCATGGCATAGGGTCAGGACTCAAAAAACCTAATGTCTTTCCTGAACTAACTTTGTGGAACCCAAGCAATATTATAAAAAGCATCTGAATCCCCAGAAGTCATCCTTATTAATTTTTTGAATAAAACTTTAACAAACACACACTGAACATCATTCTTTGACCATTTCTAATTTTACTCTCTTTGGATGATAATCTAGTCATCTCTTTTGATCTTCCTAATTGGCTTTTAGGAAACCTGACTGGTAAAATATTGAGGTGATACATATATGTTTTTATAGTTTCAAAAACTCTAAGAAATTATGCATTCAACGATAAAACTACCATGACTGAAGATGAACGGTGACACTAGTAAATAGTCAAATGTAATGAATAATAAATAAAATATCAAAGGGCATAGTTATCACAATCCAAAATGCTTGCAGTCCTGTGGTCTCATATTCCCTGACTGACCCATGTAGAAAAGTCAGAATTTCTTTTTTTTGTTCATAACTGGTAACATGTTCAGAAAATGGCAAACAAGGAAAATCCTGGATCTACACAATGTAAGATATTTCAGGAACTTTAGATTGAGGGTTAAAAAAAAAAAAGACTAGTCTAGGGCACCTGGGCGGCTCAGTCGGTTAAGCATCCAACTTCAGCTCAGGTCATGATCTCAAGGCTTGTGAGTTTGAGCCCCATGTAGGACTCTGTACTGACAGCTCAGAGCCTGGAGGCTGCTTCGGATTCTGTGTGTGTCTCTCTCTGCCCCTCCCCCATGCACGCTCTGTCTCTTGCTGTCTCTCAAAAATAAATACACATTAAAAAAAATTTTAAGACTGAATGATCTGCATCCCAATGGCCTTCTTTCTATCTTTGCATTCTTGCCAAATGATAACACTATTATGTCTTCTCACAGAATTGGTAGAATAAGGAACATATTACAGTAATTATTTTTGAAACGTTTTTAGTAAAACTCAATTGTTTAAGAAAATTCAAATTTGCATAACTTTTAAAAAACCCTGTGACATAAAGACATGATTTAAGACAAAAATTTATGACATACTTTATTTCAATGAAATTGTTATGTGAGAGAAAAGAGAGGAAGTAGGTATCTCAAAGAAAAGAAAACTAAATTTTAAAAACCATTATAATCAAAAAGTACAGTACTATTAGAGCTAAATGAAAAACTATGAACCTGAACACATGATCTTGTAAATAAATGTACTTTTCTGCTCTTTTACTCAAGTGGGAAGCAGCTTGTGTGTCACCTGAATTCCACTGAAAGGATTCTAGATTTCGTGCCAATTCTGGATTTCAACACTGTTATCCAGTAAAGGAATCACGCCTTCGCTGAAAGTAGCTGAGCTGTGTGGAACCAAGGAAATTCAGGACAGGCCCAGAACCTCATGCTGTCGGGTTGCAAGATTCAGAGTCATTTGAGAGGACTGTTTAAAAAGGGCAAGTTTAGGGTCACCTGGGTGGCTCAGTTGGTTAAGTGTCCGACTCTTGATTTTGGCACTGGTCATGATCTCACAGTTCCCGGGATTGAGCTCTGTGCTCACAGCAAGGAGCCTGCTTGGGTTTCTCTCCCTCTGTCTCTCTCTCTGCCCCTCCCCTGTTCACTCACTGTCAAATTTAAAAACAAAAAATAGGACAAGATTAAAGGGATTTCTACTGGCCAACTGTGACCATCTGAGCATCAGAAATAAGAATGACCACTGGTCCACGGCAATACTTAAGAGAGACAGATAGATGGATGCCACAGATTACTACTAAACGGAGAAAATATACATTGATGACACACAGCATCAAGTGTTGGGTACTGCAACAAGAAACTAACTGGGACAGGGTTGTGGGGGCAAGTGGGGGAAGCTAAACAATTGATTTCCAAGAAGGTATACTGCAGAGGGCTAAATATTTGTACAAATGCATCTCATGAATGGTCTTGTGTCTATAGTTGCCATTTTTTCCTATTACATATTTCTTCTTTTTTATTTTTTAATTTATTTTGACAGAGAGAGCGAGAGTGCAGGGGAAGGGTGGAAGGGGAGAGAGAGTCCTCTTACATGTGTCTTACAGGAGGTTATAATAGCAAGGGCTAAAAAGTAATTCAGGAAAGGCACTGATTCCGTCAGTGACCATAAAAGAGCAGACCCCAGCAAAACAGGCTCTTTGAATCCACTGTGGCCCACCCCGCATGAGCTGTTGACTGGTCCACCAGGCAGCTTGGTGGGGGGAGTGGGGTGTGGGCTGGCAAAGAGACCTCAGGAAATGAATCAGGCAATAGCCCAAGAAAGTTCCTAACCTGAAATCATTCAATAATAAATAACTGTGTCTTCTGTTATGTTAAAGGCATGGTGTTTCATCATAGCTGTGAAGCCTACATGTCTTTGGACTAGGAACACCTTTTAATTTTTTTTTTTAATTTTTAAAAATTTATTTCTGAGAGAGAGAGGGAGACAGCGTGAGCAGGGGAGGGTCAGAGAGAGAGGAAGACACAGAATCCAAAGCAGGCTCCAGGCTCTGAGCTAGCTGTGAGCACAGAGCCCGACACGGGGCACGAACCCACAAATCATGAGATCATGACCTGAGCCGAAGTCGGACGCTTAACCGACTGAGCCACCCAGGCGCCCCTAGGAACACCTTTTAGGCTATTTTTTAAAGTGGATACAACAAGTCCTCCCCACCCCAACCGCCACCCTGTAGTTTACAGGTAAGGATACTGAGGCTAACACAGATGACCTAATTTTCCCAAATCAGAATTTGGATCTAATTTTCTAACTCCAAAAAGCAAGTCGCCTTACTTGGTTCTAAAGCATTATGTACTTATACTAATGAATGAATACATTTTTATTAGTGGCTAGGTTCCCCACCCCTCCTTAGGCTCTATTTGGTTGTTGAAGTGCTAACTTCATAATAACTGAGGCTTTGTAATAATGTACTTTGGGCTGCATTCAGTTTGGTTGTTTTAGGGAGAATGCTTCTCCACTGTTTTGATTCTGCCTCGTGGGGGATATCTGGTAATATCTGGAGACTTTTTTGCTTCTCACAACCGGAGAGAGGTACCCAAACAGTATCTAGTGGGACAAGCCAGAGATGCTAGTCAATCTCCAGCACCGTGCAGAAAAGCCCCTCACAACGAAGAACTATCTGTTCAAAATGTCTGAGGTTTAGAAACCCTGAGTTAGAAGATCACCCTGAATTTGAACCGTAACTCTGCCACTTACCAATCAAGATGGCCCAGGAACACACAGTCAGAGTACTATGACCTACCCCAATATCTCTGCGAGCAACAAATAAGGTGTCTGTAGAGCTTAGCCCAGAGCCGGACACTGACCAGGTTCTCAGCAGTTACCTGCGTCATCGCACTGAAGGTGCTCAATATACTGTGGCTGTGAATCCCTCCAGCCCTTGGAAAAAATGGCATTCCGAGACCCGTGGTTATTCCCTAGCAGCAAATATTCACTGAGCTATCCGGAGAGAGAAATGAGTTATTCTAGCTTAAATTACCTGCACAAACACTCTTTAACCAGTGCTTAGTTGTGAAAGGTTACGACATGGACAAGCTTCCTCTAGGTCTAATTTATGGACCAAAACAATGGGGGGAACAAGTGGGCAGAAAGTGATACAAAGACCTCCGTGCGCAGCCTGGACCTGGTGTCCCACCTGCCATCGAGCTCCTACAACTCCCGAGGCCAGCCTAGTTCAGGGTAGTGTACGAAGGCAGGTTAAAAAGCACTTAATGCTGTTGATGACAATGTGACTACCATTCTGGTAGGCTGCTATTATCCGGAATGTACTATTGTGTCATTTGTACCCACACCACTCATGTTTAAACTGGGACTCTGGTATCTTCTGGTTGCTCTTCTTTCTTGTCAACTCTGACAGGCACTGGTTCCCAAGCTTTAGTGTCCCCTGGAGAGTTTACTAAGCCCCAGATTGCTGGGCTCCACCCCCATAATTTCTGATTCACTAGGTCTCAGGTGGGGCCCAAGCATCTGCATTCCTAACAAGTTCTCTGTGATGCTGATGCTGCTGGTCTCGGAAACACACTTCGAGAGCCACTTGACCAAGGCAAAGCACCAAAGCGACAGTTCTGAGAATATTTGTGTTGTCTCTCATCTCAAACACAAGTACTACGAGCAGTACGTGTGTCCTTCACCCCCGGAGCGGGCCTCGTTGGGATGGCCTCATCTACATGGACCACTGCAGTAGAATATGCTCTTGCAGGAAACAACTTGCCCTAAATGATTAATTGCGGGAACCATGGGTGGTGGCACAACCCAAGACTGACCTTATCAATCTGAGCAGCACAGTCACCTCGTGCGCCCAGACGGACCAGGGCCAGGGCAGTGAAGATGCTCAGAGAAGAGAAGAACACGTTTCCATTCCCTGGATTGTTTTCCATCTCTCTGAACAGGTTGATGCAAAACTCTGCATTTGCTGCAGCAAGGGGGGCCATTGCGGAATGGTGGGCAGCCTGGAGAACACAGAGACATGGAGTGAGTTCCAAGTACATTCTCTGCCCATATGGAAGTTTCTATATTCATTTGTTTTTTCTATCTGAAGCTGTATTTCTTCAGCTTTGGAGGTAACCAAATAATCAAATAACTTAGAACAAAAAGAAAAAAATTTCCAGTATCCTTGTTACCAACACTCTAAAATGATCTCTTGCAGCAACATCACGATACACTCATCTTTTTTACACGGATACACTTCAGCGCAGTGTCTCTCTGTTTCTGCCTCTGCTCTCCTAATCACATCTAGGACATACTTCCACTTCTCCTTGACGGGGTACATCTGTCATCAGTGGCCTCAGATAGCTCTGTTCTCACCTCCTAAGCAGACACATTCCTGGGGCCTATCATTCAGCGAATTAACTCAACTTCCTAAGCTGAAATACAGCAAAAGTGCTCTTTGCAGTAAAATACTAAGACATTAGACAGCCTATTAAAGGGGCTATAATCCTTGCTTTCTAAATCTGTAGTTTTAAAACTGGTTAACATTTGGGGCACCTGGCTGGCTCAGTCAGTTGGGTGTCTGACTTTGGCTTAGGTCATGATCCCATAGCTCGTGGGTTTTAGCCCCACATCGGGCTCTGTGCCGACAGCTCAGAGCCTGGAGCCTACTTTCGATTCTGTGTCTCCCTCTCTCTGTCTCCTTCCCCACTCATGCTCTGTCCCTCTCTCCTTCAAAAATAAACGTTAAAAAAATGTTTTTAAATGGTTAATATTTGGAGATTGAACACATAATTCCCTTCTCTCCAGTATAGCCACCATACACGTGCTTAGAGTAATCCTACATCCTAACTCTTTTCAGGACTGCCCAAATTTCAAATATTATGCATCCTTGATCCTGTATTTATTATTTTCACACGTTTTTCTAATTTGAGGGGAATGGAAATGTTATTAACCATTATTATGTATCACAAACATGCACATGACCTTATAACACAGAGGTCTATCTCTTACCGGAAAACCTAAGGTATAACAGCTAATTTAGAATCCAGGATGAAAATGAGACTGTTTTCAAATTCTTGATAACATTTCTAAAATATAGAGGGCGGCCACCAGCATGGAATTCTTCAGGAATCTGCTTTGGTATTTCTTTGCAGACTTTTTCCACAATGCTCAGACTGATCCCCAGTCCCACAGGTGGGGCTGTCCAGACTAAATGAGTTAACGTGGGTCCTCCAAGCTCTTCTCCTTGAATATTCTGTACATTACACCAAACGGTGTGGCAGATTCTAAGAGTCTCTTAAGGGACCCATTCCTAACCTCATCCTTGTTGCTAACAGTTGTGTGACCTAGGTCAAGTCTTTCACTTCCTTAAGCTTCTAAATTCCATCTTATTCAGGGTTGCCTCGGTGGCTCAGTCAGTTAAGTGTCTAACTTTGGTTCAGGTCATGATCTCATGGTTTATGGAATGGAGCCCCACGTGCGGCTCTGTGCTGATAGTGTGGAGCCTGCTTGGGATTCTCTGTATGTCTCTCTCTACTCCCCACACTCTCTCTCAAAATAAATAAATACACTGGGGCCCGTGGGTGGCTCAGTCAGTTAGGCGTCTGACTTCGGCTCAGGTCATGATCTCACAGTTCGTGAGTTCAAACCCCATATCCAGCTCTGTGCTGACAGCTCAGAGCCTGGAGCCTGCTTTAGATTCTGTGTCTCCCTCTCTCTCTCTGCCCCTCTCCTGCTTGTTCTCTGTCTCTGTCTCTCTCTCTCTCTCTGTCTCTCCCTCTCTCAGAATAAACAATTTTTTAAAAAATTTAAATATATATACTAAATATATATATTTTTACATATATAAAAATGTAAATATTTTTACATATATAAAAATATATATATTTTATATATATATATATATAAATTTTTCTTCCTAAAAGACAATTTATATATATATAAATTTTTCTTCCTAAAAGACAACACATTGGACGTTTCCAGAGTGTTCCTGAAGAACCCACATTCAGCACTTCAGAATTTCAAGAGAACATCACTGAGGAACTAGCCCATAAATGATGCTGTTTTGCAAGGTGAAATTCAGCTTTCAGAATAGGTCCCCACTCCCGAGTTATGCCCCCAGAAATACAGGATGAAAAAAACATTCACACTCCAAACACTCTTCACTCTAGGGAAGAACATCTATGTTTTTTTAGTAGCTATCCAGAAAATGGAATGACTTCCTATCAGATCCATGTAAACTAGGGAGAAGAGCAGTGGCAGCTGTGATTTTAAGAACAGAAAAAAAAACCCTTCCTTCCGGCAAAGGAGAGAAGGAACCAGAAAAAGGAGAGGACACAGGCGGAGAGCTGCCAGACAGCTTTATCTAGTGAAGACTGGAGGGGGACTAAGACCCCAGACTTTTTAGGGGCTCAAAATCACATTTTACATGGGAAAGACAAGTATTGCTTCTAAAATGTTTTTTAAAATGACAAAATTGAAATTAATGAACATACAAGTAAATATCCTTAAATTGGAACATAAGTTGGTTTTCATATTAAATTTTTTACTCATAAGAAGTTCTTTAATTTTAGAGAGAAATTGTGTGCTAGACTCTGTCTTTTCAAACAATTTCCAATATTTCATGTTGACTGCTGAAGAGCATGGTAAATGAAATTACTCACTCTTAATAAAGTGATTTTAAAAGCAAAATTATAATAATCATTTCCAAATATTTACAGTGAAAACTAGAGGACTCTGGGTTCATTTTGACATCGTCTATAGAATATATTTGGTATGTTCAATATAATTTGAACCTCTAAGACCTGAAAGATTGAAAGATTTAAAAATGACCCTGTTTGGGGACCTGCCTGTGTGGCCCAATGGGGTCTGGAAGCTACTTCATGGTATATACTAAAGTAGTACAAAATTTCAGTGCACTTTTCTTTGGTCAAGCCCTGACTCTTCTAGATGCTTTACAAAAGTAAAGGGTGAGGGGGGTGAGAGAAGCAACTTTTCTTCTCCTTTAAAAGAATGCTTTTAAAAATCATTTCTTAAATTATTTTCTAAGCAATAACCATGAATATTCATTTTCTAATTCTTTAATCATCCTGGTGACTTTTCACAAAACTATCATCATATGGAAGAGAAGCTACACAGCAATGTGTTTACTGAGGCAACTGAGTGCACTTTTTTATGAATTAGATGAATTTTATGGCAGAGAAAACCCATCCTAGACAAATATTTCAAAAATGAGTTGAGGCTTTCCGAGTTCTACATTTTCAAGCAATGACTTTTAAAATGATAAATGGCGGGACACCTGGGTGGCTCAGTCGTTAACCGACAGACTTCGGCTCAGGTCATGATCTCACAGTTTGTGGGTTTGAGCCCCGTGACGGGCTCTGTGCTGAGACCTCGGAGAGACTGTCTGGCGCGTGCTTCGGATTCTTTGTCTCCCTCTCTCTCTGCCCTTACCCCACTCACTCTCTCTATCTCTCTCTCTCAAAAATAAGTAAACATTAAATAAAATGATAAATGGTACTAGATCACTTATCCTTAAACATTCCTGTGCAGACATGTTTATGCACTTTGAAAATAAATACCAAATAGTATGTTCCACTTCACATAACTTGTTTTTATCTTTCTCTACACAGGTGCCCGGTAGTTTCCAGGAATGAAAGCAAGATTCTTTCCTTCTCTTTTGATATAAAGTCTAAATCCCATTGGCAAATAGACAACTATATTTAAGGTCGCATTACTTTTTATACATTCCCAAGATTCCATCTGGTGACATGAGTAAATATTAGCGTGAGTACCAAAAGTGTGATTTTCCTTTCTCCTATAATTACTTTGTATAGCAACTTTTAAAGAAATAAAAAAGCACCAACAGAAATAAGTTAAATTCAAACAAGCCATTCACAAGTATCCAGTGACTTGGGTCCCAGTTAAATAACTGAAGGAAGTTGAAGAAGAAAATAAATTAGGTGAAGCCACAGAAGACATCAACATGATCCTATTCAGTATGCTGTGGTCCAGACATAGCAGTGAAGGCATATTCTTTCCAAATCATGAAAGAACTTGGCTTCAGATTAACTTTTCATTCCACTAAAAAATACTGTATCTTATATTCTTTACACAAATATTTTACTTTAATATACAGACATGAAATTTATAATTTACAGGTTAACACAAACTGATGAAGATTCATGAAGGCTTTTAAACCCCAAACATCCAACTTGAGGATCTAAAAGTCCAAAGGAGTGCAAAGCCCATTTACTTACGTAATGGTATATTTCCCTAATCCAAGGAATGTGTTATCCTTTCCCTCCTGCATTTTTTAAATGTCAAAACAAAAAGACACATAGGTTCTCACTGAAGTTTTTTAAGTCTCATAAAAGGCAAGAAAAATACTTTTTAAATAAAGCCTAGGAAAAGCTAGGGACAAACACAGTAAAAAAAAAAAAACTATAAAATGAAATTATAATAATATTTTATGGACCTAAATTTACTATACTTGATTGATAAATAATGTGCCTTAAATGATTGATCAAAATATTACCAATCTCAGGATAATTTTGTCTAATACAAGGAAAAGCAATCCTATTTCATGGTGCATTATTGAAGAAAACAAAAACTCCTATATTTACTAAATTTGAATACACATACTGGGGGGAGGAAGCAGTAAGCAGTAGCTACTATTAAGCATGCTTGATTTTTATTCCTATCATATAAGTCAGATGTAACGCTACTGGCAGTTACTTTTCTACAGAAGTATTTTCAAATCTATTTCTTTTAAAATATGGTTTCAAATTTTGATAACTCCCTTATCAAACACCTTGCTATGTGATTTTAAAGTTCAGTTCTAATCTCAAAACTTAGTATATTCCAACCCATACATAACCCATACATAATGCCTTAAAGAAGAACACTGGAAATACAGAATCTAGGTTTGTACATAATTCCCTGCATGCTATTTATCTGTTTCAAAACGGAATACGAGGTCTTCAACTTGTCGCTGGTCCCCTGCTGGATAGTGTCTGCCATCCTCCCCATGACACCACGTAAAGTCAGCCACAGACAAGCCATTAGACAGAGAAGCTGACGACAGAACAGGCAATGATTTTGATGTTTGATGAGTTTAGACCCTCAGGTACAGAGAAACAGCCATTGTTCTCTCTCCCTCTGTCTCTCTCTCTGTCTCTCTCTATCTTTCTCTCTTACCCTCTTTGTCTCTCTCATCAAAGCGTCTGCCAGACTTTAAGTTGTGGGCTTCAGAAATATTTACCTTACTCTCTTCATAGAGGAAGTTAGCAGCTGGTTGGGTGAGTCTGAAAAAGTTCCTTGCATTACTCTGAAATATAAAGCCTCTGACTCAGACACTCCCTACTCCCTTTTATAATGACCATGGACATTTTAAATAATGGCATTAAAATGCAATTATGTTAAGGCCCTTTAGAAAGCAAATGAAGAGAAATGTGTATGTCCTACAGATCTAATTCAAAGTAGATAGGTTTTAATAATCAAATTTTAGCATGAAATTTTATCTAATTTGATATTAACATCACATCATATTTTATGTAGTCTATGTAAATATTCTTGTATCATGGGACACCTGGTATTTTTCCATACGGAAAGGCATCTTTTCAAATTCAGTCACTGATTTTTGTTATCCCTGTTTGTTGGATTCCTCCTCCTAGGACTTGGGTATCTAACAAGAAATGCCACAGAGCCTCCCCTTCAAGGATTCCTACTCCAGCATGTATAAAATTAACTGCACGGAGGGGCATCCATTCTGCCCTAAAGAAGGGGAGAGGGCAAACAGCTGGAGGACTGAGTGTGGAAAGCAGGCACTGTTCTGGCTCAGAGACCGAGGGTTTCTGTGTTTGAGGACGGCAGGTGAGCTCACTCTTTCCAGAGCCATCAGGTCTTACTTCACATAGTGTTTCTGACTTTGCCTCACGTTATTCCTACAAGCGTTCACGCACCCTGCCTTAGGTGCAGGTGTTAATGCTAAGAGGGAATACCCTGATCTCCTGATCGTTGGCAGTTCTCTAAGTTGAATACCCCATCAGAGGGACAGATGTGTCAGAACATATTGAACACATGGGGTGATACCCGCCTCCACCAGAAGAGTAAAGAGCTGGTGACAAGAACCCTGGAAACGAAACAAAAAACCAAAAGAAGGGGGTGAAAAAATGGTTAACAATGAAAAAGCAGATTCCACAATGAAACATACATCCTTCTATACCTTGTAGCTCAGCCAGAGGGAATATTCTCTTAGTTGTAATGATTTAAATACTAAGTATTGAGCTAACAAGACTCATGATATATCTCTGTAAGGATGCTGAGGCACATCTTCTTTCCATGAAAGGAAGTCTACAGATAGTCCATAAAAGTAAAATGCAAAACAAAACAAAACAACAAGAACAACAAAAAACAAAACAAACATTAAAACAAGCGACATTAGCATGGCATTGAGATGTCTGAAGGAAGACACAAGCCAGCATTAGAAGCATTTGAGACTGGCAAGAATATACACCCATGAAATCACTGCCACAATCAATCATACTTTAATGAAGTGGTTTTAAAACCAAAAGCATTGAGAGTTGTTTTTCCTGTTATAGGGGAACGGGGTGGGGGGAGGAGGTAGGGGGGCGTTGTGGGGAAGGCACTGCTGGTCTACTCCATCATCTCTACTCCTTGGTCTCCTTTAGACTCCTCACTGCTTAGATCGTATATGAACTTGGCAAATAGATGAAGGATAAAATACTAGATCTAAGGTTACATTCCAGCCTGGCAACTCTATTAGCTGTGTGACCTCGAGCAAATAACTTCACTTCTCTGAGTCCCCATTTTCTCATTTGTAAAATAAGAATTCAGATCAATTCTATTTTTATTTTTATTTGAAAACATACGAATGTATGTGTACGTACATAGACACTATATACTATACTATATACACCAGCTTAGCATTTGCTGGAGGATGGGCCCTCGATAATTTTATTCCCCCTCACTGATCACTTTGCCCTTGCTATATCGTATTGCATGTGATTACACACAATATAAGAAGTTGGATCGCTTCAACTGTTTTTATATAGCATTCTACCTTCCAGAAGCTGGGGTTTTACTGCTACTATCCATCTAGTGTGATAGTTCCATCCCTCTGAAAACAATACAGTGAGAAATAATATATGGAGATTTTTGGGGCACCCAGGTGGCTGAGTCAGTTAAGCATCCAACTCTTGATTTCAGCTCAGGTCATGATCTCATGGTCACATGGGAACGAGCCCCAAGTCAGGCTATGCTGGGCGTGGAGCCTGCTTGGGATTCTCTTTCTCCCTTTCCCTCTGCCCCTCCCCCACGCTCTCTCTCTCCCTCTCTTAAAATACTCGAGAGATTTTCATCATAGGAGGAATGGGGAAGCTTTTAGGAACAGTGGGCAGTTGGGAGTGAAAGCTGAGAGTTAAGAGCAGGGGAAGGGGCCCCTGTTGGCATGGAGATGGATATGCAGACAAAAGAACAGGGTGCTCAATTGGTTCCAGTTTGCCTGAAAGTCCCACACCCTGGGACCCCCTCAGTCCTGGTGGGATGCAGCGACAGTTCCCAGACCGCTGTTTATCTAGCGCACCCCAAAACTATGCTCCACACCAGGTCATGGCCATTGAATTCAAACTATCTTGAGACACACAACATGTATTCCTGACACCCAAAATATGTCCTCATCTGCTCACTGGTGCCTGAAATCACCGAGACAGGACACATGGGGTCCCAAGCCACAGTCTGAAGGAAGACACAGAAGAATACACACATTACGATTCCCTTTATGAAAATATCAGGCCAAGAAAAACTGCATTTTTAAGGATGCTTACATAGGTGAGCAGACTACATTAATGGAATGATTCCCTTTACTTAGCTCTACTTACCTCTTGGGGGAGAGAAGTTTCTGTTGGTAAAAGAATGAGGAAGGAGGTTTCGGAGATTCTAAAAATGTTCTATTTGTTAAATTGTATGCATATACTGAATGCACTTTTATATATCCAAGTTATATTTCATAATTTTAAAAAGTCGATCAAAATACATTAGGAAATAAAATACCCCAGGAATAGGCTACAGTGCATTGTATATAACTGATAACTGATCTATTCCTGAGAGCAGATTTTGATGGAGGTTGAACTGGGGACCCTGAGCCCAAGATAAACAGAGTGGCAGTGAGGTAAAGAATAGGATGCCACGTAAGACTGAGATACCAGACAGACATGGTACCTGGTGGACACCAGGGGTCTGTGTTCCCTCCAGCAACCTCCCAAACCTAGCACTCCTTCCAGAGAAGCGGTCTAGAGAGATTTCAGGCCTTTGCATGTGATTATCGGCCATTTTCCTACATCTTTCTTGAGATTGAGCAGGGAGCTTTCCTCTCCCCAGGCAGAAACAAGAGCAGTCTTTTGAATATGCAAATCAATAATGCACATTCACACCCACATCCTGGTGCACAGATGCAGTGATGAGAATCTGATCTCCTTTCTCAAAGTGATGCATTCTCACAAAGAAAATGTTTCCATGCCACTCCATGTGTTCCCTACGCACTTGAAGGGGACAAAAAAGACGCAAGGTGAAAGCCTGATTTACCACCCTCTAATAAAAAGAAACAAACATTTCTAAGTAGAATTTTTTTCTGAAAACCTTAGGATTAGGTTTAAAGGCTGTCCATGGGTGCAGTCTACACCCTCCCTGCCCAAGCATCTGCTTATTGATGTGTAGACTTATCTTCTGGGATGGATTCCCTGTGACTCAGACTAAGCAATGTCTCTAAAGAAGCTAATAAGCATTTAGACCTTTCCACCAGGTTTCAGAATAGTATCTGACTAAAGACGATCATTATGGGATTCGCTCTGAATGTGAGTCAGATTTAAAGGTGTAATTTGCCCACCTCTGTTTTTTACAATGCCAATGGTTTTAACGTAAACATACACAAAAATTCAAGATCTCCAGTATTTATCAGCCTGTCTCAAAACATATCCTCTGTGGGAGAAATCATCAGTAGATTAAAAAAAGTGAGCAGGGACTCTGTGAGTTTTCTATAAAATTTTATCATACCTTGTCAGTGATCTCTTGCAATCTAATTCAACCCTATCCTGTGTAAATGTGCTTAGCTTAAGGACCTAAAATGAAATTTAACACAATATCTTCATCATTCCTCAAACTCCAGTGTTCATCTGGACCTCAAACTATTTTCACTGGTTTCTTGTTATACTTTTTATACTGTCCTCCACCCCTCCCCACTTTCTCTTTAATCCCAGTTTTTTCTAACCTGAAATTTTCCAGAAACATATCTGTTGGGTTTGTAATCTCAGCTGGCTTCTCTAGACGCTTCCCTGAACTGACCAGCCTCAGATAGAAGCTGAAACTTGGGGTGTTAGTTCATTCTTGTCACTCAGCCAGACTCTTCTCCACCCTTCTGACCTGGCACAGGAAAGCCACACTGCAACACCTAGCCCCTCCCTGTCATAATAGTGGCTAGAGTTCACTGAAATGGGTTTGCCCCTTGCTTAAGTGGCCACCTGTCAACAAAGGTAGGCTAGAGCCAACTGGGTGCTGACATCTTTAGCATCAGAACATACCACACCGGGCCATACATTCCAGTGTCGGTGCTAACATCACGTGGTCGAGCTCCTTGCTGTACCACCTGCTCTGCTGGACACAGAAGGGACTGCAAGCCTAGTTCTGCTGGCTGAATGTTTTCCAGAGAGTAGCCAATGTTTCCCCAAATGACTGGATCTTTTATTGTAAAGAGCTATAGCGTTCTGAAGGAGCCATAATCTTACAGTGGCTTCTCAGTTTTGTCTAGTTTTGTTTCTTTCCCAAGAAGAAGGAGATCCAACTAGCTTATCCAAAATCAAATGGATCATTTACTTCCATGATGGTTTACGAATAATATAATAGTAGAGAAAAATAAGTTGCAATTCATCCGTGAAACTTGATTTTGATTTAGCAGTTTCAATACATTTTCTGACAGAGAAGGCTGTTGTTAATATGGAAAACAGGGCTACAGACGGATTTCCTGTTCTCTGTATTCTGATTGCACAGAAAGGAAATATGTTGAATTTCAAATTCTTTCTACCATCTACCCATTATAGGCAGAAACTACTTCCAAGTGGTGAAACAGTCGATAGGTAAAGGTAAGAGATTCACGTGACACATAAACTGGCTAATCCTCCTGGAATTACCAAAAGCCAACCATAATTAAGGTTATTCTCACTACTGTTTCCTTCTCTGCTTTAACCCTGACAACTCTCCTACTACCCTGCTTGCAACAGTCTATTTAGAACTAACCAATCCCACAGTGACATAGGCCTGAGAAGGAAGTTCAGCCATGGGAACTGGTGTGTCATGTCAGTTCTCCTTTGCCACACAGCAACAACTCAAATCTCCACAGGCCTCACCAGTTGATGAGTTCAGATGAGATTTCATAAATTGTAATAAGCTAAACTTGACTGATTTTTGCTCCCACTTATTTACTCAGGACTGAAGCCTCCTGTGATGTCTGAGGCGTTCCCAAGGAAACAAGTTTGCTCATTAGCTAGAGCCACCACATGAGCCTTCCATATTCCTTGTCTGTTCTGGTGCCTTCATCAACATCCTCAGCTTCCAGGATCCTTGAGGCTCCCTCACCCTTGTTACCGCTGCTGGTGCTCACTGAGGGAGCACTGATGTCCCCACCAAGAATACTTTCCTGGTGCCCTCTCAACTGTCAAGGAGGGGTTTTCAACATTTTCATTTGGTCCCGTAAAGAAATGGGAAGAAGGTCCCTTCCCTGCTCGGATTATACTTGATTGCCAGGCACCTAGCAGAGATACATCTCCCAGGATTTGTCATCTCAACGGTGTCTTTGGCTGATGCTCCTCCTTGGGACCCGGTGAATAGAAGAGGTTCTTCTGTTGTTTCATTCACCCACGGTGCCCATCGATACCTGTGCATAAGCATCCTTTGCTAGGCTCCTTGCCTCAGTTAAACTAACAGTTATAAGTAGGCACTTTGGGGGACTACCAAGCCATCATGTGACCCAAATATGTCTGTATTTCCTTCACCATTACGACTACACTTTCTATCTTTAACATTTCATACAAAGGCTTTATCTGAAGCATGTTCTTCTGCTACTGTCCTCAAAGGAACTGCTAGGCATATATTCTCTTTAAAGGCATAATACAAAGTGAATAAAATGCCCACCTTTCCCAAAAGAAGTCTGGGAAAATAAAAACAGAGTAGTCTTTCAAGACCCAAAGGCATTTCTCTTTCTTCCCTCACGTATATGACAGTGTCTGATATTTCATTCCACCTTGATAAATACTATTGAATTAATGAAAGGGCCTAGGGTAAAATAAATGTTATGACAAAAAAGCAAACAAGTGATAGCTCTAAGGAAGAAATAATTAATTGGAAGTGGGAGTCTTAAGTAGGCCTCACAAGTGAGCAAGCATTTGATCTGGATCTTGGGAAATGAAGATGAGAGGCCCTCCAGGGATAGAGCAGCGGGTGTACAAGCCTGTGGGAGGTGTTGAACGCGGTGTGCTCTGGGAATAGCTGGCAAGTACCTAGTGAAGTGGCGTGGAGGGCCGGAGGCTCTGCCACCTGGATGGTTGACAATGTCATGAACAGAGACACAGATCCCAGCAGGAAGAGTATACGTGACAGAAAAAGAAGAGATAACAAGGTCTGGTTTCGATACATTGAATTTGAAATGCCTATAGGACATCCAGCTGGGGGAAAATGAGCTGGAGACTCAGGTCTGTCTAAGAAAGAGATGGTTGGTGATACAGATGCTAATTGAGGAATCATTGACACCTGGATGGGCATTAAACCATGAATGAGATTACCAGACAAAGAGGGTCCAGAGCAAGAAGAATAAAACCTCATTGGGAAGGCTCCCTGGGACATTTCTCCATTTACAATATAGGCAAAGCAAGGATCTAGACCAGTAAAGAGACTTAGAAAGCCCAGGCTATAAGTGTCCATCAACAGATGAATGGATCAAGAAGATGTGGTTTATCTATACCATGGAATACTCCATGGCAATGAGAAACAATGAAATCTGGCCATGTGTAGCAACATGGATGGACCTTAAGGGTGTTATGATGAGCGAAAAAAGTCAGGCAGAGAAGGACAAATAACATATGTTTGCACGTATAGGAGGATTAGGAGGAACTTGACGGAGGAACAAGGGGGAGAAGAAGGGGGGAAATGGTGGGGGAAAGGGAGAGAGGCAAACCATGAGAGACTTTTGAATGCTGACAAAAACTGAGGACTGATGGATGTGGGGGGAAGGGGGGATGGGCATGGAGGAGGACACTTGTGGGGATGAGCACTGAGTGTTATGTGGAAACTAATTTGACAATAAACTATTTGTAAAAAAGAAAGAAAGAAAGAAAGAAAGAAAGAAAGAAAGAAAGAAAGAAAGAAAGAAAGCAAGCAAGCAAGCCCAGGCTACCCGCTGTGGTGAGAAATTAAATATCTGAAGAGGAGCTAAATAGCAAGGTTATGTGACATTTCTGCAATAGCAGCAGGAAGCCCAAGAGAAAAAAAATTGGTTGGGTTTTGAGTTTTAAATGCAGGTGAGGTAGATTCAAATTTAGTGTTAATGAAAGTGTGGTTGAAATGGTGAACCACAAAGTTCAGTTTAGACGTAATATAGTAAAGAGAGAGCACGACCCTCTTCACAATATCCAGACCAGTGACTGTTCAGAACCATGGACATCATCAACACATGGGGCTCCCACCCCAAATTCCTGTTACTGTGGTGAGCATGGTGAGCCTTGACAGTCTACAGAGAAGATGGAATGTGGGATGCCTGGGTGGCTCAGTCGGCTTAGCATCCGACTCTTGATTTAGGCTCAGGTCATCTCACAGTTCGTGGGCTCAAGCCCTGCATCATGCTTTGCAGTGACAGAGTGGACACTGCTTAGGAATCTCTCTCTGTCTGTCTCTGTCTGTCTGTCTCTCTCTCTCCCCGTCCCCCACTCATGGGTGTGCTCTCTCCCTCTCTCAAAAAAATAAACATTTTTTAAATGTTTATTTATTTTTTTAAAAAAGATGGAACATAAGATTATGTACATCATTATGCCGGAAGACAAGATGTTACTAAGCACATTTAGTGGGAATGTGTACCACATGAAGTCAGTCTGTGTGACTGGGGTAAAGAGCTCAAAACTTCAAAGTGTATCCTCTTCAGCAGATAATAAGGTCCATAAGTGCTCAGAGAAATGGGCCGCTGAGGAGGACAGGAGACTAGATATTAGGTGGTATACCAAGTGAATGTTCAAGCCAGGGACACCTTGGAAGAAAAATCAAAAGTAACTAAGATACCAAAGTCCTCTAGGGTTCTAACTAAGGGCGTAACTAAGAGTCTGGCAGATGGGAAGCGGCCAGGCTTGGAGAAAAAGGGCAGATGTAGGTGTTTAGAGGTTCAAAGGAGAAAGGGCAATACACGAAGATGATAGAAAAATTCTCTAAAAATGGTAGGGAGCCAGAGTAAACCTCTTATCTTCTTCTCCTGGCCTCAGAAAAGGAGTTCAGAGGGAATAAACAACTTCCCCTTGAGAAGGATTTGAAGCAAGTACTAAGAATAAATTCAGGATTATATGAGGTATGGGTTGAGGAGACTGTGAATTCTGGTTAGAGCTCTGTAGTTAGACAGAGAATACATGGTTTCTGTGGTGAAAGAATACTAGGGGCGCCTGGGTGGCTCAGTTGATTGAGCTTCTGACTTCAGCTCAGGTCATGATCTCACAGTTTTAGGGTTCAAGCCCCATGTCAGGCTCTGCACTGACAACTCAGAGCCTGGAGCCTGCTTCAGATTCCATGTCTTCCTCTCTCTCTCTACTCCACCCTGGCTCATGCTCTGACTCTCTCTCTCCCCAGAATAAATAAACATTTAAAAAAAAGAATACTAATGGAAAGGGCATAGTAGAGGGTGCAGATCTATAGGGGTGCTCTGAAAGGGGAATGGCCTAGGGGTTAGTGTTAATTTTCCCAAAGAACAGAACAAAACCTCTTTATTATATGCCTTCCATTAGTAAGATTCTAAAATGGGCATGATAAAAGCACATGTGGGGAATGAAAAAAAAAAAAAGAAAAAAGTCCCTGTCCCTCATTTCAGTATACTTAGGATGAAATGACATTAAAATGCATAAATATGAGAGCAATGGAGTGGCATGACAAATAATACAGAGTCTAAGTGTATAGAGTTTAAGGAGACTGTCCCCGCAGGCTAAAGTTGTCACGATGGCGGCATGGATGATGTAGAACCAGGTTCTGAACATGTGAATTTAGAACAAAGAGAATCGGGAAGCCTACTCCAGGCAAGGATGTTCACACTGGGAAGACCTGAGCATTAATATATATACCTTATTAAGGATTTGTTTCCAAATAACCCTGCGATGTGGTAGAATGAGATGGGGGTATAGATGAAACAAGACTGGCCACGTGTTAAATCTAGTTGACGAATATAGGGTTTGTTTCAGACTCTTTTCTCTTTCTCTGCATATGCTTCATAAACAATAAAATGTAATTTTTAAATGTCTATTGGAATAATAGTCTAGGAAGAGAACAATAGTATACCATTAAATCAAGTTAAAAAAAAAAAAAAAAAGGATAAACAGTGCCTAAAAGCAGAAAAACACATTTCATGTCCTGACTGCCTGAAGGGGAAAGAGATCAGTTTGGGTCCCTTATAGCATTCATGTGTAGGTCAAGTTTGACAGCTGGGACAGAGACCTATAGGAGACCCCTGAAGGACGAGGCTGATGTATTTTGACTGTTTCCTCTACTACAACTATCATCATCATCACCTTCTTCAGCATCAAGTATTCCTCTGTGAGCTCCTAGAGTGTGCAGGGAACACTCTGAGGTTTCCATATAGTCTAAGCAAGATCCGCCTTTCATTTCAGGTTTATATTTTGCAATCCATGGGCTCGCTGAATTCTTACTGGTGGGCCAGCTAGGATGCAGATCTATGGAATAAGTATGAAAGGCAGAAGCAAGCGGTGACAGAGGAGGAGGAAAATTGGAAGTCTGCAGATCTCCAAAATGCTAATTCCTCTCACTACACTAAACTGTAGTTTTTTCACCTTTTCTCCCTGAAGTTTCTCTTTACACACTGTACCTGTTAGAATAGTTACGGTCACTTCCTTTGAAAAGCAACAGATTCATACTGCATCGCCTCTAATTCGGCAGCACTGGTTTTGGAGGTTATTATTAACATCCATCAAAAAGCATAGCAGTAAAATATTTCTTAAGGGAAATTTCCTACACATCTTAAAATAGATTACGACACTCCCTCCCTGTTAGCTGAAGTCATTTGTGTTTTGTTTTGTTTGGTGTTTCGTTTGTTTGTTCTGAATTGCAGACACTGAAATTTTATTATAAACTGTGTGTACCATACCTAATCCTCTAATCTAAGTTATCTATTTGAATAAAACCTTGCAGTAGCAAGTTCTGTGGCTTAATATCATGTTGCATCATGGTTAATTCATCCTAAATGCTTTGAATGCTAGGTCTATTTTTACTTCTTGATGTATTCTTTGTTATTGCGAGATGGGCAGGGCACAAAAGAGTTCCATTAGTCTACATCTCTTATTTACAAGTCAGTATTTACCCACTCTTCCCTTCTTGCTCTTCCTCCTCCACTTTCTTCTGCCCCCTTTTATTTCTGAAATGAATGATCTTAGCTCTCACCTGGCCAATGGTTCATGATGGGGCATTCTCCTCTGACATTTCAATGAATGCAGTCATTGGAATGTGCTACAATCTCTTCCCATGAGAACGTCAAATATCGGGGACCTTGTTGGTTTCCACTTGTTTCTGTCATTTCATTTTGTACCGTGGTCACGGTGACAAACAACAAAATAATAAGCGGTACATTCCCAAAGAATTGAGTCATCGCTGTTGCTTCTTAGTAACCTTTCCTATTTGAACTCTTAGTTCTAGCTTCTTAAGAAGCAAATTAGAGTCCACTTTTCCATCTCAGGATGTCAGCTTCCCAAATAAATGCAATAATTGGTCCGATTTGATTTCCTGAATTATATTTTCACCCCAATTTGAATATTATTTATCTTTCATGAAAAATAAGGGTTTTAAAACCCCAGATTCATTAAGCTTTGAATAACTTCGGTGGTCAAGATGAATGTCAATGATGTACAGACAACCTCCACTTCTCCAAGTTAAGCCGCCTGGCTTTTAATGAAAGACTTGCATTAGTAGGTCTAACCGAAATAATTCCAAAGAGGATTTTCTCTCTTATGAGCAAAGGTACAAAATGCATTTTGCAGGAGCGTTTTGAGGCAGCTGAGCAAGGAGCTCCGTCCCCGGGAACCCTCAGAGCATCTCAGGAGCAAAGCCCCAGAGCTTTGAACTTTGTGTGTGAGTATCTGGGCTTTGTCTCCATTTACTGGTGCATCTGCGTCCTAAGGTATCAGGAAAGCCTAACAGGGGTTATTTTGGGGTCAGGGAAGATTCAGACATTTTGCCATATAAATTAATAGTAATTGCTTCTTCGTTTTAGGCCATTTCAGCTTACAAAAGGATAGCAGGGAAAACCTTTGTATTTAGTTTTTCTATATAACCTTTTATTTCCTTATCCTTTAACACTGTGGTTCTGTAGGTTAAGCATCTGACTCTTGATTCTGACTCAGGTCATGATGTCACAGTTGTGAGATGGAACCCCACATGGGGCTCTGCGCTGATAGTGCAGAGCCTGCTTGAGATTCTCTCTCTCTCTCTCTCTCTCTCTCTTCCCCCCCCCCATGCCCTTCCCCTGCTTCTGCTCTCTTCTCTCTCTCTCTCAAAATAAATAAATAAACTAAAAAAAAAGTCACATTCAAAGAAAACACATATCCCATTTCATTTATTAGGCTTCCTTAAAGAGACCATTCTAAGGACTTCACAAAGCATGTCACCCAAAAAGTCCCTCTTAGATCCTTTTTAGATATCTCTTCCCAACCACAAACTTTCACTCATAGCAGCAGCTAAATATCCTTTCCTGTATCACAACTACATACCTCCTCACTACATTTATGCAACTCTTTCCATTCACCCCTTCCTGTTTTACTCAAGATTGCACTACCCCCAACCACGGAATACCTAATGGCCAGAGACCCACCTGCTCATCCCCACCATGTGAAGTGCATGCACATCTTTTGGAAGTTCAACTTCTCTCCCATTCTGACTATATTTTGTGAGACTATCCTCCTCCTTTGTTCTGGTGAAATGCAGTAACACTCTTTGGCGTGTGTGTATGTGTATGTGTGTGTGAGAGAGAGAGAGAGAAAGTAAGGAAAATAAAATAAGGTAAGATGTGAACAGATTTAAACAGCATAGTCATCAGAGTAAATCTTATGGACATATATGAAGCCTATATCCTGAGAACAGAGAATACACTCTTCTCAAATGCCCCTGGCTAATTCATAGAAATTGACCCTATATTGGGTCACAAAGAAAGCACCCATCAGTAACTTCACTAAGGGGGAGTGCAGCAGACAACACTTTCTGATCCCGCTGCAGCAAGATGAGTTTACTAACAGAAACAAATCACAAAAAGACTCTTCCACATGGATAGTAAACACCCTCCTGTTAACTCCTGGGGGAAAGGGAAAATAGAAACTGAAATTACAATAATAATAATAACAATAACAATAATAATAATAGTAATAGTAATAACAATGGTTTCCAGCTCTAGTCAAAATAGGAAAAACATACCCCACCCTATTTTTCCTACAAATTACAGCTAAAATCCCTGGACGAAAGCCATGAGACGACTATGAATAGTGGATGGAAAAAGGAGGAAGGTTAGAACCTCAGGTCTAGAGGGGCAGCCGGGTCTTTATCCTCCTATACATTTCAGTCTGCGTTCCATACTCTGGAAACACTACCAGGGATAGGAAAGAAATCTTCAAGGAAAGCCTGATCTCTCCAGCCGGAGGTCTAGGAAGAGGGTAGACCTACATGACAGAGCCCTTTAGACTGCACCCACCCAATTATAGGCAGGTGTCGTGAAGGAAGCCACACCCCAACTCCCCCTCACATTGGCCTGGTTGCGGCAGAGGCGGTGGGGTGAAACCATGGTGAGTGTCCCCACCCTACATCAAGCAAACAGTGTCACACGTCTGGCCACCGGTGGCGGCTGGAGACACAGGAAATAGAACCCTACTCCTTCCCATTGACACTGAGAACACAGTCTCTGAGGTGGGCTCTTGTCAACTGTGACCACTCTGAAGGAAGGAAAATGAAAGATACAATAACCAACAAACAAGAAGCTCCTTCCTGTCCCAACGAGAGGGTTTGAAGAGGATCACAAAGAGGCAGGAGATGGAAAAAAAGATCCCTCGAATTTGTATATGGAGCTCCAGGCACACCCCTCTTCCACTCATCTGTAAAGCCAAACAGAATCAATAAAGCAAACACTGGGAGAAGTGAATTACAGTGCAGTTTCACATAGGCCTCTGGATAATGCACAAGTGGAGCAGACCAGCATAGCACTGCAAAATCGTGGCAACTAAACTGAAATTATAACCACAGCCTGCCAAAGGGAGCCAGGCTGTGCTTTAGGATGGATAATAAATGTGTTAAATCCCAACAAAGAGAAGATTTAAATGAAACCAGAGTCTCCTTCCAAAATACTCAAAACGTTTAGGACACAATTCAAAATTAGTCATCATACCAAAGACCAGGAAAATCCCAATTCACATGATAGAAGACAATTCTTAGATTTCAATATCAAGATGGTACAGGTGTTGGAATTATCTAACAAGGATTTTAAAACAACTATTGGTGAAGGCTATAACTAGCAGTTTCAAACACTTTTGTAAGAAAGAGAAAACACAGAAACAAGTAGATGCAGACACACTGGAAAATCCAGGCGAACTGGATAATTTCCTAAGGAAATACAGACGACTAAAACAAGATTAGAGGTGAGAAACTTAAACAGACCAGTTTCCATTGGAGAATTAGAAGGCATTATTAAGGAATGACTCCACAAAAAAGCATCAGGTACAGATGGTTTAACAGTAGAATTCTACCAAACTTCCAAAGACCAGAGTCCCAGTGTTCATTATTCTAGAATGCTAAAAGGAAAGAAAACTTCCCAATTCCTTCTCTGAAGCAAGTGTTAACATTGACACCTAAACCAGACGAAGACAACAGGACAGAGAGGGGACACATGTCACTCACAGATACTGATGCAAAAATTCTAAACAAAACATTAGCAAATAGAACCCAATACAACATTAAGAAAATAATACACCAACACCTTGTGGAATTTACTACAGAAAGGCAAGGTTAGTTCAATATTAGGAACTTTATTGCTATAATAGACCATATGAATAAATCTAAGGAAAAGAATATCATGATTATCTGGACATATGATGAAAAAGCCAATGACAAAACTTAATATCAATTAGTGATAAAAAAATAATTTTAATGCTGGAGAAAAAAGAGAGAGCATCCACTATTTCTGCTACTACTCAGCTTTGCACTGAAGGCATGAGCAAATTCACTTAGACAAGAGAACTCAATCAGAAGAATAAAAGTGGATGGAAAAATAAGTTAAATCACATGTATTTTTTAGATGTTGTATTAGTATACCTGGAAAGCCACAGATAATCAGTAATAAAAGCAAATCAAACAATAAAAGAATTCAATGAAGTTGCAGGCATAAAAGAAACATTAAGGAAAGTCCATAGTTACACCCAAATACCTATGGAAAATTAGAATATGATAAAGGCAGCATCTCAAATCGATGGAATAAACATGGATGTTTAAACAAGCAATTCTGGGACAACTGGGTAGTCATCTAGAAAAAGATAAAATTAGATCCATATTTCACCTCATACATAGCAATAAACTCCAAATGGATTAGGGATCTAAACGTAAAAAACTGAAGCACTAGAAAGTACTAGAAAAAAAAATTGGTCAATTACTCTTTAACCTCTATGAATAAAAAGGCTTACTAAATTTGACTAAAAGAATAAATTTAATGCATGTCGGAAAATATCAGAAACTACGTCAAGCTATAGAAACATTAACAACATACACCACAGACAAAAGGTCTATACTTCTAATCTGTAAAGAACTCTTAAATGTGAAGGGCAAAGAACAAAAAACTTCATAGGAAAAATGTAGAAAAGACATGATCAGATAATTCATGCACAAACAGACTGTATATTTTAGAGCAATTTTAGGTTCACAGCAAAACTGAGTGAAAGGTAACGAGATTTCCCGTATATACCCTGCCCCCACTCATACCTAGCCTCCCACATAATCAATATCCCTGCCTGAGTGGTACATTTGTTACATCTGATGAACTACAATGACACGTCATAATCACCCAATGCTTACAGTAGATACTAGAGTTCACTCTTACTATATATTCTGGGGGTTTGGACAAATGTATAATGACATGTGGCCACCAGTATATAGTATTTAGAGAGTCATAAAAATCCTCTCTGCTCTGCCTACATCTTTCTTCCCTCCTCTCCGCTCCTATTTTAAATGTCTATGCAATTAAAAAGATGTGATTTCTTCTACTGCTCTTATGTTTAGAAACTCCCTCTCTGCTCTGAGATCCAATATATAATTGACCATATCTTCTGCTAGTTTGTTTCATTTTGTTTCTTTCTGTTATTTTTTGGTATGAAATGAAGATTTACATATTTAATAGTAATAATAATAATTATCCTACTAGTATTTCTTTAAACTCTCTTCCCTCCAAATATGGGTGATTCCTATTCATGGACAGCTAAATTTTAACTATGTAACAGTCTGTTTCTACATTCCATTCCATGCCATTCATCTGTCCATGTCTTTGCAGTAAATTAAAACTGTGTAATGAAAGTGTGTTTCAGTATCTGCTAAGGCAAGTCCTTCCAATTGCTCTTGGCTTTCAAAACATTATTGACTATTTTCAATTCACTTAAATTTTCTACAGAATCTTGGATTTATTTTTCAAGAAAAACATCCCACTACAGAGTATAGTGGCATTAGTTTCTCTGATTTTAAAAATATATTGAGTCACGTGTTCCTTAAGGAGAATAGCCTTGAGTCTCTGATTAGAGCCACTCCTGGAAGACTAGCATGAAGGCTTCTCAGGACACTTCAACCAGCAGCTTGGGAGGAGCAGGGAAGAACATACAAGGGATGGAGAAAGAGATGGGGACAGTCAGAACTCAAACAAGCAGAGACCTGACTTCCTTCAAAGTCACTCCACGTTTATCTGAATATGAATCAGACAGAAAACAAATTTGGCTTTGTGAAACCTCCAAACACAGTGTCACTGGGGTACAGTCTGCAGAACAGAGGTAGCGTCTTCTTAGATTAGTTCACCAAATCCCATCAGCTTTCTCATTATTCTCCTCCAGATACTGGGACTAAGACTGTAAGTGATGGAGAAAAATTCACCCAAATGTGTCAGATCATCCATCACTCAAAAAAGTCCAAGTCTTGGGAGAATTTTCTTTTACCCTGAAGGCTGGTTAAGTTTCACTCTTGGGCCTGCCTTCAATTCAGTTCATACCTCATAAATGGCATGCAGTTTCTGTTTTCATAACTTGGGAAATAACTACCCAACTGTAATTGTTTTGTAATGCAATTCTTTATAGTGACCCATTTAGAAACACAGGTCAAACTTGTTCTTTACTGGGTTCCTTGGCCTGGAATAATGCTCCCAAGTCATGGCATTCTCAAAGCATGGCATGGCGAGATGATAGAATTTAGGTTGCCAAAAATCAGTCCTTAATTTAGTAAAATAACTTAGTGCATGTTCAAAGGACATAATCTTTAACAAAGGAAAGCAGTTACAGGTTTCTTGGCCCAATGGCCGCTAAATGCCTCACTAAACCCAAACCAAAACTATCACTAACATCTGCAACTCTCCTAGCTTTAGACCCTAACCTGTCTCTGACTTTCTGACATTTAAAGTACTCTACATAAATGCTTTATATTCCCATAACAGCTTAATATCAACGACTTGAAATCTGGACAAGTAATAATCCTTAGGTCAAGCATCTGATGAATTTGAACATTACCAAATTTAGTTCCGGCTGTAACGTCACCAGGATTATTTTAAAATAAAATTATTTATGTGTGGGCCTTTTATAGACCCACTCATAAATTTGAAGTGGATTATTTACCAATTTTTTTAAGATATTGAAACCAGACCATCTCAAACATAAAATCATTTTCAGGCTGAAAATTTTAAATATTTATTAATAACAGAGAGCCTATAGTCCAGTTTATTCTAGTGACCAAATTACTTTCTGGAAGATGTCTTAGTCGCTTCCAGTTGTTAGCATACTATTTATGCTTATTCCAAAATAAGCAGCAAGAAAGTTTGAAGCACAAAGCTGCATAGAGAAGACATAAAGATTGCAACAACTCCCTGTAGCAGTTCAGAAAAATTATGTCGATATTTTGATAATGAAAAGCAGAGATTTGTGTGATATTGGTTACGGTGCTCAATCTCTTTCTGGAGCTGGATTTTCCTCCATCCTTTTATTCCTTTCCATAATTACAAAGTGAGTCTGTGACTAACCTCATCCCCCCAATCCCAAGGTTATAGAATATGTTTAACACTAGACCATAGTAGCTGCCCCTCCCACCTTTATATCTGATGGAATCTAGATGGAAGGCTATGACCTAACCTCAAACATTTCTCATCAGCCTCTTAATTCACAATTATCTGCTAATATTATAGGCATGAGAGTAATTCAATGTTTAATTTAAAGTGTTTGTTATTATATTTACATAGTTCTTGTTTTGTGGTCAAATACATGCTGATTGAGAAATAAAAATGAATCTAGAATGTGCCACTGAGTATAGTAAAATATGTCATTATATTAAGTGACTCTTCTCATCCTAAATATTCATACCTGGAGAGGCCAAGTTTAATAAAGGCCTTATCTTACACACCTGTTTTAAAAACTAATAGTGTTCATAGCACTTGGTCTTAAAGAAAGCAAGTGCTCAAAACCACAGAACAAGTGAGCATCAAATGTATCAATAAAACTCGGGCCTCTCACTCTGTCTCTTGCACATGCCCCTGCCCCTTAGACATCTTTGTCAGAGGTGGATGAAAGTCTAATGGAGCCTCTACCACACCCTCGGTCTCTTCTGCCGACTCCTGTTTGCTTCCCCCTCTAAATGCTGGTCCCTCTCTTCCCACTCTCTCTCTAGAAGATCTCAGCCATTCCCATTACTTCCATGGTCACCCACCACGGAGGACTCCCAAAGTTGCACCTCCAGACCTGAGGTCTCCTTTCATTCTTGTATTCCAATGTCTGCTGGACATGTCACAAGCATCTCAAACTTCTTACCTTTAAATCTGCCCTCACCATCTTTCCCCAAACCTGTAAGTCTTCCCTATCTGTAAACAGAACTTCTCTTAGTCCAGTTGTTCAGTATGAAATTTGGAGTAACAGTAACATCTGAATTCTCCATCTCCCCCTTACTTATGCAATCCATTGCCAAGTCTTACATGGAACTCCTCCTCCGAAACCTATCTCAGGTGTGTCCACTTCTTATCATCTCTTCACGGGCTACCTTAGTCCAAATCACCGTCATTTCTTACCTGAACTCTGGCAATAGCTCCTCACTGCTCTCACCTCTTATCATTATTGCCCTCTTCAATCTAGTCTCTAGCATCATCCAGAAAAACTGTCTTCAGGCATAAGGTTCTTTCCCTGCTATGAGCCCTTCAAAGACTTTGGTGTGTTTTTTACCTTGCCTACAAGGCCCATGGCCATGATCTGGCCATGCTCACTGCCCACTTCTTCTCCAACACTCTCCCCCTCACCCCTGTACTGGATTGAATTGTATTTCTTTCCCAAAAAGATAGGTCTAACTCTTAACTCCCAGTAATGTGAATATGAAACAGTGTCTCTGTAGATTTAAGGATCTTGAGATGAGATTATCCTGAATTACCCAGGTAAACCCTAAATCAAATGACTGGTGCTCTTAGAGGACAGAGGAGAGTAATATTTCAGCCACAGAGACTCAGGAGAGATGGCATGTGAAGAGACTGGAATGATGCATCTAAGGGCAAAGAAGTCTTTAGCCACCAGAAGGTGGAAGAGGCAAGGCAGGATTTTCCTTAGAGCCTTCAGAGCTAGTGTTGGCCTTCCTAAGTCTTTGATGTCAGATTCTGATCCTCAGAATTGTAAGAGAATTGTACATTTGTGTTGCAAATGTTAATTAATGTTAATTAATGTTGTTAATTAAGCTACAAAATTTGTGGTGGTTTATTACAGCAGCTCTAGGAACCTAATACACTCCCTAAACTCCAATATACTGATCTTTCAATTATTTAAGAGTCCTCTTTTCCCTCCTCAAAGATTTCTTACAGGTTTCTATCACTAAGAATGAAATATCTGGCATAAATATCACTTTTTCAAAGAGGCTTCCTCAAAATCTAATCTAAATTAGGCCCTCCCTCCTATGCTTAGAGATCATCCCTTTAGAGCTTACAACTATAGCTCTTAAGCTACGAGAGCTTACAACTACATATCTGTGCATTTGTTTAATATCTGTCTCTCCTCTATATTTTAGGCTCCACGAAGGCAATGCCTGTGTCTGTTGTATCACTACAGTAACCTCTATTCTAGAAGACACTAAAAATAGTCCTTCAATAAATGAAATTAGAGAAATAAGAGAGGACTAAACAATCTTCTTTGGTTGGTGAGTTTTCTGAGAAGTAGCTTTTTCCCATGTTAGTTGAAATCCATCAACCATATTAAATTTTAACTAAATACTGATAAAATGAATTATAGTCTTATATTCCACAGATATAAGATTAATTAAATTAAATCAATATAAAATTTGAGATGAAAATGCCAATACAAGAGAAAACACTTCTTCGATATTTGATCTGTTGGAGAACAAGCCTGATTGCTTGCATGCACCAACCACCATGTGCACTGGCTGAGACAGCCAACATACACAATTAACAACCATGCCAATGAAAACCAGGCAGATCAGATCCTTGGCACATGTGGCTTTTCATGAATGTGCCTGAAGCTAGGATCCTTAATATATATGTATATACAATCTCTTCCCATTTCCCTGCAGCCCATAAACATGTCTAGGAGGCCACTGATCCACATACTAATTCACATAACAATCTATAAGTCAGACTCATCAGTAGTGGAATGTCTTGGGCAACTATGATCTGAATGAACATGTAAAGGCAGTGCTACCAGTGATAAGAAGAAAAAACCTCTCAGTCTTATTTTGGGAGGAAATTCCATGGACATTTTGGCATTGTACACAAAGCCAAAGAAGACTATTAATGATAACAGAACTTATTTTTTTAAATTTTGTAAATTTATTTATATTTGAGAGAGAGACAAAGACAGAGTGAGAGCAGGGAAGAAGCAGAGAGAGAGGGATGTGCAGAATCTGAAGCAGTCTCCAGGCTCTGAGCTGTCACCACAGAGCCATAAGTAGAGCTTGAACCCACAAGCCATGAGATCATGACCTGAGCCACAATCAACTGAGCCACACAGGCACCCCACAGAGCTTATATTAATAAGGTTGCACATTTAAATCCTTCATCTAGTGGTTTTTTCCCCTCCAGTCAGTAGTTCCAAATTCATCTACTCATTGATCCAACAAATTTTCATAAAGGGCCAGCTGGATGCTGGGCCTTGTGCCACACTGTGGGGATGCCATGGTAGGTAAATTAAAACACTGTCCCAGCCTTCACTGGGCCCAAAGTTTGGTAAAGGAGACAGTTGATGAGTACAAGGCAGCACAAAAAGTGTCACAGTAAGATGTTGTTTGAACGACCAAGAAATAGAATTCATTGAGAACTAGATGGAGCAGAGAAACCCAGCATAGACAAGTGGACTTGATCCAGTCTGAAGGGACAGAAAGGAAGCCAGTGGACATGCAAGTGGACAGTAGGGAACACGGTAACCCTTTAAGTGACCGATGGAACTAGTGGTCAAAGGCAGAAAAAATTTAAAAAAGACAGACTAGGGGAAAAAAGGAAGAGAAAAGCTAGATACTGAAACAAAAAGAAAATCAGGATTTTAAAATAACTCATCCAGTTGTAGAAGGAAAAAAGATATGTATGTCCAGAGAGGCCTGAGTGCTCCATTATGTCCCTGCATCATGTGTGAATGAAAATATGTATTGTTTCCTAGCTCTCAACTTTAGGTAAGAGTCAGTAATGTACCCAGAACATTGCTTTTCAAACTGCAGATTACAATCCCCTGGGGGAAACGAAATTAATTTAGTGGATGGACATTAACATTAAAAAATAATGAAATGCAGTGGTACCTGATAAGACAGAAAAGGACAAGACACATGAGAAGCAGATAGAACAGAATAGATCATAAAGCACTGCTCACAGTAAGGGCAAGTATTATTTCATGGGCATACATGCATGTGATCAATTACAACTGCTTGATAGCCACTGACCAAGAAGTAGGTCCAGTAATGATTCCGATCAAGTCTTGACATCCCTTTGAAATCTTTCTTAAATATTTAGGGCTTACTAAAACTCTTGGACCCTGGCTGAAAGGCAAAATTCTTGCTCTTTGCTGTTAAGGTGATGTTAAAGACACTTCGAGGATGTCTTTGAAGAGCTGGGCTCTGTGTCAAAGGTGGGGAAGAGGGGTCTCATGGTGGCCATTCACCTTGGAAGGAGGGCCAGGTGCTGGCAGGGAGTGGGCCTATCACCCAACAGCCATCAGGGTTTCCATGAGAGTCTTCTGTATGTCACATATACCAAAGTCCAGATGATATGAGGATCTGGTTGTTTAAACGGGCCCGTGCCCTAAAGCATCGTTCCCTGTAACTGTCCCCGAAATGTCTCTCCACAGTCAACCACTATCTCTCCAGGGGCCAGACTCAGAAGACTTGAGACAAGATGATAACAGCCAAGTCACTGGTGTTTAGAGCCAGTTTCTGACAGTGGCTCTACTTCTGAGGGCTTGGTGAATCGAGTAGCATCCTTAAGAAAGGAGTTCATGACTTTTCACTTCACTTTATATTGACTAATCCATTCAAGACAGTGAACATTTGTTCACTATAAAATTTGAGTTCCATGTGCTACTCTTCACCAGCCAGGACATGCACAAATATCCAAGGAAAAAGAACTAATCTCTGTGGGTGGTGTCAGGCGCTGGGCATGGGGAGGCAGTTAGGCCAAGTTGTGGTCATACTATTAAAGATTTCTGGGCCTTTATATCTGTGAATATTTTAAAGTCACACCAGTCATGCCATTTGTTGCCTGCTACATGGCCAATGTGAGCGATGGCAGTTGTACAAAGTGTGTGCATGATGGGGGAGGGGTCGGGTGCTGTGAGAATGTGGCAATGTGACACTGACATCAGGTTTGAAAAAGCAATTACTAGAATATGTGGGCAACACACCCTCCTGGTAAAGCCGCTTGCAGTTGAGGGATGAACAAGCCAACAGGAAAGGATCCCTCAGAAACTAAAACTTATCAGAAAGGCAAACTAGACTGTGAACTTGAAGGGGAGCTCTATTGATATTTTGCTAAGTGTGGTGTCCAATGTTCACAATTATATGAAAGACTGAGTATGGTAGTGCAGAAATTTAGAGACCGTTTATTTCACCTAGAACTCCTGGGAGCAGAGGTTGGCAAACTTATTCTGCAAGCGACCAGACAGTAAATATTTTGGGTTTGTGTGCCGTATAGCCATATTTTGCAACTCAATTTTTTCATTGTAGCATGAAAGCAGACATAGCAAATGAGTAAACAAATGGACATGACTATATTCCAATAAAACTTTACTTACAAAATCAGGTGGCAAGCCAGGTTTGGGCTGAGAGCTAAAGTTGCCAACTTCTGCCCTAAAGCATTAATGGCCCTGTGGAAATCAATGAGACTAAAGACCTTGGCAAACCACACAAATGATTCTTGACCTCTATCCAACTTTATAACTTACAACTGTTATACCAACTAAATCTACAAAATGGTAACAGCAAATTAGCTTCTCTCTTGACCCTCACAAGCATATCACTCAATATCACTATTTTATTACTATTACTATTATTCCTATTTTCAGCTGAAAATTAATTCAAGCTATTCAATTGCTTTTCCAAGGGTACACATGCTGTATGTAATACATAGAATTTATACACAATCATTTGACTCCATTGGAATCAGAAAATCCATAATCCAAATTTTTGTTTTGTAGCTAAACTAATTTCCTAGACAAGGACGATAAACTTTCTATGTTTCTAACTTGTTAACACTGAAAAGAAACTTTCAAAATGGTATTGGTGACTACCATGGGAAGCGGTAGAGAATTTGAGAAAAGAAAGACTAATTCACTTAACGGCAACTACTAAGAAATGAGAGTCCTTGTAAGTGTTTCCATTTTCTCACATCTCTCTCTCTCTCTCTCTCTCTCTCTCTCTCTCTCTCTCACACACACACACACACACACACACACACACACATACACTGAGTCTACCCAAGACTCTAGAAACAACTGGCAAAATCTAATATGTAGGATAGGAGTCTTAGAGGAAGCCAGAGTGCCAGGGCTAACTGCCCTAGATAATTAATGCCTTCTAATCTCACAGAATCTCCTTCACCAGCTCCTCAAAAACTACTGAGCATGGAAGCAGGAACCTCAGTTTATCCTCCACCCTGATTTCAACAGCGATGGAGCAGAGGCCCAGATCCACTTTGTCATATGAGATGGATGGCTTGGCTGGCTTTCACAACCTTTAACAAGAGACTGCTGTTAGATTGTCGTGTTGGCACTGGATCCCTCTGTGGGTCCTGCAGGGGTGGCTGGGAGCAAACCATTCATAAACTGATGCTCTGTGCCCCACGACAGAAATGGCCAGTCAGTGTCCATGTGCAGGAACACACACTCACAACCACTTTGCTGAAACATTCCATACACCCGCCCCGTGTAATGATTTTATGAGACCTGGCACACAGAAAAGTTCATAATCTGAGCCTGAAACAGGTAGCAACAGGTAGGAGAGAATAGCTCTAGTCTTTACTTTGTATCCCCTATGGCATGCTCTCATTACGTAACATCACGTGCTCTGAGATGAGTATCTTCCTACTTTTAAACTTCAAAGGTTCATGTATAAATCATTAATATTTATCTCAGTAAATGTCATTGCTATTTGTTTCCACCCTCGGTGACAGGTAATAACATATTGGTCAACCATTACAATGACCTTATATAGAGAACTGTAGACTTTTCATTGGTGATGTGATACAATTCTTGTCCAAAGTTAAACAAAGATTTTTAAAATTCTTCAAGGTGCCCATCTATTAAGCACAGCTTGCCTCACTAGCTCACCTTTAAAATGATACTATTGCAAGTGAAGTCTGTTCAGTCAACCTGCAAACTCCAGTGTCTGCCAGTAAAGTAGGCTAATTGTAATACCAAGGGGACCTACAGAAAGCAATTAGGGTCCTTCTCATGTTATCCCTGATTTTTGTCCCTATGCATGCTTCCTTTAATCCCCAAAATTTTCAACTTCTCACAGGAAGAGAAAAATTGGGGGGAAAAAGGAGAGGAGGGGAAATGAGAAGAAAAGGAGTACAGAAAAAAAGTGTTTTTCATCATCTCAGAAGTAGGGAAAAAACTAGGAAGCCTCTATCTATGGCCACAAATGCCACGTCAATTCAACACTTCAGATTAAACACTGTGGGCACTAGGAAATTGCTAAGACATCTTCCCTGCCTCCCTCCAACAGTGCCCACTCTGTGATGGCTGGAGATACCTGGAAAGAGCTTTGGGGGAGGCAGAGCAGCTGCAGGAGGCTTTCCAGGAGAGATGATGCTCAAACTCCTTCTGGAACAGGGAAGAAGAGAAGCCAGTGAAGTCGACTGGGCTGGAGGGAAGCACTTAGGTGCAGAGAATTTCATACACTATGGTCCTTGAGGCTCCAGCTTCTCTCTGGATCGCCCTGATGAACGGCCTTATCCCTGTCTTTGCTCCTCTGGAGAACATTCTAAGACTAGAGGGCATGTCCCTACAAAATGTCACTTGCAGAGCTTTTTATCTATTCGATGGAGTTCCAGGCAGCATCACCTGTGGCAACACTACCAAGTTCAGACAGGAAAACAATCTGATTACTTCTCAAAGAACAAAGGAGGAAATATGTGTTTGCTTTGGAATAACCAACACCCCATATTCTGTCATGAAACATGAATAAAATAGCACAACTTCCCTAGTGTGAAACTTAGGTTTTCAGTCCCGCACTATATAAATCTCCAAGCACTTTTCAGACAAATGAAAGACTTCATATCTCTTTTCTAAGATAAGATATCTCTTTTCCAGGATAGTTTGACTTCATTCCTGTCGAGAAATAAATGCTATTTGATTTATCAACATAAATACAAGCTTCTCTACTTATATGTTAGCATTGAAAACTCTACCATAGACTTTGGATCAAGATTGTCCAGCTACAACTTTGATTACATGCAAGGTTTCCTGTTGTATTTCTGTTAGGGCCTCACAAGTTATATAGTCCTTTTCCTTTCTTTCCTCTTATGTCATGTCCTTTAGGGGTCCCTTGGGAAGCCTGCTCTCTAGTCCATCTTTATTGAATGCAAAACTACTAGCAGAGATATCCAGGCTATAAATTATTATAGAAGACAACATTTACAGTACAGAGATCTTCTAAAGCTCAGCTGTACCTAGTTTTGGGGGTTTTTTTTTGGAGAACTTTTGATTCTGAATAAGTTTGTCAAGTACTCAAAAGCTCCTAACATTACTAAAAATAACAACAAGCTCACGCTTCTCACCATTGTGGCTAGAAGTTGCCAAATATCATTGATCATAATGAAAAGTCAGTCTAATATGTAGCTGACTTTTGGGGGGAATTTTTGTCACCACATAGTGTTGTTTCTAGCTTTTGTTTTGGATCTGGGAGCTGACATGCAACTTGTCATCAGGGTTTTAGATCATTTGCTGTTAAAAAAAAAAAAAAGGCAGAAAACTACTAGCTTGCAAATATCCATTCATTCATTCACACATACTTATTCACGTTGTTACGCCCGGGAGATAGAAAGCCTAGATACAAGCATTAAGTATATTCAAGGCATAAGTTATCTTTTATAAGCATGGCTTTGTTCTGCAGTTGATAGGCATTTTTCACATACAGTAAAGAACAAAGCTGATTCTCCTAAATCCAGTATGTTGGCCAGCGTGATGGAGGCGGCCATCCACTGTCATCCTGATCTCAAAATCACTCTACAACAACCTGCAGAGACTAGAGAACCAAAGGGGAGCTTACGGTGCCTTCAGGGAAGCAACAGGAGGCTATGGTATTACCAAGCGAGTCACTGTCCGGCTGCCAGAAGCCCAGACACTGGAGGCAAAGCTGTTACTCTGAAAGCAGATGAATGCTCGCAAAGACAGCCCTCAGGCCCTGGGGGTTGTCATCCATTTCAGGGTGTCTGAGAATATTCTAGAAGAACCCAGCATGCATACGAATGCCACTTACCTCCTCCCACTGCAGCCCTGCCACCTGCACTGCTGGGCTCCGGTTCGCCCTGCCTCCTCCCTCCGGTCTCCTCCTTCCTCCCGCCTCACCTCTGCCAAGGTCCAGGGAAAGTTCCCCCAGAATTCCCACTGGCTCAACCCCTGAGGGAGAGGCTGGCGACTGCAGCAGCAGTAGTGACATCAGTGCATGGAAAGTCCCTCCCACTCCCAGACTGCACTAGTAGGAGAATCACGGAGAGAACACCAAGGATGCACACCATCTGGGCTTCCCCGTCTAGCTCAGGAAGCCACGTGGCAGCCCCCTACTCAGTAGGAAGCCTAGGGCGGTGCCGCTGTGTCTGTTATTCATCCTACGATTTGATCATGAGCAAGGAAACCACGGAAAGAAAACAATCCCCATCTAAACTGTGTGTACCTGGATGTCGGGCAGGTTATCAGGTAAGAGCCAAGAGTCAGAGCCAGCAGAATAGAACACAGGGCAGGGATGAACATGAGGGTGAGCCAGAGCCAACGGGGGCCAAGCGCCAGGTGCAGGACTTAGTCCTGTCCTCTGCCCAGGACTGAGACCGTTCCGAGGGCACTCAGTATCTAGAGTCCAAATGGTGCCCCTGAAAGATGAAATGACTCGAGTACTAGATCTCATTATAAGCTTGCCACACAGGGATGGTTTTTGCCTATAACAGATGGCAGTGCGTGAATCTGGAGAAACACTGTCGGCCCAATACACAGCAGAGACCATATCTTCTGAACCAGACATCAAGATATGTCTTCTGGGAAGCACACTTTTGTGGCAGGATACAGAAGGGTGCAGTGGACTGGAAATTCCAGCTCCTCACCTGTACCTTTGCCAAGTTCTCTAAGTCTTGTTTTGCTTATTTGAAAAATGGGGAGGATTTTGCTAAATTAATGGCTGAGAGGATTATAGGTATGCAAAGCACTTAATATACAATAGGTATTCAATCAATGTAGTTATTATTGTAATAACAGATTGAGGCAGTCCTGGAAAATCTGTATCTATAATGAAAACTGTACCTATAATATTTTTCTATCACCATCTTACCCATTATTCAAGGCCCATGTCAAGTCTCCCCATGTTCACCATCTTCCATATTAGCATGAGCCCATATTGATTTCTTTCGTTCTTGATAATATGCTTTCAACATATATTTTACTGAATGTTCCACCTTTTAGGTATAATTTTACGTTGTCACTCCTACAAAATCTTTCCCCTGAGTACCGAAAGCAAGCCACGTTACTTTAAAATCCCAAAGATTTAACATAATGTGAGAGACCGGGTAAGCATTTGAAAAATATGTATTTAATCAATTGTGGTCCAAGCAGTAGCTTTGGTTGGCCATGACTGTAAACACCCTTCATATCCACCTGGACATTTCCTAAATTATTTTTGAAAAAAGACTTTGCATGTTTGCATTACACCATGATCTGTGTGGAAATCCTATCTACCTCACAAAATTATTGTCACTTTGCCTTTGTCATTAAATACAGCTAAGGCCCTGTGATAGTGGAACGTGGAGATATAGTGTCTGTGTGCTGAAGAGGGAGACATCCCTGCTTGTGTTAAAGCCAGCCACCATCACTGATTTATAGAAGCACTTGTATTCTCTATTTCCATTTATTTGGGCTGGAGATACTCAGTCTCCATCTTACTGAATGCCCTGGTCTATGGGTTAAGTTCCAGGTTAGAAAGGATAAGCATGGCATAATATAATAAGTTATCTGAAGGTCACATACATCCACTGTATCCCCTCACCAAAAACACATGCACCCTTATGGATACAGGAAAAGTCAGACCCATTGCTGAGGCTAGACTTAGGATATGAGTGCATCCCTTTTCCTCAACCCCTCCCATTCAAATGCCCAACGCGCTCCAAATCTCCCTTAGGTTTTGACCCCTTCCCCACTAACAAAACTTGTTCTTAACTCAGAAGCAGTGATATTTGCCATTACTTCTTAATCTGAATCTTTATCAGCATCACTTTCCCAAAGAAACTTGCACTTGGATATCCATCTAATTTTGGAGGGAAGAGCTTTTCCCTTAAGAGATTTCAACATCAGAAGTAGATGGAAGAGTTTTGAAGATAATGGCTCTCCATATTCTAATGTATTAACTAGTAAAACTGTTTTAAAGCTGTGTGAGATTTGAAAACATACATTTAATTCCTACCCCCACAACCTATCCCCCATATAATGTGAATAGAAATTATATAAAAAATTGTAATGAGAAAAAGTGCATCATTGCTGGTAGAGAACGGTGTTATGTAAGTACCAGAAATGTCAGGGAAAGATAGCCAGAGTTTACTTGCAAACCACCATCACCAGGAGCAGTGACTCGGAGGGAGTAAGTGATGGGACCCTGCACTCCCCTCTGGGACATGAAATTAGAAGTGGAGGAAGAGAATCAGGTGACATGGCCAATGGAGTGGAACTGGAAAGCAGGGACCCAGTGGAATCTAGAAATTCGGATGGATACAAGGGCAAAAAGCCCCTAGACGGAGATTTTCTGAGATGAGGACACATGTCTTAGAGCAAGGAGCTTCATGAAAAAAAAAAAAAAGGTCTTAAACACCAGGGGCACCAGAAGTTACACCAAGATACTATTGGCAAAGTGTTCAAAGAGTGAATTCCAAGGGTGGCTTTGTTATAAACTGGTGAATAAGACAGAGTTCTTCTACCCAAAATGGATTGGATGCTTGGTCACAGAGGATCCCACACCTACCTCAAGGCTTTTAAAAACAACCACCGCCACAAGAAAAAAAAGCAAAACAAACAAATCAAAAGAGAGACATTGACAGCACAGCAATGAGTCCTCCCTAGCAGGTCTGTCCATGACTCTGAATCTCACCATCTGCCCTGACATTTGCACTGCTGAATTAGCAAATATGAATATTGATGACATTTATAAAGGGATCCAAAAATCAAAGAATGATCAAGAGCTCCTCACAGAACATTAAAAAGACTGTAATCGACAGCTACCATTATGTTTGCATGTATAGGAGGATTAGGAAGAACTTCACGGAGGACCGTGGGGTAGAGGAAGGGGGGTAATGAGGGGGAGAGGGAGGGAGGCAAACCATGAGAGACTCTTCAATGCTGAGAACAAACTGAGGACTGATGGGTATGGGGGGGAGGGGAAGCGGGGTGATGGGCATGGAGGAGGGTACTTGTGGGGATGAGCACTGGGTGTTATATGGAAACCAACTTGGCAATAAACTATTAAAAAAAAAAGACCGTTATTGAGAGACATGAAAGAAGGTATAAATGGCAGGACTTATTATGCTTATGGATAGAAAACTAAATATTGGAAATATGTCGATTCCTCAAAATTTTTCATAAATTTTTTTTGCTATTTAACCTAAATCCAGCAACTTCTCATGTGTATGTATTTGTAAGCAAATAGGCTAATTCTTTTTTTAATTTTTTAGATATTTTTAATCAAGCATAATCAACATTCAGTGTTGTATTAGTTTTATATGTATAATATAATGATTCCAACAATTCTGTGCATTACTTAGTGCTCATTATAAGTGTTATTTAGTCCCTTTCACCAGTTCCACCCACCCCTCCACCTATGTCGGAGGCCGCGCCAGCTCCGACAGGTCCAGGTCCCTGAAGGATGGACGGTGTTGGCGAAAGAGAATGAGAGAGCCCCAAGATTCTTTCTGATCACCAGGCAGGCATCTCTGTCCTGTCGGTTTTGGTGTCTTTATTTAAAGGTTCAACAACCATATGAGGTCAGAGAAAAGGAATTTCTTACAAGGAGAGGTCTTTTGTGATATCAATTGCAGAATTATCCCAGTCATGGTGAATTTACAACCAAGGAAATAACAGGATGCTCTTAGTGAAAGACAGGATAACATATAGGTTAGGTTGTATATAGATAAGCTAGGAGTCATTCTGTCTGTCTCTCAAGAGGATGAATGTTTCTGAATTGGTTTGTGTGTGGAAGTCCTCATGGGGGCCCTAAATGTGTCCATCTTGGCACCTGGGTTTATGTTTTAGCTACTCTTATCTATCCTCATCCCAGTTGCCAGTGTAAGGGAGGGTGTTTGTGGAATGTAGGCCTTGAGGAAGGGACTGCCATACATCACCAATTAGTAAGTTATGTTCTGTACTTATCTGTACTTTAACTATAAATTAGGCTCTTCTGATATGGGACCAGGCTCAATAGTGACTCTTGTGTTCTTAACCCTCTTTATTATCTAAGTCTTGGATCTGCAAGGCCCATAGGAAGAGCCTTTTGACAATCGCCCATAGAGCTTTCATCTAAAGTCTCTTTTGTGAAGGCAGGAATATGCTTTTCCTTATAAGGTATCTGTATTCAGAATATGGGTCTGATATGGAATATTGGGAGGCCTGGTCAATACCAGCAGGCTCATTTCCAACATGAGCCAGTAGTAGCAGAAGGAGATATTAGTCTTCATTTCTCATGGCAGAAGCTGTGCAAACATTGCCATTTCCTTGCTGTGACTGCCATCCAGAGAGGCCGGTGCGGCTCCCGGCACACCTACTTTCCCCTCAGCAACCAACCAGCAGTTTCTTCTTTATATTTGAGTCTGGTTTTTTTCCATTTCTCTCTCTCTCTCTCTTTTATTCTTTTGTTTCTTAAATTCCACATAGGAGTCAAAGAAATCATGTCTTTATATTCCTCTGACTGGCTTATTTCACTTAGCACTATATCTTGTAGATCCATCCATGTTGTTACAAAGGGCAAGATTTCATCCTTTCTTGTGGCTGAGTAGTATATGTATACGTGTGTGTGTGTGTTTGTGTGTCTGTGTGTACCCCACATCTTCTTATCCATTTATCTATTGATGGATACTTGGGTTGCTTCCATAACTTTGTTATTAAAAATAATACTGCAATAGGCACAGAGGCACATAATGCCTTTTTGAGTTAGTGTTTTTATTTTATTTGGGTAAATACCAAGTAGCAGTATTACTGTACCATATGGTAATTTTACTTTCAATTTGGGGGGGAATGTCCATACTGCTTTCCACAGTGGCTGCACCAGCTGGTATTCCTATTAACAGTGCATGAGCTGCCTTTTTTGCCACATCCTTGCCAACACTTATTATTTCTTGTATTTGATTTTAGCTATTCTGACAGGTGTGAAGTGGCATCTCAATGCACTTTTGACTTGCATTTCCCTGATGATTAATGATAAAGAGCATCTTTTCATGTGTCTGTTGACCATCTATATGCCTTCTTTGGAAAAATGTCTATTCATTTCCTCTGCCCCTATTTTTTTATTATTATTTTTTAAAATTTACATCCAAGTTAGTTAACATATGGTGTAATAATGATTTCAGGAATAGAACTTAGTGATTCATCACTTAAATGTAACACTCAGTGCTCATCCCCACAAGTGTCCTCCTTAAGGCCCCTTGACTGATGGGCTAATTCTAAAATTTATATAAAAATGAAAAAAATTATATATAAAAAGAAGACAACTTTGAAATATAAAGACAAAGTTGGAGCCTTCCGTTAGGAGATGCCAAACTTATAGCGCTATAGCAATTAAGAGGGGGATTAGTGGAAGGATAGACTAAGTGGCCAATAGAGCAGAATAGAGAAGCTAGAAACAGATCAACCAATTTTATTTTTATTTAAAACAAAGACACCACTAAGTTGAGAAAGAAGAGGGAGGGAATATGGATAGCCTTACTTCTTTGAAGCAAATAAGTTTGACCTATATTTCACAGAATTCACAAAAATAGATTCCAGATGGATTATACTTTTAAAGGAAAATGATTCAACACTAAAACTTCTAGAAGATAATGATGGGGAATATCTTTGTTAACTAGGTTTAGACAAAAATTTCTTGAACAGATAAGCATTAGCCATAAAAGGTTGATAGATTAATTTCATTAAAATTAAGAACTTTCTGGTCATCAAAGGGACAACTTTTTTTTTTTTTTTACAAATAGTTTATTGTCAAATTGGTTTCCAAATAACACCCAGTGCTCATCCCCACAAGTGCCCTCCTCCATGCCCATCTCCCCCCTGCCCCTCACATCCATCAGTCCTCAGTTTGTTTCTCAGCATTCAAGAGTCTCTCATAGTTTGCCTCTCTCCCTTTCCCCCACCATTTCCCCCCTTCTTCTCCCCCATGGTCCTCAGTTAAGTTCCTCCTAATCCTCCTATACATGCAAACATATGATATTTGTCCTTCTCTGCCTGACTTATTTCGCTAAGCATAACACCCTCAAGGTCCATCCATGTTGCTACACATGGCCAGATTTCATTGTTTCTCATTGCCATGGAGTATTCCATGGTATAGATAAACCACATATTCTTGATCCATTCGTCCGTTGATGGACACTTAGGCTCTTTCCCAAAGGGATAGCTTTAAGAGGGTGAAAACATAAGCCAGAAACTGGTAGAAGATATCTGCAATAAATATTTATGACAAAGATCTGTTATCCAAATATATAAAGTGGTTCTACAAATTAGTAATAAAAGAAAAGAAAACTCAATAGAAAAATGTGCAAAACATTTGAACAGGAACTTCTCATACATTGCTGGTGGAAGTATAAAGTGCAAAAACTACTTTGGGATACTTTCTGGCAGTATCTAAAACTGACTATAAGTCTATGCATAAGCTGTTTCAGCCCTATATACATACTCAGCAGAAATGTGTACACACATGTGTCAAATTAACTGCATATTCTGTTTCTCTCGTGGTTTGTATCCTGCATTTTTAGTGCCAAATCTTGGAAATTCAAAAAGCTTAGTCTCCCAAATTCAGGTATATGCAAACAAAAGTTTGGCTTTCAAGGCTATTAACTAGAAAATCCATTGAGAAATACATGCGCTGCCCCAGAGCCTACACAGAAAGCCTAGAAGGTGGATCTGAGACATCAAGGGGACAAGTAGCCCTCAAATATTATCTCAAATTATCATTTGATACATTTAAAATTTAAAAAGTAAACCAACTTAAAATACACAATCAAAAGGAATTATAGAAATCCTGCTGTGTAACCTGTGAACGAATATTGTACTGCTCTTAAGAATTATTTAGTTTTAAGTACACAAATCAAATTTAACATGATATATGCAATATAATCCTTTTTAAAACAGAAATTTAAATATATGTGTATATGTACATAGGAAAATTATGAAGGATACTGGCATAATCCCAACAAAGGTTAGAGTTAAGGGAAGAAATTATTTATGAGGTTTTTTTTCTTTATTATTACCTATGATTTCTAATGTTTACACTCTGGGTAAATTTTTATAAATACAATGTCTCTTTATTTTCAATGGATATAAGAGGGTAGATCCTACTCCATTAATTACTGTTGAAATTTGCTTCCAGTATTCTTTTCCAGAGCATAGTTTTCTACTTTAAAAATATCCAAATTGAATACTACATGGCAATGAAAAAGAATGAAATCTGGTCATTCGTAGCAATGTGGATGGAACTCGAGGGTATTATGCTAAGTGAAATCAGTCAGGCAGAGAAGAAGAGATACCATATGTTTTCACTCATAAGTGGATCAGGAGAAACTTAATAGAGGACCATGGGAGAGGGAAAGGGGGAAAAATAGTTGGGGAGAGGGAGGGAGGCAAACCATGAGAGACTCTGAATACTGAGAACAAACTGAGAGCTGATGGCGGAGGGGGGCAGAGGAAGGGAGGTGATGGGCATGGAGGAGGGCACTAGTGGGGATGAGCACTGGGTGTTATATGGAAACCAACTTGACAATAAACTATAAAAGGAAAAAAAAAGCACTGCAAAAAAAATATATCCAAATTGAGGTCCAGAGAGATCCAGTTGGGGAATTTAATTACACATTAGTAAAATAATCTTTATCTGAACCAGTGAATAAGTAGTAGTACATATACGGTATATGTACACTCTATTGTCTCTTATCCACACCCTAGTGTAAGTACCTATAGGATCACAGAAGAATAAAAAATGAGGCCAAAAGTATAACAATTTGGCCAAATGGATCAGAGAGCAACATACGGCAGAAAAAGATGCTAAAATATGTGGCCAAAGCTTGATGGGACACAAACTTTGAATTGTCTCCAAAAAAATCTCCTCAAAGGTATTCAGTAATACAAAGGGATAAAAAAAAAAGTAACTTTGTAATAGAGAAACCTAACAACCATCACATCATCCAAGTGACCAAGATAAACATCACCAGGAATAAGACAAGTCAACACCATGAACACCCTGACGTGGTGCACAGATGAGAGCACATCATTCTTCTGGTTTTCTTGCCCCAAATGCAATACCTTACTCCAATTAACAGAATACATTGGACAAACCCAAACTAATGGACATTCTGTAAAATAATGGATCAATAAAAACTGTCAAGGTCATGAAACATCAGGAAAAAACAAGGAACTTTTACAGACTGGGCGAGACTAAGAAAACATAATAACTAACTAATGCAATGTGAAACCCTAAGTATAGGCCCCAAACAGAGAACATTAGTGTGTGTGTGGGGGGGGGGGGGGGG
>NW_024081033.1:746968-755710 GCF_003009895.1 Hyaena hyaena
GGAGGCGGGGGGGGGGAGGGGGGGGGGGGGGGGGGGGGGGGGGGGGGGGGGGGGGGGGGGGGGGGGGGGGGGGGGGGGGGGGGGGGGGGGGGGGGGGGGGGGGGTGGGGGGGGGGGGGGAATGGGTATAATTCAAATAAGGTTTATAGTTTAATTTATGAAGACTGTACCAGTGTTAATTTCTTATTCTCGATAGCTGTACATGTTGACATTACAGGATATGGAGTGACAGATATAAGGCAATTCTTTATACTATGCTTACAACTTTTCTATAACACGACCATTTGTTCAAAATAAAAACAAAAAGGAAATCCTTACAACATGAAAAAAGAAAAGAAAACCTCCAATCATTTTGATTCTTGGCTATAGGCCAGATACTGTTCTAGTCATTGTCATGAGTGAGATAGCTAAACTCTCTATCTGACTTATATTCCTTTTTAGATACTGTATATAGTGAACAAATAGAGAGGAAAAGGGGAACCATTAAATACAAACTGAAGAATTTAATGAGTAAAAATTTAATAAATATTTATAATGCCAACTGAAATAGCCCATAAACTATTTTACCAATAGGATAGAGATTTACAAATTAAATACCATACAATTACCACACCCTCTCCTCCCTCCCGCCACCAAGTCTGCCATCTAGTGATAGGAAGGGGAGCTGCACCAATACATCGATAGCCCTTAAGCAAGTGTCAGCCCAAAGTGTTTAAGGACTATACGATTTTAAGAGGAGCTGTGGCAGAAGCAGAGTTAGAACCCAAGCTCTAAATTGCCCATCTAATCACCCCCCTCCAATTTTCACAAATTTACCAAGTAGCATTAGAGCAATGGCTCAGAGGACAGAACACAGACCCTAAAGTCAAGGTGCTGGGGCTCAAATCTTACCTCTAAAACCAACAGGATGACCTTAGGTAAGTTACTGACATTCGTACTCAGTCCAGGTGACCGAGTGACATCACATACAGTTGTGGGGATCAAACTGGTAAAATGCTTAAAATGATGCCTGGCTTGTAGTAATACCTCAATAAATACTAGTTCTCACTGCCATTACTGTCATCATGGTCTCCCATAAGCAGATTATGTTCTTTACACATCTTAACCCTAACCCTAACCTCACACCTGTCAGAATGACTGAAATAAACAACATAAGAAACAACAGGTGTTGATGAGGATGTGAAGAAAGGGTCTTACATTGTTGGGGGTAATGCAAACTGGTGCAGCCACTCGGGAGAACAGTGTGGAGGTTCCTCAAAAAGTTAAAAATAGAACTACCCTCAAGAAGCTGATCCCATTCACAGTTGCACAAAAGGCCATAAAATACCTAGGAATAAACCTAACCAGGGATACAAGAGATCTGTATGATGAAAACTATAGAAAACTTATGAAGGAAATTGAAGAAGACACAAAGAAATGGAAAAACATCCCATGCTCATGGATAGGAAGAATAAATATAGTTAAGATGTCATTACTACCCAAAGCAATCTACACATTCAATGCAATTCCAATCAAAATTGCACCAGCATACTTCTCAAAACTAGAACAAACTATCCAAAAATTTGTATGGAACCACAAAAGACCCCGAATAGCCAAAGTAATACTGAAAAATAAAACCAAAACGGGAGGTATCACCATCCCAGACTTCAGCCTCTACTACAAAGCTGTCATCCTCAAGACAGTATGGTATTGGCACAAAAACAGACACATAGACCAATGGAACAGAATTGAGAACTCAGAAGTGGACCCAAAAGTATACAGCCAACTGATCTTTGACAAAGCAGGAAAGAATATCCAATGGAAAAAAGACAGCCTTTTTAACAGATGGTGTTGGGAGAACTGGACAGCAACATGCAGAAGAATGAAACTAGATCATTTTCTCACACCATGCACAAAAATCAACTCAAAATGGATAAAGGACCTGAACGTGAGACAGGAAACTATCAACACCCTAGAGGAGAAAGCAGGAAACAACCTCCTTGACCTCCACCGCAGCAACTTCTTACTTGACACATCCCCAAAAGCAAGGGAATCAAGAGCAAAAATAAACTGTTGGGACCTCATCAAGATTAAAAGCTTCTGCACAGCCAAGGAAACAACCCAGAAAATTAATAGGCAACCAACGGAATGGGAAAAGATAGTTGCAAATGACATATCAGATAAAGGGTTAATATCCAGAATCTATAAGGAACTCACCAAACTACACGCCCGAAAAACAAACAACCCAGTGAAGAAATGGGCAGAAGACATGAACAGACACTTCTCCAAAGAGGACATCCAGATGGCCAACAGACACATGAAACGATGCTCAGCATCCCTCCTCATCAGGGAAATACAAATCAAAACCACACTGAGATACCACCTCACGCCAGTCAGAGTGGCTAAAATGAGCAAATCAGAGAACTCTAGATGCTGGCGAGGATGTGGAGAAACGGGCACCCTCCTACACTGTTGGTGGGAATGTAAACTGGTACAGCCCCTCTGGAAAACAGTGTGGAGGTTCCTCAGGAAACTAACAATAGAACTCCCTTATGACCCAGCAATAGCACTGCTAGGAATTTACCCAAGGGATACAGAAATGCTGAGGCATAGGAGCACATGTACCCCAATGTTCATAGCAGCACTCTCCACAATAGCTAAAACATGGAAAGAGCCTAAGTGTCCATCAACAGATGAATGGATCAAGAAGATGTGGTTTATCTATACCATGGAATACTACATGGCAATGAGAAACAATGAAATCTGGCCATGTGTAGCAACATGGATGGACCTTGAGGGTGTTATCCTGAGCGAAATAAGTCAGGCAGAGAAGGACAAATATCATATGTTTGCACGTATAGGAGGATTAGGAGGAACTTAACTGAGGACCATGGGGGAGAAGAAGGGGGGAAATGGTGTGGGAAAGGGGGAGAGACAAACCATGAGAGACTCTTGAATGCTGGGAACAAACTGAGGACTGATGGGTGTAGGGGGGAGAGGGGAGATGAGCATGGAGGAAGCACTTGTGGGGATGAGCACTGGGTGTTATATGGAAACCAACTTGACAATAAACTATTTGTAAATAAATAAATAAAAATAGAACTACCCTACAATCCAGCAATTGCACTACTAGGTATTTACCCAACAGATACCAAAGTAGAGATTTGATTCAAGAGTCTTCTGTCATCTCCAAAACAGAGTTTCAAAGTATTATGTAATGTAACCAGATTTTCCAGTTACTTCAGCTAAATTTTATTCAGCTTTTTCTCCCCCAACTTTTTATTTAAATTCTAGTTAGTTAACATACAGTGCAATTTTGGTTTCAGGAGTAGACTTTAGTGGTTTCTCACTTACAAACAACACCAGTGCTCATCACAAGTGCCGTCCTTAACACTCACCACCCTCCAGTCCATCCCCCACTCACCTCCTTCCATTAACCCTCAGTTTGTTCTCTGTCTTTAAGTTGTTAAGGGTCTCTTACGGTTTGTTTCCCTCTCTCTTTTTCTCCCTCCCATATATTCATCTGTTTTGTTTCTTAAATTCCACACATGAGTGAAGTCATATGGTATTTGTGTTTCTCTGACTGACTTATTTTGCTCAGCATAAAACACTCTAGCTCCATCCACATTGTTGCAAATGGCAAGATTTTGTTCTTTTTTATGGCTGAGTAATATTCCATTATATTTATATACCACCTCTTCTTTATCCATTTGTTAGTCGGGGGACATTTGGGCTGTCTCCATAGTTTGGCTATTGTTGATAATGCTGCATTAATGTTGGGGTGCATGAGCTCTGCCACTGGCCAAGTTCACTGCATTAGTCCCCATCTAGCATATCTCATTCAGAGCAACAAATGCCCTTCATTGAGCATTCCAAATCAAGAACATAGTAGACACTCAAAGTATTGAAGTATTTAAGGAATTAATTCCATAATTGATTCCACTGAAATTTATTGAGCATCTATTATTCTCTATGCATTATTGGCACTGAGACAACAAAAAAAAAATTTTTAAAAAGTACCCCAACCCTTATGAAGTTCACATACTAGTGGGAGAAGACTGTCACTAAGCCAAGTAAATAAATAAAGTATATAATGAGAGTGACAAGTGCTAACGAGAAAAGCAGAAACGACAAGAAGGATTGTGACTGTGTAACAGGGCTGCAAGTTAGAAGTCTGGAGGTTGATATCTGTAAGTGAAAACTGGGAGTGTGGCCAGAGCCACAGATGGACCTGTGGTCCATGCAGGAATTCAGGTGGCATGGGGACGCATGAAGACGTGGTGGCAGAGCCCACTGGAGCCTTATATGCACCAGGAACCAAGGAGCATCCTGGAGAGAATTCATGTTCAGGAGGAGAGTCAGGGTGTCTGTGAGAATAAGGACAGTGGCTCAGGTTCAGAGAGAAAGGGCAATTGGACAAGCAGCCCACGCGTATGCTCGGGTCATGTCCCACTCTCGAGCCGGAGTATCAGGACAAAAAAGTGTCATGTGACAGTTCAGATAGCCTCTGCGTCATCCCTGAACAAGACTGGGAGAGCAATGCAGCCTGGCTTGGGAGTGACGGGATGGGACATGGCAGACAGGGGGCGAGACCTTGCCGACCCAGCCTCCACTGCAGGCACTGAATTGCCGCCTCTTACCAAATCCTTGGGCCCACAGGACTGGGGCAGCAGGTCCAGGCCTGACCCAGTGCAGTTCTGGGCGCAGCACCGACAGAGGGTGGCACCTTCATGGATCTGTTAGTGACATCACAGGTGACTTCTGTGGCACCAGAGAGAGGGGAGCAGATTCCACACTGAGCCAACCACAAGGAAGGGAAAAGTGGGGGGTCCCAGAGGGGATCTGGGCACCACGGAAGTAACAGGTAGAATTCTGAAGGACCCATAGTAACCATGAGAACAAGTGCAGAACGAGTCTGTGAGTCTGACGTAAGCTCCATAAGACTTAAAGATGTGATTAGCAGAAAGCAGTATTTACAAAAAACAAATCTGTAGATTGCATATAGAACCTGGAAACCTGGCCAAGCCCCAGTCTGGCAAGTGTCAGCCAACAGCCTTATTACCTCTTCACACAAGTCTTTTCCACACTGATGGTCAAAGATTCTTGGGGACTGGACTGAGGGATTCTTAGCATAGATGTATTAGAGCTGTTGTGAGTGACTGACTCATGTCCACATTACTAGACAATTCCATCACCCATTTAAGCATCTTAATGGCACCTGCACTGTCACACTTAAATTGTCAAAGATGTTATCTACATATAACCGAAACAAACCATGAGCAGGCATTGTACCTGCACTCTAACCTCTCCTGTTTCTGCCAAAATGATTATTAACATGGAAAATGCTCCTTTATGATGTGTTTTATGTAGCTTATACTGCACCCTTCCCATTATAAAGGTGGCCATTTGGGAGCTCAAGTGATGTTTCCAGAATGCAAATCTGATCAAGTCATTTGCCTCAGAAGAAGGTCCTCATTTCCTGAAATGGCTTATAGGGCTCTGACTAGGAGGCCCCCACCCATCACTCAACACATACCCTTGCCCATCGCAGCCTTCTCATAGTGCCCAGTGTCATTCTGACCCAAGTGTCACGACTGCTCTGAAGTCTGTCTTCCCTGCTTATGAAGACAAGGACTGAGGCTCTTAAGCTCTTTGGTATTCATTTTATATAATAATACACACTGCGCTTGGAACTTAGGTGCTCCAGAAATATTACCTTCCAAAATGAACCAGGGTTATCAATGAGTAATGATGTGACAAGAATCTTTTAAAGTCATTCACCCTTGGGCAGCAAATCTGGGGTGGACTGGAGGTATATGTGCTTTTTTGCATTGGATTGAGGGTGGGCTGGGTGCCTCATTGAACTCTGCTTTTTCTACTGACACAAAGGAAAAAACAAGTGCCACCAATGGAAAGAAACGAAAGGAGAAACTTCCCCCAGAAAGGCCCCAGAGCAAGAAGGGTATGACACTCTCAGGAAGAGAACCAAAGGAACACAGGGCATGAAATCAAAGACCGAGAGCTGGTTGAGCATCAGTGTAATTGCTACCAGAGGAACTGAAGCCTCTTACCAGCTGCCCTTTTCTGGTGCCCTAGGTAACTTACAGCCACTCAACAGGATGACCACAGACCATGATATAATATCCAGGAGTATTAAGGTAGGAAAACCATGTAACTTATCATCCGACCAGGATACTATGGAGCGTGAAATGGGAAGCTGTTGATGGTTACACAAGGACAACAGAGGTGAGCCAGGACTGGGCCAGCCATACCAGGATTATAGTCTCCCCGTTAATCCAGACACTCCAAGGACAGCTTGGGAGAAGGAGCTAGATTCCTCAATGCAGAAGATCAAGGGGAGATTTCCCCCCAAGAGTGGGTCTCCATTAAGTCTTCATTTCTGCCATTCCATTCTGTTCCTGAAAAAAAAATGACAGATTTAGAAGTCAAGGGGAAAAGCTGTACTTACCAGTAAACACACAGACAAATCTCTCAGTACCACTATCCAGGTGGTGATTTCTTTTTTCACTTCGTCTTTTAACCGTGCGGCAATTTCACATGGAGAAGGCTATGCCGAACAGAGAGACCCGAGAAAAGTCTGATGTTCTAGGCCCCACTGATGCACAAGGACTCGGAATCTGGTTTGATGCTATTTATTGGCCAGGGGGGAGTCTCAGGCTTCCCTGCGCATTAAGGTGAGGATGTGAATGCGTTTAGGAAAGCAGCAATTTTGCCTGAGTCACTGTGACATTGTACAACCAAACACTGATTTGGAGGCTCAGTGTTCTTGAAATAAGAAAGAAAAAAAAAAAGACTTCGGATAAACTCAGAAGAGTGCTTAAGTATGAAAGGGAATAAAACCGACAGAAATGAAAACAAAATACTAGCAGAAAACACCTAAGAAAAAAGTAGAGACTTTTTGGTTTTTGAAATCAAGGTGAAGGAGATTTCCTCCCCACCTCCTTTTTTTTGTTGTTTCTGTTGTTGTTATCGTTTATTAGTCTTTAAGTTTTTTGGAGCAGTTTTAGGTTTTTAGAAAAATGGAGCAAAAAGACTTCCCATCTACTCCCTTTGCCCCTTCCTCTGAATTTCCCATTAACATCTGGGATTAGTGTCATACATTTGTTACAAGTGATGAGCCAACACTACTACTACTACTACTACTACTACTACTACTACTACTACTACTAAATTTGTAATTACTTAAATACATTGTTATTAACTAAAATCCATAGTTTACATTAGGGTTCACTCTTTGTGCTGCACGTCCTATGTGATTAGAAAAACGTATAAGGACACGTATCCTCCTATATGGTGTCATATTGAACAGTTTCATGGCTCTCCATGCTGGACACTTGGGTTGTCTTCCTGTCTTGGACATTATGAATAGTCCTGCAATGAACCTGGGAGGACAGATATATCTTCAATACACTGATTGTATGTCCACTGGAAATGTATCCAGAAATGGGATTGCTGGTTCTGACAGCAGTTCTATTTTTAACTTTCTGAGGAATCTCTACTGTTGCCAGTAATGGCTAAACCAGTTTACATTCTCACTGGCTGTGCATAAGTTTTTCTCCTTTGTTTACATCCTTGCCCACACTGGTTAGTGCTTTTCTTCTCGAAATCGCCATCCTAACAAGTGTGAGGGGCTATCTCGTGGTGGTTTTGATTTGCATTTCCCTGATGATTAGTGATGTTGAGCGTCTTCTCATGTACCTGTTGGCTATTTGGAGGTCTTCTTTGGAGAAATGTCTATCCAGGTCCTTTGCCCATTTTTTTTTTTTTACTGAGATATAATTGACATATAATATTGGCTCTCTGAAGAGTGAAAATAGCTGTGCTCTCCCCATCCCGGCCAGGGTACCCTAAAAAGCTCCCCATCCTACAAAGGGGCTTCGGAGAATGACTCCAGTGTCCCTCCCAGCTTTGCTCTCACAGGCTGACTTCGTCACTGTCAATCCAAGCCCTCCTCTCCTAGCCCCACACCCACACTGGTGTTTCTGAAGGCTCCTCTGTGAAACTTATTCTCGGCTTTGACTCTAAATGATGACCATCGCCGGCTCAGTCCCCATCGCTTCAAGTGGGCCTTGGGGTTCGAGGACTGCCTGTGAGCAGCCATGCATTCTGAGTCTTTTTAATAGATGGAGGCCGAGACCAGGGAGTGCCAGGCAGCTCGGCCATGGTCATGGCCACGGTACTTGGTCTATGTGATGCCCCTGAGCTCCTGCACAGCACATGCCAGGTTCACGTAGAAGGATCCAGAATTCACTGGGCAGGTTCCAGTCATTGTTTCCTTAGGATGTTTAAAGTGAAAAGTAGATGCCAAGATACAACTCCTATTTTTCTCCAGCCATCATTGTTGCTTCGGGCCTCTCCACTGCTCCACAGTTAAACTCTCTGTGCCCGGGGACCATTGGGTTATTCTGTGAAGTAGGCCAAGGTGGCTTCTTGGCTTTATGCCATGTGACAAATGGGCTTATAAAGGATTGCTAGGATGGTATGAGCAGCAAGATAGCTCCTTTATAATATCATTATTATTAGAAAATAAAGTCAACCCCATCCTTCAATGCCTGGATGGGGGGCGGGGCGGGGGGAAGCCATCACTGGCTGCCACCACTGTCAATAGCAAAAGAAAGTGTCCCATCACCTCAGGGGGGAAGCAATGGCTGATTGCATCTTAGAAGACTGCCTCTTCCGAACCATGAGAGACTCTTGAATGCTGACAAAAACTGAGGACTGATGGATGGGGGGGGGGGGGGGG